>NC_139959.1:24610658-24865658 GCF_963454915.1 Gymnoscopelus microlampas
GTTACTTTCAACACTGTCTGCGGATGGCTTATTATTAACATTTCATTATTTCTCTTCTCTTCTTGTCTAACATTTTTCCTTATATTTTTACCCATGTGGAATTAAGAAAATGTTAAGCAAATAAAAATCGCATCAGGTCCAAATTACAGCAGAAAACATCCATCTAGCTTTTATCTTGAACAGCAACTGACAGGCCTATAACGTTGAGTGTTTCATACTTAAGGTATGCTATTAGCTGTCCCAAGTCCCTTCCATGCAATAAGATTATCAGGGGTGTAATCATTAACATACCTTGAAACAATGCGCAGTTTTTTTTAATGATATCTGATCTCATCTCCTCATATCTTATATTATTATTAAAACCCTCCATCTTCAGGTCCAAAATAATATACCCCACGTCTTGTACATTTTGATTGAAATAAAAAAATTAACATAACATCGACTATAGCGCTCACACCACTGTCTCAACTCAACATGATCTTTGAGGAATCCATTAAATCATGTTCATTGTCCAGTATAATCACTTCTAAACTATCAAGGAGTTACAATGCTGAGTGTGAAGGACATGGATGCTAATCTTGATTAAAGATAACTTTTATTAACGCCACAGTGAAAACAAAGAGACATGTTTGCATTTGTGTTATTAGTGGAATGAGCTCCATCCATATCCATCTGCGGTGCTTGTCAGCTGGCCAGCCGTGAGGCTAGTGAAAATGAATTTCCTCTCACTATGAAACTAATTATGAACGTAAGGGCTGTGTGGGAGAGCCGCGGTCAGGCCAGGTTCATGCTGAGAGATGTGTACATAACTAATATCAGCGACAGGTCATCACAGTTCATCAGAAAGGTTCAGAAAGGTTCATAGAGGCCTTGATTGTATTGCGTTGTACATTATACAGTATAACTGCGTTCCCACAAAGGGCTCATCTTCTAATGTGCTTACTAATACTATAGCACCCCCCCCCCCCCCCCCCCAGCAATAATCTCCAACGGATTGAATAATGAGGAATGATTATGGGCTGACCATTTTATTAGATTCGAAATGTATAGGTAACATTGTAAATATATGGATGTTGTTAAAGCAAGTTGTTCAAAAAGCCCTAATTGAAATGGACAATTAAGTCACATCCAGTGCAGCTGACCTCTCCATCAGTGAACAGTTTTTGAACAACGCATTCACTCGCCCATTGTGCGTCGGTATGTATGAGCATGAAGCGTGCATAAAAAGTTAAGCAAACACTGAGGGTTTTTACACAATGCGGAATTCATGAGATGTCACACCAGTTCATTAAAGCAGTATTGAAAAATGCATTTTGGGACCTCCCATCCAGACAAGTGTAAGAACATTTGAGGCAACTGGTGGGGCATTTTAATCAGTGCCGTCCCAAAAGCACAGTCATTCTACAAAGACAAAATAAATAAAAAATGAATAAAGAAATAAGCTCTGTATTCAAGGGTGTACACTTTGGCAAAGGCAAACCTTGCCTCTCTCTCTCCTGTAATGAATAGATTACCCCTCCAATCAAACGCACATCCCACCGCGCGCTCATCAGGATGCTGCATTGCATGAGGATATTTAATTTAATTAGGCCGATTCTCTTTCAAGTCCGCCTCGACTTAACGGTACAGAAATGTCTATGGGACCAGCTCGGACCCGAGGTTTGAGTCATTAAGGAAATCAGGTCAGCCTATTCTGCATTTGGAGGAGAACCAATACAAAATAAGTAATTACAGAGTTGCATACTGGCATTGTTTTTAATGAGCTTGTTTTCCATGGATACATAGCCTTAGAATACGAAAAATAAAGAAAAGTTATCTTTACAAATAAGATGAACACATTGATACTCAACACAAGAAAAAGGAGAGTGGCAGCATCTTGCTATTTTTACATAATGCACTTATTTTCTGCTGCCAAGATGAAAGACATGGAAAATGGGTCAGATGTCAAATGAAGGAGACAGCTTATGGTCTCCAGACACATGAGCCCGACTGCACTCAGGTGAAAGTTTAAGCCAAGGAAATCACAACAAATGTTCATATATCCTATTTCTTGATCTCAGTCAAGCGAAACATTTACTGTAACTAAAATATTTTTCTCATCTCAATGTTGCTGTACAGAATTTCACACAAGTTGTATGACTTCTGGATTTGTGCCATTTGTGCAATATTATAGAAAGCCACAATACTGTTGCTTTGGCTAGCATACACTATTTTGCAATAGGCTCTATGCACAGCAGCCAAATTGAAAAGAAATTGGGCCTCTTCTCCTTACTTCCTTCACAGGTCTTTTCAATTATACTAATTGAGGCTCTGTTCAATTTTGTGTAGCACATGGTTCTCAAACATTTTGATTTCAAGTACCCCCATAACTCTGAGAGTGTACAAATGAAACCAAATGGACCCATTTGGGTCCAGCAGGTAGGAAGAATTATGAGCAATGACAATCATGTATGCTCGTTGCGCACGCACGGCACGGCACGCACACGCACACGCACACGCACACGCACACACACACACACACACACACACACACACACACACACACCCAAGTCAACAACAACGCTGACTTATTTTCCGCACTGGTTAAAACAAAGGGATGATGCTGGCTTTACCAGTGGGCCGGGGGGATGGATATCGCCCATATTGTTGCCTTTGCGATATTAATATCCCACGTTCATATCTAGATAACAATACGATAACGGTATATCGTTCAGCCCTAGTTTCCAGTGAGCCTGGGGGGAAAAAGAAGCTCAAGAGCAAATCATAGCTCACATGCAGGGATATATCCATTTCATAGTGCACACTTTGTTGTGTAAGAACATTACTTTTCAGGTGTTTTGATAAACTCTTACAACTGAAGTCAATACAATGTAGACAGCTACAATGATACATATTTAACATGTTTTAAAGAGCACTGATGTAACTATTCATGACAAAATTCATGCATAATTGACAGGATTAAAAACTGTTATTCATTCAAGTATGTAGGCAGACTTATCTTAATTGAAATCTCATTCTTTAATTAGGTACACCACGCATGCACACACATAGGCATGCACACAAACAGGCATGCATGCACGCACCCACACACCAATGTTGCTATCTTTAATTGGAACGTAATGTCACAATTAATAACAATCATGTCAATTAACATTTGGACCAACTCTGATTTAATAGCCACAATATCGGGTTAACCGTCATCATTAGAATAGGGAATCAGTGAAGCATCGGATAATTAATGAACGGAACTACACAGAGAAGAGAAAGGACCAAAATGAAGAAAATATATTTGTGGAAACGGAAACATTTTCTGTTAACTGTCTCCGCCAGGTCAAAAGGCATGGCCGAGACTATGTTTTGCACCCTGTCCGTCTGTCTCTCCGTCCGTGTCACCGTGTGTCCGTCTGTCTGTGAACAGCTAATCTCCGGCACTGCTGGCCCGGTCGCTGTGAAACTGTGCACACACACTCCCTGGATGCCAAAGCCGAACCTCTGCACCAATTTTCCAGATTGGCCTGTTATAGCGCAGCAGGCAATTTCCATGAAAATTTGTCCCACTAGGCCGAGGAAGAAATGCCACTTGAAAATGTTCAAATCAGCCTCATGGTGGCGCTATAACAGGCCAATTTGCGTTTTTACCTATAACTGCAACGATTGCATGAAACTTTGCACGCACATTCCCAGAGGCCACGATCAATGACTAATTCAAGACAAGGACATATTAAAACACAAAGAATGAATACTGGTTATGGGATCTGAGAAAGAAACTCAAACAGTTAGATTAGGGTGGCCGACTGGCCGTAGTTTAGTGGGTAGAGAGGTCATCTGATAATCTGAAGGTTGCCAGTTCGACTCCCAGCCCATCTATGTGTTAGTGTCCTTGAGCAAGGTCTTGATCTCACCTTTATTGAACCAAAGCGGAATTTCCCCCACAGAATTAGCAAAGGTCTCCCCGAGGGCCTATCATCTCACCTCCGCGGGGCCTCTCTGAATTTTGACAGTTTCCAGATAAGATGTGTATCCCAGAGATACAAAACCACAGCCACAACCACAGACAAACCCAATGGAGAAGGGGAAACACAATAGAGACTGAACAGAGCATGATGGAGAAGAGGGAGAGACATTTGCAGCAGTAATGTCTTGGCCCTGTGTTCTTTTCTGAGCGTCATCCCCTTCGGATGATGTAGATTTACATGTTAAGCCTGTTTTATACTCCACCATTGTACGCCACAAATAGCCAATTTACAAGCTTAAAAGCTGAGAGAAGAACTTGTTGAGAGCTTGCTATTTTTGTGACACTATTATACAACGTATATAAAATAATCAACACTCACATTGATTACATTAACATCAATGTAAATGTGTGCAGGAATTTGTGCCAATCAATTAAATTATGTCATGCGGAATCCTGTGCTGAAATTTTGTCCTTGATCTTAGTTGTGTCTTGGCTTAGAATCTGGAAATGCCCTATAGGTGAAGCATTACATCTGAGAGAAGTGCAGAGCCGTATCGTTAGACCACATTACTGACCCATGGAGGGAAGGTGAGCTTATCTCAGTGCTATTGTCTTACATTTGGAGTAGAGCCCGAAAGTTTAATCAAATCCTGAAGCAATCAATACTGCTAGATCCAGCGGATGCTATTCTTGCCCTTGGAACCCAAGGAGTGTTCAGAGATGATACCGATGGTAAAAGAAAAGGAGTCACTTTGGATACATCATCATGGAGAATGAGATTAACCTCCCCTCCTCTATCCATGGGGGGTATTTAATGTCACCGGGCTTATCTCCATTGGAGTCGATCATCCTGGAAGGACCAAGTACATAAACACCTTGTGCCTTCACTTTTAGAACAATGACTTGCCGTGTGCAGGCTTGCTTCCATTTGTTTTAGATGTTTAGCGATGTAGCCAATTGAATCAGAATAAAGAGTGGTTTACCTGTCACTCACTCATACAGGTATGAGTAGCGGACATTGGTGGGACATGTACCACAGAGACTGTGATAACACAACAACTAGATAATACAAATAATAATACTGGATGTAATAAAGTACAAATAAATAAAAGTAAGAACATGTATAGACTAGAAAATGTGCTCCTCGGAGCACAAGTCTCCGCCAGCAGACCCACATTGGTGAGGATTTTTGGTAAGGAATTTATTCCAAGATTGGAACTTTTTCTGCTAATATCTCCTGACTAAATGTTAACTTGGCTGATGGCACTGATATCACTTCGAAACATGCTATGCAATGTTTCGAAGTGATTCACCTATTTATAGGTATGTACCGTCATGCGTTTCGTCATGCGTCTCGCTAGCCAATCAAAGCACACCCTTTCAACATATTGTCACGTGTCACGTGAAGCTTGACCAATGTTAGCTTGGTGGAACCAAAGGAAATCAAACGAAAACATACTCTCCACCATGCCTTCGGCCTGGCGGAGACAATAAAACAAACATTATGTTAAAGTACATCTATATGGCATGATACACCTGTTAAGGCAGGTGTATTTTAGCAGCAATGGGTGTGCAAGATGGTAAAAGGCACACATAGAGTGCTGCTCAGGATTCTTAGTTTGGCAAAGTTTGACAGCCTCAAGAAAAAGAAGGGGGCGGGGGGTAGTGTCTTGAGCACTGGACTGAGACACACCTCCAGCACTTCAGACCCTCCAGAAAAACGCGGGTAAAAATCCTTGATTATGCGGGCTAAAACCCTTGATTATGCGGGCTGAAATCCTTGATTTTGCGATGAAATATGCATTTCTTTTTGCAATTTTATGCTGTGAAATTGCGGGAAGTTGCGAAATATGGCAATATGCAAAATATTTAAATATGCGAAAAATTCGAAAAATTTGCTAAGTTGAGAAATATGCGGAAATATGCGATGCACATATTATGCGATGCACATATTATGCGATGCGGCCTTTTTGAAAAAAACATTACCCCTGCATAATTATGCGCCATGTTGCTGATTATGCGGTAAAAAATGCGATTGCATAATCGTATTTTTCTGGAGGGTCTTTACAGTTAGCATTATCTCAAACAGTCTGTTATGATGGGATGATGTTTGTCCTTCATTATTCTTGAGTAGCCAGATGAATTCAATGAATGTGCTGAAAACAAAAAAAAACAGCGGTAACAGACCCACGCCCACAACTTTGAAAAACAATCCTGATACTGTTCCAGTACGAAGGACCACCGTAAAGTCTTTGAAATAGCTCTGTGAATCTGTTCCAAATGGTTTCCACCCCGTTTTAGCCGTATCAGTAATAAAATAAAAATAATAAATGCAATTATGTACTGTATACAGAGATGTAATGGCAGTTGACAAAATAAGTACAAACACGAACCAAAAGTTACAAGCGCAAGTTGTTTTTACAAATACAGAGTTGCAAAGTACAAACGTCATTTTAAGTCATTAAGTCATTTTATACAAGTACAAAATACTTTTGGCTTTAATTTCAGCCCATGCACCTGCTGTCCTACAGGGACGAGAGAGAGCTCCCATGTGATATAGACCAATTATTTGTTTACCAACATTGAGACTGGACGCAGGTGATTGTTTCACGCAATCAATTCTCAACCTGTTGTTTCTGGGTGCGCTGGTTTCAGCACACCCCAACCCCCTCTTGTGTGTTGGCTAGTGAGGCGCGTCCTAGCGAGACCTGATAGAATGGGTTTCATTGCGCGCATACTGGTTGCACGCATACTGGTTCTTATCAGTGTGACGTCGTCTGTTAAGGGGTCTATATGACTGACTAGCCACATGAAGGGAGGGCTCTGTTGTTGGTTGGGCTTTTTGAGAGTATAGCCTATGTTGTGCATCATGCACGTGTTTGAAACGTGGTGTGGGTTAAAGAAAGAAAGCTGGACAGCGAATGAATTAAGTGAAAGCGAGAGAGGGAAGGTCAGGACCAGGTGCATATATCTGTTTGCCTCACATTATGAGAACCACCTTATGTGTCTGCATTATGTGTTTATGGTCTGTGTGTATTATTGTGAAAGAGAGAGAAAGAGAGTAATTTCGGTATAATGTTGGGTGCGTGCGTGCGTGCGTGCAGAATGAAAGAGGGAGAGGATGGACGATGCAGTCTGTTTAAACATCAATCTGAGGGCCATCCCTGATTCTGTGTAATCCTTTGTTTGTGTGTATGGGTGTGAGAGAGAGAGAGAGAGAGAGAGAGAGAGAGAGAGAGAGAGAGAGAGAGAGAGAGAGAGAGAGAGAGAGAGAGAGAGAGACTGGCAGCCTGTGTATTATTAATAGAACTGCCTATTACACCCTAGAAACCACGGTTTTACCCTAGCAACCACCTGTTTTACCTTAGTAACCACATTTAGCGAGCTGCTGGCACACTTAAAACTTGTTTAAGAAATGTGTAGAAATGTTCTTTTCTAGTTGTAGATATTAGGACATGTCGAACTGGACGCATCATCCTCAACCATGCTCATCTATTATTAAGAGCCCTGACTGTTCGCTGTATCCCTCTGGCTTAACATATGAAGGGATATCCACGTTATTGCTCATCAGACCAAAGATATGATTTCAATGGGATTAAAAGATCAACAGAAACTCTGCCAACTCGGCTGGCATCCCAAACTTTATAATCTGTCCCCATCACATTCTCTCTTTCTCACACACACACACACACACACACACACACACACACACACACACACACACACACACACACACACACACACACACACACACACACACACACACACACACACACACACACACACACACACACACACACACACACACACACACACACACACGCCTGTACACTACACCTAAAGGTGCCTGCATGCTGCCATTTTAGGTGATCACCCTTACACCTTTTAGGTGTAAAAACAGAGAGATGAGTTGAGGTGAGCGGTGACTCGCTTATCACCTCGGCTCACTGACGATTTGATTATTACTAATTATTTTACTTATTTTCAGTTTTTTTCTAATTTCAACCAGTGGTGGAAGAAAAAACTAATGTAGTGGAGTAAAGTAAATATACCTCAAAATTGTACTTAGGTACTTGAGTAAATGTGAGTAAAAAGTAGTAACTTTCCACCACTAATTTCAATAATCTAGGTATGAAGGATGTTTGTTTTAGTTTTTTCAAGGGTAGCAGTGAAAAACGGTATTGCTAAGTTGGTGGTATGCATATATTGTCAATACAGCTGCAGCCAGGTGCAATGTTTTCATTAAAACCATGTTGTTGGAATGGAAATATACTGTAATCCACTTCTTCTTTCTTCCAGTGTGTGCATACAGTACGCTAGTCATTGTCTGGGTTCTATGTTAGCAGCAAACCTGAGGCAGAAGTACATTAAAACCGTATACAATATTGTTTGACTTATCGCAAGTCATGTCATCGTCACAATATTGAACAATGTCATTGCATATTGCATGTCTTCCTAATATCGTGCAGCCCTACTCTGTAATAGTTTTGGAGTCCTGTGTGTTTCTCAAGGACATGGCAGCATCAGTGGATTGTGATACCTGTCATCCTCCAACTCAGACAACAAGGTCTAGAGTCTGCTGTTGCACCAGCATTCCCCTAGTAATTAGCTGGAGCATGAGAAGGATTCTAGCTCCAGGCCAACATGGAATCCTCTTAGTCACATTGAGAACAGCGGGCTGTTTGTTAAGTTTCCAAGCCTCATCCACCCTTGACAAAGCTAGACTACGTTGACATTGCATTCCCCTTGCAATGCCCTACCCTACACTACCCTGCGCCCTAGGTCTACGGCTGGATGAGCCCAGTAACAACAACCTTGCATATTTTGAGCCAATGGTGTTGTTGCACATCCCCTCTACACTGAAGAGTCTGCCAAGCACGTATTATGGACACAAAGCACTCTGTCATAATATACATTCCTGACAAGCTTTTCCTCGTGGCGGCCTGCAGAATCGGGGAGGGAGGAAGGGTGAGGGGTAATCTATCCATCACTTTAGTCTTGTTTTAATTTCTTATTTAGCATTTATATTTTACAAGTGTGTTTTGATGATCTCTTTAACCTTTCGGCGAGGGAACCGTGGAGAGGGGGCACATTTGCTCCCCTCTGATGCGTGCATGCTATGAATGTCTGAGCTGGAGTAAGAGGGTGTGATAACTTTTGACTCGCAGATAAACACGGGCCAACTCCTCTTTAGCATAACAATGAGCTGTCCTCCCGGGCCCCAGGGTTCTTTTTATGAGCACTCACTTTTACTTTATATCCCCATCCTTTGTAGCACCTATATAGTATGGGACGCCCAGCTGTCGGTTGGGGTTTATGTGGGTTCACGACAAAGCATTTGATTGAAATATAGCTCACATGTCTGCTTTGAGTACTGTAAGTAGTACGACATTCTGGTTCAACACATTGTCTGTCTCTGTCTCTCTCTCTCTCTCTCTCTCTCTCTCTCTCTCTCTCTCTCACACATATACAAATTAACACAAATCCCTGAACAGAATCTTGAGGAGCAGGATCGTGCAATTTTCAAAGTGGAACTCAAAACACTGGTTGGTTTTCAAATTGTTTAGCAACTGATGATTGAAAAAAAGTGGCATTTTTAATCATTTCCTATGAAAGTAGAGGAGCTTAAAAGTATATTTTGACGTTTTCCTGACAGATTGACAGCTTCCTGTGTAACCCTGACAAAAATAACCTGCATACCAAAGATTATTGAAAGTGTAATTATGCATATCACACACAGCAGACGGGACAATTAGAACAGCGAGGCTTTGGAACAGATGGTATCAACACTTAACTCAGCAGGTTTACTTTTTATATTTATTTTATACTAGGTAATGTCAGAGTCTACTTGTTTCTCACCCTAAGAAATAATAGAGAAAATTCTAATTCCTTGAAATTGGGTTGCTTCCAGGCAGAGGTGGAGGTGCTGGTAGGCAAGATAATGCACATGAAGACAAAAGAAACCTCCCATTGCTTCTCTCAGGAAGGGACTGCACACTCCAATGATGATGGACAGGACTCAAAGCTTAATTTTTTATATTTCTGCACGACATGTTTCGCCGTTTTGGCTTTGTCAGGTGCTGAAAACACGCGTGTGTGTGGTGGGCGAAACCGTGTCTGGTGGGCGATTTTATTCCCTCTTTGACATGATGAGTTCCTTCTGCAGTGAGGTCGCTCACAGTGACAGTTCAGCCACTGATTTGCCAGCTAATCTGCAGACCTAGACCTATAAGGCTGACACATAATCACCCTGGCATTCGTCGTCACCTGTGGTTAACCAACCGAGGGCCAGCATATCAACCCAAATCACAGGCGAGGGCTGATGTAGCTTTATTCAGCAGCTACAGTAACCATATCAGTGGTTAGTTGAACAATCAGTGCAAGCTAAAGTGCCACGGCACGCTGAACTGTGAGTCCCTGCAGTGGAAATAACTCATGGCACACACACACACACACACACACACACACACACACACACACACACACACACACACACACACACACACACACACACACACACACACACACACACACACACACACACACACACACACACACACACACACACACACACTTTAACATAAACTAAACATAACATGTCATTACTTTTAACATAATGAATTTAACTATACAGTACCTTAAGCACATGTTCACCATATTTCATTAGTAAAAGCACCAGTCTCTTGTAAAAGCACCAATCTCTTCTTCTAAACTGCACCGGTGTCACATCATGTAAAACAAATAATAGATCTGCAAGCTCAAAATGCATTGTTGCCTACTACAACCTTTGTGTTTGTTGTCAAATGGATAACCACTTTCATAGAATTGGCTTATTTTAATTTACAATGGAAAATGTATTTCTACAATATGCAAATCACACAAAATGTATCAGATTGTGTTGTATCAAATTGAACTGAATCGTTCCGTATTCTCTCGATCATCTCTCAATCGTATCGTCGTAACCCATGCATATGATAATATATACTGTATATATATAATTATATACTGTGTGTGTGTGTGTGTGTGTGTGTGTGTGTTGTGTGTGTGTGTGTGTGTGTGTGTGTGTGTGTGTGTGTGTGTGTGTGTGTGTTTGCGTGGGCTGCACTGTCTCACCCTGCTGCCAGCATGCCACATGTAAATTGGCCAGCCAACATTTCACATCCAGAGCTGCTTCCTCCGGTCCATTATGACACATGCACAAGGCCACGGCACAGAGGTCAGCTTGACAGTCAGTATTTGACCTCTCCTGTGAATAGTTAGCACCATATAGTCAACACACCCTGAGCAATGACAGCGCAGAGAAAAGCCAACCACATGTATTTGCGCGTGCGCATACGCACACGCACACGCACACCGCACAACCAATAGTGAGAGACTAGACTTGGAGAGAGAGCAAGAAAGAAATATTAAAAAGATGGGAAAAGGGGGGAAAGAGAGAGGAGAGGAGAGGAGAGGAGAGGAGAGGAGAGGAAAGGAGAGGAAAGGAGAGATCATTGATCTTCTGTTCAATAGGGGCGAGGGATGAATCTCCTTGCACAACAGTGACCCCTGGTGGAGGAGGAACATCCCCAAATACAAAGAGAATGCCCTTGTTCACCCCTCTTAAAAGTCATACCAAGCAGATAAGCATTCAGCGAGCTGAGTTCTAAATGGTAAATGGTAAATGGCATGAGCTAATGCTTGATTAGTGGCATTGCATATTACATCTATGCCAATAACATATCTGTGTGTGTGTGTGTGTGTGTGTGTGTGTGTGTGTGTGTGTGTGTGTGTGCGTGTGTGCGTGCGTGCGTGCGTGCGTGCGTGCGTGCGTGCGTGCGTGCGTGCGTGCGTGCGTGTGTGTGTGTGTACCGTTACAAGGTGGAGGGAGGGAAGTAAAAGGGTGAGGAGATCAATACAAAATGGGGGGGGGGCTTACCTAACTATTACCTAATATAAAGTACAACAAGTTGTGTATAAAGAGTTGTGTACAAAAAGTGCCATCTCCATCTGTTACAAAGAATCAAGACAGTGTCACTAGACCGATCATAACTGATTCTAACTTAGAACATACGGTACACCTTCTATGAACAAACAGGGACATAGTAAATGTAACAAATAGCAAAAAAAAATACAAAGCATGACAAGTGTGTGGACAGGCTGGACAGCATAACCAAAATGCTGCCAGGAACCACCATGGTGTTTGGAGCCGTTAAATAGTCTACCCCCCAATCACAGGAAACACTGGTGATTGGCCGTCAGCAATAGGGGTGCAACGATGAAGCAATTCATCGTAATATATTTGATCACTACATGAGTGGGCCATCTCTCTTCCCTTAGCTGAGAGTTGCACATGCACAATAGCAACTGCAAAGCAATTATAGCACATAACAATGACAGCGCCCTGTGCAGAATCATGGCATCCAAAAACATCTGAAGTCTGAGGGAATTTTACCCTCAACATCATAAAGAAAAGGATTACCTGCAGTATTTGCAAGATATAATTTATTCTCTACATAAAACCAATACAACTATGTCTGTACCTGCAGGAGTATAGGACAAAACACTCTGACTTGAATGTATTTTTTTTAAATCACATATTTGAGTTTAAGAGTACTGTTATCTTTTAGCCAGAAAGACATATATTATTTCATTGAATGTATGCAGTCAGAATAAGAGTATAGGTACCATGGGTGGCTTTTATTTATATCGTAAACAAGAGGTTCGGACACACCTAAGTCGCACCGGCGATGGAGCTGACTTATTTGTTTGCGCATGATAACACATTGAGGTTAGACAACACACTCCATATTTGGGCGTAGCTGCATTGGGAACTCTGTGGTCCGCTGGCCGGCCGGTCATCCCTTAAGCCAATTGTAATATAATAATTATAAGATAGAAGCCAAATCAGCAGCTGTGCAAGATTTGATAAAACATGTATTTTTGAATTAATTATTCCTTCATATTCTTTATTGTCTTTGTTAGCACGTCTAAAACAACCTAAAACTACATTTAAAAGGTAATAGCTAAATATGAGCCATAATCCGATTATTTGATTCACCGGCTGATTAATCGATTATGACAACAATAGTTAGTTGCAGCCCTAGTCAGCAATCATATGGGCAGCATCTGGAGTTGGAGGAAAGGAAGGGAAGTTTGCACACTGTAGCTACCAGTATAAAATGTATTTAAGTTAGAACAACGTTTCAACCACTGTGGGTCTTCAGCAGGTCTGATACGTTACATGAAAGAGGCGTGTTTATATATACAACAAGAGAGGAATGTCACAATCAGAGGCAGCTGTTGTAGTAGTTAACCACCATCACTCCCACCAGATATACAGGCTCAGGCTGAGTAGGATAGTGCCATGCTGAGAGCTTGTAGATCTGGGAAAGAAGAAAAGAGGCCAGTAAAGCCGACTATCAATGAAAAAAGAGAACAATTACCCAATTAAAGGGGAATACAGGGTGGAGTGGTTATAAGGCCAACAGTATAGTTTAAGTGCAATACATTACCATTTACAGCTAAATGGACACTTGACATTTTTAAGTAACTCCTCAATAAAAACGCCTAGATATAACGACCAATAACAAAGTATATAAGTGCAGCAAATGCCATACAAAAAAATGTAATGATAATATAGAGGACAAAAAAGGACAACATCTGTGCAAAATGACACATGTACACAAAGATAAAAAGAATCACAGAAATGGCTTGGACAAAAAAGTCACCCTAGACTAGATTTAGCTTTACTATATACACTGCTTCCATTTCACAGCAGCTAGTGGTGCTGTTGGCACTGCAGCCATCTCCATTACGTGCTGACAGATATGGATGATAAGTGGACGACGAAACCCTCACGTGTCACTGCAATTAACATGCTCAAATCTTTCAACCTGGGGTGGAAAAAGGAAAGAAGGGGCCCTTGCCATGCCACAGCGTGGCTCAGGGTGATATAGAGGGCAGGTAGAGGGAAGCGAAAGCGAGGTGATAATGATGGGCTGATGGGAGATGAAGAGAGAGAGGGTGGGGCAGAGGATAGGGCTAGAGATCGAGTTGTCATTTTCTCCAGGGAAAACAGGGGACATCAATAGCGAGACGCTCCTGCAGACACACACAGCCCCACCGCGCGTTCTCGCTTTACGCACGTATCGTGGCAGGTTATACGGTAGGGGGAGGAAGCTAGGAGATGGTTCTGACGCGAGCACACTGCCGCTAACATCCTTAAAAGGTAATTGAGCCTTCCAGCCCACACAGCTAATTTGTGAGACTCTACCCACCAGCTAGCCAGTGTGACAAAAAGGAAGAAAAAAATAAGAGGCAGAGGAAAGTGAAACTGAGGAGGAGGAGTACAATGGCGTGTGGTGTGTGTGTGTGTGTGTGTGTGTGTGTGTGTGTGTGTGTGTGTGTGTGTGTGTGTGTGTGTGTGTGTGTGTGTGTGTGTGTGTGTGTGTGTGTGTGTGTTGGGGGGAGACTTCTTGAGGACACACAATATTATGTTAATTGGCTCCCTACAACTGACAGCCATAAGAAAGGCTGAGGCTGCACAGAGGAGAATTACCCACAGAGGGCATGGTCAGAGAAATGGTAATAGTTTGTGTGTGTGCATGTGTGCATGTGTGCATGTGTGCACGTGTGCGCGCGCGCGCGTGTGTGTGTGTGTGTGTGTGTGTGTGTGTGTGTGTGTGTGTGTGTGTGTGTGTGTGTGTGTGTGTGTGTGTGTGTGTGTGTGTGTGTGTGTGTGTGTGTGTGTGTGTGTGTGAAGGGTACATGCATGGATGAGATTGAGGGGTTATTTTGATGGTAATTGAAAGGTAACTGAAGGTCCTCACAGGGTGCTGGCAGGTATGCATGCGGTACGGGCCTCAAGCCTCCAGCATGCTGCTTTAAATTCATCTGGAGGATTAGATTTCTTCAAATGACAAAACTGTTGTGAATGGACTATTTGTCCAGGGCCTGAATGATGAGGAAGAATCTCCCATGAGTCACCTTCAGCACTTAGTGTGGCCTTCAGCCTGGTAATATCCTACCTCTTCACTTTTCAACCAATCAATAATGAGATGACACCCTTGGAAATGCCTAGATACTGTATCAAATGTGGTATATTTGTCTGGAAGTGAAAGAGAAGCAGTGAGAGTAAAAAAGAAAAAAAAAAGAATGAATGAATAACTAAATAAATAAATAAATAAATAAATAAATAAATAAATAAATAAATAAATAAATAAATATACTTATACGTTTGAGTATTGTAATAGTTCGTAATTGCTAGACACTTGTATTTTTGGCAAGGATCACAGTGTATTATAATTCTCATATTTGTAATACATTTTGTATTTAATTTATTTATAAAAAAAAAAAAAAATAGTGTTGCCAATTATTTGTTACCCCTTTTTCTCCCTAATTTAGTTGTCCCTAATTAATTCCTCCCTACACACATTTCTGTATTGTCACTGCTGTTGTATCCTACTGTCCCCCACCGGGAGCCTTCGTCCTACTCCTCCCGCCCGACACTCCCTGCTGACAGGTGCCACCCCAGCCCGTAGACCAATATCACCCTCCCCGCCTGGCTTCCCTCCCCCTAACACGGGCCAATTGTGTTCGCATAGACGGTTGCACCACCGTGGATTCGAACCCACAACCTACAGGGAGTGGGCAGGGACTTACCACTGCACCACCCAAGCTCCCTTTTTGTAGTACATTATAATCATTTTATATGATATATATATATACGTATCCTATATAAAAAGTGGCTTATATGTGGACGG
This sequence comes from Gymnoscopelus microlampas, assembly GCF_963454915.1. Classification (NCBI taxonomy): domain Eukaryota; kingdom Metazoa; phylum Chordata; class Actinopteri; order Myctophiformes; family Myctophidae; genus Gymnoscopelus; species Gymnoscopelus microlampas. The sequence continues at coordinate 24,626,358 of NC_139959.1, forward strand.
TCGACAACACAAACGTAACATCTCGACTTGCAAGGTGCACTATTGCTCTGATTGGCACCAAACTAGACACAAAAACTGGTCAGGGGTCTGCCATGACATTAGTCACACCCGGAGCCATGTGTGGGCCCCAGGGGTCACGTCAGGGGCACAGGCACACCGTTGCTCCAATTCGCACCAAACGTGCCACAAACACTTTTCTGGGGTCAGCCATGAGAATAGTGGGGCCCCTGGGGGCCACAGGCAGTGTGCCAAACTTGGCACACTGTTCAGGGGTCTGTTATGAGAATAGTTACTCCAGAAAACCTATATTGCACACATATGGAGTGCTACAGCAGTGTTTAACACATAACTCTGTGACAATTGCTCTGATCAGCTTAATATAGGACTGGATTTGAAGGCTGCATAGTGGCCTGAACATCCAGTGCATTGCACTGTTATAATATCATAGTGTGACTATAAGTCACTGTAAATCGTCAGGTGCCGTGCTTTAAGTAAAGTAATGACATTCCTGAAAGTATAGGCAAAACATTTTGTTGTTCTAGGTGTGTTTAAAAAAGTGCACTTACCTTCACATTTTAAATATGTCTGCCTTTTAGTCATTTATTCATTAGTGGTGCCTATTTCTTTTCTTTCTTTTTTCCCCCTTTTTACCCTTTCTCAGTTTGTATCACACAACAACATGCAACTGTCACATGCGTTTGTCTTGTGTTCTACAGCTGCAATAATAAAAAGGATCTTTCTTTATGAGCTGGGCCCCTCAAGGCCTAAAGTGAACATAATGATGTAGCAGCAGCATATACGATAAGGACCTCACAGTTAGAGGGCTCTCTCTCCCAATCCAGCTCTCCCTAGACGAATCCACAGACGCGCTGCCTGTAGGCGGCCATTGCTGCGGTGTCGCGGTGCGGAGCATTGACACCGCAGCTATGGCTGCCTACAGGCAGCGCGTCTGTGGAATCGTCTATACAGTAGCTGCCTCTCCCACCATCCCATGACCTTCTCTGTCTATTCTCTCCTCACAATCAATGTGTCTTCCTCAGTGCAATCTGCAACCAAGACTTACAGTAAATCTGCCAATAGGTGTCAAGGATTCTTCCACTTTTTTCTTTTTTGTCTTTTTCTTCTACTCCGATGCAATATCTTCACCTTTCACTGCACCTGCTTCCGGGTATGTTCACAGCATGCACTGTAGTCTTACACCAGTTATACCTGTACCTCATGTAGAAAGTTGATTACAGAAGTCTACACTATGCAGACCACACAGTAACCATTTGGTAAAAGAACAATTTGATTTTTTTTCCCCTTTGTTTTTGCCTCTGGGGGCACCACCTCCTCTTTTTTGTGTGGAAACAGGAACTCGGTTTTGGCTCCTCCCCTTTCTTAGTCCACTTCCTCCCGGGTGCTTCTGTGTTTATTCCTACGACAACGTTACATGTTTAAGGCGGTGGTGCTTGAGAGATTAGTTGGGAAATACAAATAATAATTGTGCTGTGCTGTGCCTAATGCCATCTTGCGGCGGGTGTAAGATAGGGCCCAAAGTGTAAAAATGTAGCCACATTTGACATTTCATTTTGGACCATTATGAAGCAGCCTTTACTTCGCTAAAAATAATGTCAGTGTCATGTAAATATGACTTGTGGTTGTGTGCACAGTACATGCATTTACCACCCCATTGCCACCATCCATAATGCACTTGAATCGCACAGTGTGGCAAAACACACAACAGACGTCCGGAGCTGTACCTCCCGTGACTGGCTGCCATTGATGGTACACGCTCAACCAGGGAGGGGGAGGGGGGTGGAGAATCTTACTAACTAGAGCCTTCGAGGCACCAGATGTCAGTGATTAATCTTGATGAAGTTGGGACTCTACCTCTCCCTGGCTGTCTCCCCCCCATCTCCCCAACCTGCTGGTTAATGACCCTTTCCCCCTGTTTTATCAGGCCCTGTTTTCCCAGGGCTTTAGATCATGTTAAATATGGCGTCACTGCGTAGATATTAGTCTGGAATATCTGTGTGGAACCTGCATTTCCAAGGAGCAAATAAAAAATCACACCCTGTGAAGGAAGCGGTGCCTTTGATGAGCCCCATATTGATGTTGTCATCAATGTTTGTTTATTGGACACACACCCGGACAGACACACACCCGGACACACGGACACACAGTCAAAGTCAGATATAGAGCGGTTGGCACCGTTAAAAAAATGCCTCTGGTTATAAACCCACCCCATATTTGCATACTGGGCCCTGATTGGTCCCTCACTACTTCGGAGGGAGTGAAATCACAACTGAACAAATCTGCCGAGGGCATTTTTTTTTTTGCAATGGCAGATTCGTCTGGTTTCCAGCCTAAGTGCTGGTAGGCATGGCAACACCTGGCTCTCCCTCCCTGCCACTTGGAAGAGCTGGGTGACGCAACAGGAATCTGAGTCACTATATATGGCGATGGTTCAAAGATGTGCTGTTGGCTGACATGGGTGAAGTGTGCTGAGCATAGAGGCTTGCATAGCACAGAGAAGACAAAGAAGATGTGCTGTTGGCTGACATGGTGACATGTGTTGAGCATAGAGGCACACATGGTACAGAGGAAACAGTCTTAGACATACAGTACAAGAGACAGCAGACTACATCAGCCTATACTATCCTGTAGACCAGTGTCTCTCAACTTTTTTAGGAAGCGACCCCCCCAAAATAATAATGTTTGAACTGGGGACCACGCCCCCCACCCTGACTAGCACTTGGAATTGTAGGTGACTCGGTTCCACGGATAAATATAGTGAAAACACAATGCGAGGCGTTGTGAGCAATCTTTTTCTTATATTATTTGACAATTTGGACAATGTTTGACCAGCTTTAATAGTATAGTTTGTTGATTACTTGTTGATGCAGTAGTCTTTTTTTCTTTTCTTTCTTTTTTTGGGGTACTAAAAAGGTCCTTAAATTGTCACTTCACTGTCATCTGGGGACCCCCAAAAAAATAATGTGGGGACCCCCCTGGGGGTTCCGACCCACATGTTGAGAACCACTGCTGTAGACTGTGAAGTTACACAAAGTAAGATGAAAATCAAGAAATAACTTATGGACAATGTGGAGCATGGACATTATTCTGAGGTTAAAGTGGGTGGTATACAATGAGTTGCAGACATTATGAGTCAAACACTATCTAATCCACTTGCACTGGAAATGAGCTGAGACAATCAGTTAATGACACACATTATATTAGTACTATTGGAAAAGGTAATGCATAGTCCATGTTGTGTTCCTTTAAACTTTATTTAAACCTTGGTATAGCATTGAGGGAGAGCTCTACATGTTCAAAGGTACTGTACCACTCCTGTCAAGACAGATTTGCTGTATTCTTTCGTCTTTCATGAGGTGAGGATTTAAACCTTTGCCTGGAAACACAAAACTTCTCTGTATCTAAAAGGCATTACTCTTGCAGTTACTTGCACGATTGTCTTGCAGTGAAAATGTATTGAACTGGGCAGATGAAAAGAAAAAGGTATTGATATAAAAAAAAACAAATAAATAGACCCAGACCTGACCTGCAGAGGCCTGTGAAATGAGACCTGCTGGGACCTGAACGAGTTTTACTGTTGAGCAGTGAAAGCTGCTGGATAATTGGCTGATTGATCCTCAGATTGACCCTCTCAGGGGGAACCACACACACAGAGTCTGTTTGTTTATTTCAAGTGCCAAGTGCATTTGCATATACTCTAATTTATCCACTGCATCGAAGACTTCCTAACTATTGCCTTGGTCAAGGGCACATCAAAAAAAAACTCCCTAAACAAGTGTAAACTAAATAAATCACCTTTTTGTGATTGCATAATGCACTAGGGACATATTCAGTATCACTGGTTTAGTGGTTGGTTAAACACTGGTCATGAGAGATCACTTTTGCAAACAAATCTCCAGGAGGAGCGAGATCCCATACCGACCTCGACGTTGCCATGCCAGCGTCGAAACGCTACTGACGGCGTCGGTAGCGTCGGTTGCGTCGCGGCGCCGTCAGTAGCGTGGCGACGCAACCGACCGAACAACCGACGGACCGACCGAACAACCGACGGACCGACCGAACAACCGACCGACCGACCGAACAACCGACCGACCGACCGAACAACCGACCGACCGACCGACCGACCAGAGTCGCTGCCCTGGCGGAGACCGCGGAGTCCTTCATGCCACCAGGCAACGTCAATTTCCATCCGATCCATCGACCATATCTGCGCTCTTCTGGCGCAGCCCCCCCCCCCCCCCCCCCCCCGGGACCCCCCCCCGGGACGCCCCCCCGCCCAAGGGGTGGATAGTAACAATTGTATATTTTGCGCATTTGATCCAGAGCAGTTGAGATTTGATTCGGCCATATCTTTCTGAATGTAACTTGTATTTTTATAATTGTATTTTTTATATGATCTGTAAAGTTTATATTTTCATTTGCTACCAGGCATGAATTCATTATAATTTATTATATATATTTTTCCTTATTTTCTTTCTTTATTTACACGTGCGTAATAAACGAAGCATTTGGATTTCATCCGCCCAGATCTTTCTGAATTTTACTTGAATTAGTATAATTTTAATGTTTATATGATCCGTAAATTTTATATTTTCATGTGGTATCAGGCATGAATTTATTTTAATTTATTTTATTATTTTATTTCATTTATTTACATGCGCGCAATTACACACGCATCTAACGGATCTTTAATTATTGGAAACAATGGCTGCCAACAGCAGGTGCAGAGCAGGTGCGGAGCGTGTACCACGCCACAAACTTTTACAGATCTCGGTTAAATACTGACACTGAGCACTGTAACTGACCCTGAGTGACATCAAATAATAAAGAAAACTAAGGAGATTGGATTAAACGACAAAAAAAAGAAAATGGCAACGAAACAGAGACATACGAGACGCGGCGGTGCACACAGCGCACAAGTTGAAGAAAGTCAACATGAAGTGGAGGAGGAAAGCGTCTTGGGTCTTTCTGAAATATTACAAGAAATCAAAGAATTTCGTATGGAAACTGCCGGCAACTTTGGAACATTAAAGAAAGAAGTAAGTGAACTAAGAGATGACATCGGAGAACTGGAGACAAGAATGGATACAGCAGAGAGGAGAATTGCGGAGAATGAAGATCATGAAAGCAATATGAATAATGTGCTTGTCCACACTCTGCGTCTCCAGAAGGAATTGGAATTAAAATGTGAGAAATTGGAAAGTCGCAGCAGGATGAATAATTTGAGAATTTATTCTGTTCCTGAGAAATCTGAGGGAAACGACATCGTGGAGTTTGTGAGGGGAATTATCCGAGACAAACTGGACCTTGATGAAGAAGATGTCCCCATAGGAACAGCACACAGAATTGGAAAAAAGGCTGAAACAGACGATCGGCCCAGGTCTATAATAGTTCGTTTCCAAAATGAATATGCGAAAAAAAAAGTGCTACAGACGGCCTGGACAAAGAAGGATTTGAAGGTTGAAGACAGGAGGATTTACTTCGATGAAGACTTCACTGAAAAAGTTTACAAGGAGCGGGGAAAATACAAACAATTAAGGAAACAACTTTCAGATAAGAAGATAAAGTCAAGAATTGTGTTTCCCGCAAAACTGAAGGTATTTGATAAAGACGGTAAATTCAAGATGTTTGATAACCCGCAGGCCGCGGCAGAGGGGGTGAGTCGTGAGTACGGCGTTACGGTGAAAATCCCAGCGGACAAGCCGGATCTGGAGTCTACATTGCAGGCAGCGGGCTGGCAAACAGCGAGCTCTGGGAGAAGAAAAACGCCAGAAAATGAACTGAAGACAAGTGTGAAATCACTATTGGATCCTTTGGATCGACATGGAAAAGACGAGGGTTCACAGGATACAAATGGAAAACAAAAGGACTAGAGGTATGGAATTACACAACAGTCAAATGTACAGGGGGGTGATTCCCTCCCTGTTGATTGACACTTACGTGATAAATGACTGAGTCACCGAGTCAAATCCTATTGGGATCTGATATGGAACAGAACATGTATGAATTAAATGATCTAGACCCGGAGAGTCATGTATTTAATCATATTAGTGACACGTGTAAATACTATACTGATGATCAAGTCAAGGACGATATTGAACTGGACAATTCATTTTCACTTATTCATTTTAATTCCAGAAGTATGTATGCAAACTTTTCGGAGATCAGGGATTATTTGGATAAATTTGAGAGAAAGTTTAAGGTGATTGCTTTATCTGAGACGTGGTTGAAAGAAAAGAGAGGTTTTGATTTTCATCTGGAGGGTTATGAATTATTTTTTACCAATAGGGCGAACAGGAGGGGTGGGGGTGTCGCCTTGTTTGTTGATAGTGACCTGAGTTGTAGAATGGTTGAAAATATGACGACTAAAATTGATGATTTAATGGAATGTTTAACGGTGGAAATAGAGCTAGAAGGGAAGAGAAACATCGTTGTCATGTGTGTATACAGAACACCTGGGTCTAATGTAGAAATGTTTAAAGAAAAGCTGGAAGAATTAATGAACGGGTTAAATGAAAACAAGACGTGTTTAATTTGTGGAGACACAAACATAGACCTTATTAATGCATTGAAACATAAGGCTACATCAGATTTTTTGGATGCATTATATAGTAGAGGGTTCTACCCATTAATCACCAAGCCCAGTCGAATCACAACGACTAGTGCAACATTAATTGACAACATTTTTTGCAATGTATTAGAGAGCAATATTAAGAGTGGGTTAATAATAAATGACATAAGCGATCATTTACCTGTATTTGTAACATTCAATTGTCAAATAAAACGTAAGAAAGAGGAAAATTGTTATAGAAACGTGAGGGTTAGAACAGAGGAATCAATCAATAAGTTCAGAAATGACCTCTTAAATGAAAAGTGGGAAGGAGTGTATGTGGAGGAGGTAAATGTGGCATATGAATCCTTTTTGAATTGTTTTCTGTCACATTATGATAAACATTGCCCAATAAGACAATGCAAAAGTAAAAATAATTATAGTAAAAAGCCTTGGATTACGAAAGGTCTACAAAACGCAGGTAAAAAGAAAAACAAACTTTATAGAGACTTTATGAAATTTAGAACAAAAACTGCAGAAAACAAATACAAGGTGTATAAAAATAAATTGACAATTATAATGAGACAAGCGAAGAAGGAATACTACAACAAAAGACTGGAAGAAAATAAAAATAATCTTAAAGGGACTTGGAACATTTTAAATCAGGTAATAGGGAATACAAAAGCGTCCACAGATTTGCCTACTTATTTTACTAATGACAATAAGAGAGACATAGACAATATGAATGAAGTGGTAAATGAATTTAATTCGTTTTTCGTTAATGTTGGGCCAAGGCTGGCTAATTCCATTCCACAACATGGACAAAGTGATGGTGAAAGGGAAGGGGGAAGCATAATGCAGTCCATGTACCTAGGAGAAGTGAGTGAAAATGAAATTAAATCTATTGTAGCAAAATCAAAGAACAAGACATCAACTGATAGTGATGGGATAGACATGATCATTGTGAAAAAGACTATTGATTGTTTAATTAAACCGTTTAATTATATCTGTAATCTTTCTTTTAGTAAAGGAGTTTTTCCGGACAGGATGAAAACGGCAAAGGTCATTCCTCTTTTTAAGACTGGAGACAAACATGATTTTACTAATTATAGACCAGTTTCATTACTTTCCCAGTTTTCAAAAGTGCTTGAAAAGCTATATGTACAAAGATTAGATTCTTTTATTGAAAAGAATAACCTACTGAGTGAGAGTCAGTATGGTTTTAGAACCAATCGGTCTACAGCTTTGGCGCTTATGAAAATAACAGATGAAATAACAACAGCAATAGACGAATATAAATATACTATAGGGGTATTTATTGACTTAAAAAAGGCCTTCGACACAATTAATCACACAATATTGATTTCTAAATTGAATAAATACGGTGTGAGAGGTGTAGTATTAGACTGGTTAATTAGTTATCTTGATAACAGGCAACAATACGTACAGTTGGAGGGTTATACATCTGATTGCATGAGTATTGAATGTGGGGTCCCACAAGGTTCGGTTTTGGGTCCGAAACTTTTTATTTTATATATTAATGACATTTGTGAAGTGTCTAAGTTAATGCAGTTTGTTTTGTTTGCAGACGACACTAATTTCTTTTGTTCAGGGGATAATCTAAGAAAGGTAGCAGAAAGCATTACAAGTGAAATGGTGAAACTTAAAATGTGGTTTAATAAAAATAAGTTATCTTTAAATTTGAAAAAAACGAAGTTTATGATTTTCTCCAATCTGAAAAAGGATGAAATATTGCTTTCTATAGATGGCGTGAATATTGAAAGAGTGTATGAATTTAGGTTTTTGGGTGTTATATTAGATGACAAATTATCATGGAAAAATCATATAGCACATGTAAAAGCTAAAGTGGCTAAAAGTCTTTTTATTTTGAACAAGGTAAAATATGATTTAGATACAAGTACAATAAGGATGTTGTATTGTACACTGGTTTTACCATATTTTATTTATTGCTTGGAAGTGTGGGGCAATACATATGAGAGTAACATTATTCCTTTGGTTATGCTACAAAAAAGAGCTTTAAGAATTATTTATAAAGAGGATTACAGAGCACATACTAACAGTCTTTTTATTTTATCAGGTTTGTTGAAAATAACAGATTTAATTGACCTACGAACATTATTAGTTGTGTACAGAGCGAAAAATAGAGGGTTGCCAAAACAGTTACAGAAGCTATTTGTGTTGAGTTCAGAGGAGGAGGATCACAGAAGAAGATATGATTTTAAACATCTGTTTGCTCGTACGACATTAAAACAAATGTGTATCTCTGTTACAGGCATAAAGTTATGGAATGCACAAAGTAAGGAGTTGAAGAGTTGTACAACAATGTTTCAGTTCAAGAAATGGTTTAAAAGGGGAAAAATTATAAAGTATGAATTGGAAGGTTAATTTTGATTTTCATTTTTTGTAGTTTCTGTTTTATTCATGGTTGTCTTAGTTTGGTCTTGCTTATTCCTGTTAAAATTTCAAGTACCTTCGTTATTTGTTCTCTTACTTTCGTTATTTCTGTTTAGTTTCTTCTTTTTTTTCTGATGATTCATTGTGATGTATTTGTTGGTAGGATATTATTTGATGATTTTAATGGTACAAAGGGGCAGGTATAAATAAGATTTATCTTCTTCCTGTTCCTTTTCAATTATGGAATATGTAAAAAAAAAGTTTAAAAATGAATTAATGTGATCATGTAAAACATAATTGAAATAAATAAAATGAAATGAAATGAAATGAAAACTATTGGACTCAGCTCTGGGGACACGGTGCGGCTGCAGAGTTCACCTTGAAATTTGTCATTACAATTTTACTGTAGCCTAATCCACAAAAGTGTGACTGACTGTTAATTCCTTGAGTCAATACATTGTGTTTTTATCACCGGTGCCAGTATTATTATTATTATTGTTAATAGACCTTGCAACATATATGTTAGAGCAACTTCAGTGCTTGCAGAACTTAATAATATAAGCACACTTATTCTCCAGGCAGACAGACAGATACAGTCTGTCTGTCTGTCTGTCTGTCTGTCTGTCTGTCTGTCTGTCTGTCTGTCTGTCGGTATATTATGTTACGTGCATAAATTAAGCTTGGGTCATTGGTCAATGAACCTGGTGTGTCGGTCAGAAAATAACTGATCTATAAACTCACAACTCATCGCATCCTCATTCATTTCACTGGTCAAATGCAACAGACAGACAGCCAGCCAGACAGACAGCCAGCCAGACAGACAGACAGCCAGCGAGCCACCCAGACAGACAGGTTGTATTGGAGCAGTGCGCAATGAATAATGATAATATTATTATAATAATAAAAATCCTTGAATAGCATCAATTTCTCCACCATAATAAAGAATAGGATGAATGCACTGCCTATTATATCGCATAATCCAAGTAAATCCACCGTGCGTAAAGGTGAGTAGGCCTATATAGCCTCTCATAAGGATCTCATTGTGGGAACAACATAAGGATCTCGAGCGCACGTCTTATTAAGATGATCCCATCACGGGCACTGTGTGCCATAGGGCAGGGTCTGTAGCGTATTATAGCCTACATCCAAGTTCATGAGATTCCAGATTTCCAGCCAGTTGTAAAGACTCGATTTAAAATTACTACTGCAATATCAACAATGTTACATTTGGACACCTGTATTTCCTAGGTCTATACCCTTCTATGTAGGCCTACTGTAGACAGAGTAGACAGACAGACAGACAGACAGACAGACAGACACGGTCAGAGACGCACCAGTACCACCGAGTGCTAGTATGGAGCTTGTTGTTGCGTCTTTGAACAGTTCACACAGCGAGCAAAACTTGGGGAGCCCGATTTGGGGGCTATGCAAACAGGGACTATTAATTAACCATGCTACAAGTAAATAATATAACACACAATTTGGATGAAAAGGCGCATGTGTAAATGAAAATAAAATAATATATTGACTATAATCAAGTCTACTTATCAATCTGTCCGTATGTCCGTCCGTCCGTCCGTCCATCCAGACAGACAGACAGACAGACAGACAGACAGACAGACAGACAGACAGACAGACAGACAGACAGACAGACATGTCTGTCTTCTTATTGACGTAACCATGGTAAATATAATTAGCTTGCATAATGTTAATAGCCTATTATAATAATATAGCCTATCATAATTATGTTTGGTTATAACCGTGTAGCCTACAGTATAATATATTTATATTATCTATCTATCTATCTATCTATCTATCTATCTATCTATCTATCTATCGCGCTGCAGAGCTTGTTGATCGGCTATTTTTGGTGTCACGGCCTGGATCGGTCTGTCTGTCTGTCTGGGTGGCTCGCTGGCGTCGGTAGCGGCGCGACGCTACTGACGGCGTCGGTATCGTTGCGACGGCACCGACGCCATGGCGACGCTTCCGACGCACAACCAACGCAACCGACGCCGTCGAGAGCCAACCGACGGCACCGACGCCATGGCGACGCTTCCGACGCACAACCAACGCAACCGACGCCGTCGAGAGCCAACCGACGGCACCGACGCCATGGCGGCGCTTCCGACGCACAACCGACGCCGTCGAGAGCCAACGGACGAAACCGACGCCGTCGGTTGACTCCGTCGGTGGCCACCCATGGAGTCGATCCTTCATGGCACCGCAACGTCAATTTATCGACCATATCTGCGCTCTTCTGGCGCAGCCCCCCCCCCCCACACACCTGCGTGCCCCCCCCCCCCCCCCCCCCCACCTGCGTGCCCCCCCCGATCAAAAAGCTCTGCAGCGCGATACAGAGTCTGCTGCCTTGGATCTGCTCTTTGATGCTCTTGGATGCCGCACATGATTTTTCAATGTAATTACGCACGTAACATAATCATACACAACGTGTACTATACATCCCACTGTAGGCTAGCCCCCACAAGCTATCCCCGTGCCACCCCGACCCCCCCCCCCCCCCCAAGCCCAGGGTGCTAGTCCAAATATGGTTTCATTTTGCACATTATGGACACAGAGCGGTTGAGATTTATTTAAGCCAGACCTTTGTCAAATGTACTTGAATTCTTATCATTTTAATGTTTCTATGATCTTTCAAGTTTATATTTTCATTTGGTATCAGTCATGAATATATTATATTTAATTATGAACTTTATCTAACGATATCAATCAGATTTTTGCGACGCGCGTAATTACGCACGTAACATAATAATACACAACGTCGACTTTACATATATATAGCCCATTGTAGTCTAACCTTTTTGGTGGTTTTATTAGGGACCCCCAAGCTCCACCTTTGCGCTGCCAATGGAGCGGTTTCAGAAATGAAAAATACCCTAAAAAAAAATCAGAAATAAACTTACCCTAAAAAAAGGCGTGTCTGTGTGTCTATCTATCTATCTATCTATCTATCTATCTAACTATCTATCTCCAGCGGTACAGCTTGCCTACAGCTGCCACCCCCCCCCCCATAAATAATATCAGTCCAGAGCCCCGAATGTAAGCTCCCAACGCGGTGATAGCAACACGTTGTTCAACAAATAGCAGATCTACAAGCTTCGTTATTGTGAGCTTGTAGATCTGCTATTTTCAAATAGCGTATAACATAGGTCGGAAGTGGTTAGTGTATGGTCATAATATAATAATGTATATATGCGAAGTGTAGGATTATTATAATTATTATTCTTATATTATAATTAAGAAAGCGCATCGGTTAGTGTGATTGAGTGCCTCCCACGGCCTGGGTATGTCTGTCTGTCTGTCTGTCTGTCTGTCTGTCTGTCTGTCAAGCTCTTTGCCAAAAATAGCCGATCTACAAGCTCACAACGCTAAGAAGACCCCCAAGAATGTTAGCCTACAGTGAGCTATATATGTAGGCTATATAATACATATATTTCTATTTTTCAAACAGATCAGAATGAATAAATCAACAGTTTGTGTCAGTTGGAACCCAGTAAAATGTACTGGGTTCATTTATTAAAATCAAGTACTGTGTGAAATAAACAGTGCATTTACAGGTGGTCCGCGCTTGTTTTCATAGACTTGGTTGCTGATTTGTCTCGCAGAATCTGGCAACACTACTAGGCTCCACATTGGCTTAGACAGGTCATGTGACAAGTCTAAGCCAATGTGGAGCCACTAGCAGTGTTGCTTAGTCTCTCGCAGAATCTGGCAACGCTGCTGAGAGAGAGAGAGAGAGAGAGAGAGAGAGAGAGAGAGAGAGAGAGAGAGAGAGAGAGAGAGAGAGAGAGAGAGCGCGAGAGCGTGAGAGCGCGAGAGAGAGAGGGAGAGAGAGAAAGCGCATGGAATGCTGTGTTCTGCAGACAAGTAGGCCTAGTCTACATCAAATTTTGGGGGTCCTTGGCATGACAAGGACCCACACACGCTGGTGGGGTCCCCTGGTGCCCCCCCCCCCCCCCACCCCCACCAGAGGCCAACCTCACAGACACGCACGCGCGCGTGCGCGCACACACACACGCACGCACGCACGCGCAAACACACACACACACACACACACACACACACACACACACACACACACACACACACACACACACACACCCTGACATGCGCTCAGTCATGCGCTCTCAGATCTCAACCTCTGTGTCAATAATGCGCAAAATACAACATTATTAGGAGTGAAACCCTGGGCCGAGGGGGGGTCCGGGGGGGGTCCCGGTGGGTGGGGGGGGGGGGGGGGCGGGGGGGCACGCAGGTGCGGGGGGGGGAGAGCAGCGCCAGAACAGCGCATATATGGTCGACTCCGTCGGCGACCCAACCTACAGCGTCGGTTGCGTTGGTTGGGTTGCCGACGGCGTCGGTTGCGTTGGTGCAGGCCACGATGGCGTCGGTTGCGTCGCGTCGCCGTCTGTAGCGTCGCGACGCTGCTGCCGACGCCGTCAGTAGCGTCGGTTGCGTCGCGACGCTACTGACGGCGCCGCGACGCAACCGACGCTACCGACGCCATCAGTAGCGTTTCGACGCTGGCATGGCAACGTCGAAGTCGGTTTTGGATCTCGCTGTCTCTCCAAATCTATCAACTCAAGGTTAGTGATGGCATTTTGAGAGTATTTATTTTCAGTCCACAGAGTTATTCACAATGCATACCTTAACCCGATAGTACTCTTGGCCTGCTTAAACTGTCATTCATAATTCATGACAACATTGCATTTTTTTTACACTCAGCAAAATAGAGAATTTTAAACAGAGTTTAAAGGTGGAGACTGGAAACAGAAAGTGTGAACTTTATGGCAGTAAGCAGTCACATTATCTGCTACCATGTGGTGGAACTAATTATACTTTAACAATTTAAAGATTAATATTTATTATACATAGCTAGAAAAATTACACTATTTATAGATAGGTAAAATTCATGTTTGATTTTACTCCATATCTACAGTAATGGTATTTTTCTGTCCCTTGATTAAAAGAACACAGCTATGATTGAAATACACATTTGTCACACGACTTAATCATATAGACCCACCAACTGAGTAAATAGGTACATTGGTTGACACATTCGGCATCAAATCATCACTCATCATTACATTACAAAGGCAGTGCAGTATTATAATCACCACTTTGATGTTAATAACACCCTCCAGAAATGAATTTAATTTCTCCTCCAGCACGATAGCATGACACTGATCGATCATGTTTAAGTTATGATTGCCAGAAATACAAATAGAGCTTATAATGTCCTGTCCCTATTGGAAAAGAGACACTAGGTTCTAGGTCACCTGTGTGACAATAAGGGCTCCATTGAGTCCAGACGCAGAGACACATATACTGTAGATAGATGGATAGATGGATAGATGGATAGATGGATGGATGGATAGGTGGGCGGGCGGGCAGACAGACAGACAGACAGACAGATACAGTAGATAACAATGTTGGACAATGTCATTAAGAATACAACACAGTCACATATATTTACTCATTATGTTCAGTGTACATAGTAAGGAGGAAGAGACCGACTCCGAAGAATGGCTGAGATTGAGTTATAACGACCTTTTCATTTGAACACATGCCACTAAAAGCTTCTCAGCCTCTGCTCACTCCACAGAAGTGCGGATCACTCAGAACTCCCTTGATATGTACCGACACTTTCTCCTTCCACCAGAAAGAGAGTCTATCTTTATTAGTTGCTTTTAAAGCCTATTCTCCTTGACGGCTCACACAGCTGACACTTTGGCTCTCTAAATGAGGCACAATCCAATCCGGTGGGCTAGCGAAGGGCAATTAAAGGACTAATTGAGACGCATCGTTGGCCCTGGCTCACCACAGGACGTTGATTGGCCGGTAATCATGGGCAGCACCAGTGAGACGCAGTGAGTGTCCTGGATCAATCCAATTACAGTCACTCACGGTGGCAGATTCCACTATGTGCAAATATGCAAATAATTCTCTAGAGCAGCAACTCCACTCCAGCTCCAACTTTGTCACATCACAGGTTTACAGTTGTAAAAAGGTGGATGAAATTCTTTGTCGTACAAGCTCCCATCATTGCGATTTCAAGAAAGGAGGGAAGAACAACGGAATGAAAGAAACAGAAAAGTAATATGAGCAGTGTAAAATACAGTGGTGTAAAGTAACTAAGTACAGTTACTCAAGTACTGCACTTAAGTACAATTTTGAGGTATTTTTACTTTACTGAAGTATTTCCAATTTCCAATACCTGTACTCTTACTCCACTACATTTATTTGAAAACTTTAGTTACTAGTTACTTATATTGTATAATATAATACAATATAAAATATTGTATAATGTATATCTACTTACATAGATATACATTACATTACAAAACATACATTAACCACTTCAGCCCTATTTTATACCTAGGCTATTTGAAAATAGCAGATCTACAAGCTCACAACGTGTCGCGACACGTTCTGAACTTGTAGATCTTCTATTTTCAAACATTGTAGTATTTCTTTGGTATTTGAAGTACATTTTGATACCAATACTTTTGTACTTTTACTCAAGTCAATTTTGAATTCCGGACATTTACTTGTAACAGAGTACTTCTACATTGCAGTATTGATACTTTTACTTAATTAAAACATTTTAGTACTTTTTCAACCACTGCCAGACATACAGTAATAACAAATGTGACACAGCATACATAAGTGCCAGCGCAGCAGCGGGCCACTATACTGCAGTTGTATATTCAAAGAAAGAAAGTGTTGCAGCCTGTGTCATCAGGACAGCCTGGCGCCTGGCGGGCTCAGCGCTGCACTGGGCCGAATAGACCACACTCTCCAGTCTAATGCTTTCCGGTGGAGGGCAGTGAAGTTGCTGTGCTGGGCGGTGATGCCGTCCGGATGATCTTGATGGTGCAACACCATTGATGGAGATATAGGGCCATGCTCTCTCCTCTGCAGTGGTGGTAAAATCACTCACATTTTTTACTTAGTAAAAGTTACAAGTAAAAGTCCAGAAATCTATATTCACTTGTGAAAAGTACAAAAGTATTGGCATAAAAATATACTTAAAGTACCAAAGGTAGAAGTACCCATTATGCAGAATGTCCCATTTCACATGCAGGATGTGTAAAATGTATGAACATCTTTTGAAAATAGCCGATCTACAAGCTCACAACGCTTAGCCAACCTTTAAATAGGGCTGAAGTGGTTAATGTTTTGTAATAATAATCCAAACTAGTAACTAAAGTGTTCTAATAATTGTAGTGGAGTAAAAAGTACAATATTTGGTGAAAGGGCCTACTCTGTGTGGAGTTTGCATGTTCTCCCCGTGTCTCCTAGGGTAGTTAATACCCTCACAAAAACATGTAGTAATCCTGGTCACTATACTGCCTCCCCCTGGTCAGCCGGGGCGCCTGATGGAGGAGAAGGGAACTGGTTGGAATAACGTGTTCCTTCCACGCGCTATGCCCAACCAGGGAAACTCCCCCCTGTCGGGTGATAAGAAGCGGCCTGCTTGCTCCTCATGCATTGAAGGAGGCATGAGCTTCAGCTTGGGCTCTCCCTTGGCTGGCAGAGGGTAGGTAGTGCCCAGGATTACATAGGCAATTGGCACTGGGTGAAAAAATGTGGGTTACAAAATCGTGGGATAAAAAATGTAGGTAAAAAAACAAAAAAAAGTACAATATTTGACTCTGAGATGTAGTGGAGAAAAAGTATAACAAATTGAAACACTAAAACCTCAAAATTGTGCTTAATTGCAGTACTTAAGTAAATGTACTTTCCACCACTGCTCCTCTGCCTCCTGTAGTACACAATCAGCTTCTTGGTCTTGTTGATGGTGAAAGCGAGGTTGATCTCCTGACATCAAATTGTCAGTGATCAGACCCCAGCTGTAGGCAGTCTCATTGTAATCGACAACCAAGATCTGTTCAGATAACCTCATCTCTGTAAGGGCCATGCTACAATAATCCCTGGTTTTGTGGTAGTGTAGTACAAAATGGAAGCTCCCATTTATTTTCCAAGGACTGTATTCACTAGTAGAACTGAATGCAGGGGAGGCTTGTAAAGTAATATTTTGAAGGATGCAGGTATAGAACCAGACACAAAGGAATCATATAGGTCTACTCTATACGCATACAGTACCTAGCTTCTAAATTCACAGAAATTGTGAAGTGCACTGAGGATGTGTCCAACTCTGGACACATATGTGAGCACTTATGGGAAGCATGCTGAGGTGGTCATCTATCGCTCTTTCTCACAAAATCCCACTGAAATTAAGATGACGGTGCACGGCAGGGATATGAGGCATGACTGGCTTTGCCACTAGTTGAGGATTTCAATGAAAAGTATGCATGATACCACATAATCTAAAACAGAAACCCACGTAATTCTGAAACTCCGTTCTGTCATCATCATTATCTCACTATTATCTCTGTACTGTCCTCAATATAAGGGCTAGATATCTTGACAGTCAGATAAACTGCTGTAACCATGTGGTTTTGCTTTTCAAATAAATCAAATCAAATAAAAAATAATATTTAATTATCATACTATAATACTAGTAAGGTACGTAGTGGTGAGTAGGTGAAGCTACCCGGTTCTCCTCAGTGGCTGGAACAATTTCTCTGATTTTGCACACAGCCATTGACCATTACCATCTGAACTTAACTGTGAAGCCCGTTTTTCAATTTCACCAAATCTCAGCTTCTTATTAGCGTTTTTGTGTCAAACACTGTCGCCATGGTTACGGGGCTGCCCAGCTATGGGACGAACTGCCTCCCGGGTTGCCAAATCATGTGCGCATATCCCCCCACGGATGCGTCGACCGGGTATGGTCTAGTTTATATAAATCGTATAAGATTTTTGATCGAAATGTTGAACCCAATACACAAGTGGAGCCTCGATCTAGCCAGTGTGCTGCTGACATTATTATTTTTTATAATGCAAATAACTATACCTGGTTGAAACATTTGTCTGGGTTACCAAGAAAGAAAAAAAAGTATAAGTATCTGTTTTTTTTTTTAGTTCTGCCAAGTGATCAACAAGCACAGTGACCATGCTGTCACTGCGCTGTCCCCGGCAAAGCCCTGTGACAGTGTCCCAGGGATTATTATAGCTGTGTCCGCTCTGAATATTCCGTCTCTCTGCATCATCCGCCAGTGTCTCTCTGTCGCTCTCTGATCACAGGGAATTAAGCCCCCCATTCCTCCGCGTTCATTCTCTGATCCTTAATCCGCCTTTTATTCGTGTCCCTTCCACGACATCCCATGTTTTATACATCGGTATATACACGCATGTAATGCTGGATGAGTTGAGGCGTGGTGGCGGCGGCGCCGGCGGTGGCGGTACATAGGGTTATGTGGAGTACGGAGAGACAGCGGCGTGACGCTCAGAGGCTATAATTGGTCGAACACTTCACCAGGCGTCTGACAGATTGTGTAGGATATACTTTCTCCGGGCGTTCCTGGCGGCGGAGAAGAAGAAGTAGTACAACTCAGCCTTTGGCAGGATATGATGTGAACACGTTTCACACTTTCCAAATATATATTTGCCGAAATGTCTGTATCGAAGGGTGGCAGCAGGTTTCTTCTTATTCCGAGCTTGCATTCTTTATCACGCCAGTGGCAACAGTGGTACTTTATTTTATTGTTGTATTATTTTTTTATTGCAGCACTATTTTTCTTTTTCTTTAACCCATTCGATCCGGGAACGCATCTGTGTCATTTTACATTTTAGCTATAGCCATTATTTTCTATCTGCTATTCAAAAATAGCATATATACAAGCCCATAGTGTGGCATGCACCGCGTGCCACGCTATGAGCTTGTAGAGCTGCTATTTTTGGAAAATCATGGACATTTTTGTAACATTTTTTGTAATTCGTAACTCAAATCATTGCTTCTGGGGGTCCCTGGAACAAAATATTTTGAGATGGGGGGGTCCGCGACCAAATACATATCATTTTGCGTGGTCATTGAAAAGTTTGAGAACCACTGATATTATAGCAACATACGGTTTTCAGAAAACTGTTAGGATTTAGAAGACATTTGTAGATGCGCTCCGGATTGAATGGGTTAAGACTGGTACCTGCCACTACCACAGTCAATGCACGCCACCTAACAATCTGGCGTAAACCATCCTCAATATGACTACTACAGTTCCTGATGAAATGCCGGCGTAGTTATCAGGGCTTGAAAATTCTGGGCACTATAACACTCGCCAGACTGCCTAACGATTAAGCTGATCGTTGATCCTTAGCTTGTGATTGGCTGTTTGTCCTCCCTCGGGGTCTAACACGTTCTTCCCCATCACAGCGGGGATGCCATTGTATTGTCGTAAATATCGATTGATTAGCTGTGTTAACATCCTACTTGCTCACAGGAATGCTTCATTTGATTAGAGACAGAACGGACATAATATCCTACAGTAACTACGCTCAAGCGCCAGCAAAAGGTTGTCCAAGGCAAAGTGTGGTGCTAATAATTTTGAAGTTGATATAATCCTCTTTAGGTCCTTAAAAATAATTATATCCAAATACATCTGAAATATCCAAGTTTTACAAATTAGTTTTTCTAAGTAAAGATAAAAACAATAAGTATGAAGTATAAACTGACGTCACATGGCAAAATGGTCCATTTGGTTACGTCTCTCTGAGTCTTAGAGTTAAAAATATGTGGTCTATTTTAGCCAATCAGGTTGGAATATGGAAAATGGGACAGATCACATGACTATAGAGATACTGTGCACCGATTTGCGTGATTTTTGGACAAAATATGTGGGAGTAATATAAAAAAATCTGTTTTGCAAAAATCAACCTTATGGTGGCGCTATGACAGGCTGATCTGAAAAATTCGGCCCAGAGGTTCAGAATTGGCATCCAGGGAGTGTGTGTGCACTGTTTCGCTGCGATCGGGCCAACGGTGCCGGAGATTAGCTGCTCAGAGACAGAAGGACGGACGGACAGACAGGGTGCAAAACATACTCTCTCGCCATGCCTTTCTGCCTGGCGGAGACAATAAACCCCCCTCGATTCTTGCTCTTCTTCTTCAGAGTCAAAATAAAACAGATAATCAGCGTGAAACATGTGTGTACAAGTAGTTATTGACCACGTTTTATTAATTTCTGTCTGTAATGCCGTGTCATGAACTGTATTGTTGTTTGTTTGTTTTTCAGAATGCAGCTACTGTATCAGTATTGTGTTGCTGTTGTCCTGTTGTCTTTTCTGGCATTTGTTAGCAAATAATCGCGACCATTTCAGTACCATGGACAAACTCGGCCAAGAAGCTCCATTTAGCTCTGTGGTGCTCTGAGGGGCAGCATTACTCTGTCACCTGCAACATTACAATAGTATTAGTAGCTGTGTGATGTTTGTATGCCGTGACCGTAGGAGGCTATAGCTGTCCATTAGAGTGTCTGTCTGTCTGTCTGTCTGTCTGTCTGTCTGTCTGTCTGTCTGTCTGTCTGTCTATCCAGAGTTAATCTAGCAGACTGCTGGACTGAACAGGGCCAGTAGGCCAAAGAAGTACCTCCATACATTGTCCACCATATATGCTGTTATTCGTTTTGGAATAATTAAACTAAAATGCTATAATGGAAGTCAATGAGGATCATTATGTATAAAATACTGACCCAGGCTATACTTGTTTTTTAAACAGCTGGTAAATGCATTATTTGTTGGGTAGCAGTAATTTAGTTTCAGCAGACTGCATGCATATTTAAACATTCCATCTTGCAACTCAGTAGGGAGTAAAATGTTTCAGTCATCAGTATGAAACTTTCACTTGACAGTTATTCAACAATGATACAATGTGGCCTCTGCCTGTCATCAGATTATTGACTGGCTCATGATGTCATGTCATGGGGGATCTATTTTAGCATTAGTAAGGGTCAGGGTTGTCAGTAGATGGTCACTGTAGAAAGGATAGAAATAAGTCCCACGTTAATTACGGGGACAGAGCTCTGCTCTGTACACGTATTGTTATTGGCAGTATTCTGTCACTTCTTCTTCTTCTTCTGCCACTTTTCGCAGTTCTGGCTGAACCGCGCTGTCGCTTTTTACGAAACTCGGCCATATGGTAGATGGTCATGAAAAACGATCAAAAAATAATTCTCACAATCTTTCGTCCAAAGGTGGCGCTATAGCACTCAATTGAAAATGCCAACTTTGACCAGTGTAGCGGACATGGCGTAATAACTATGGGAAATATTAATAATAATTATGAAAATATTAAAAATATTTTCTGAAAAATCAAAATATTGATTTTCACCAAAAATTAAGGAATTGCGCAAATTAAGGGATTAATTCGCACCTCAACACAACCATGAAAAAGGGCTACGCAAGAATCTTGGACACAGTAATGATGCATGGGTTCTGGTTAGAAAATGATTGGAAATATATGCGTTGAAATCAATTGGAAAGGACTTCCGTTTATACCAAAATAAAGTGTTTATTAAGATAAATCCTATGTAGATATTAAAACAACCAATGAAATGGGGAAAAGAACAATAGATCAATAACTCAAAAGATGATGAAACTGGTTAAAATATCAACAAAATACAAAATCACAGATCTACAGTTCAATCAGGTCAAATCAGGAAATGGCCACATTTTGATCTACTAAAGGAGAAAGAGGGATTAAAGTCATAAAAGAAAAGAGAAAGATCGATGACTAAAAATAGCTAATCTACCCTTACACTACACTCAGGTTGCCACACCACATGTGAATGCATTATGCTCGCCTGGTCCATTGGGATAGGAGAGGAGATGATTCCATTGTCTCTGGGGGAGAGACCATGAGGCGTTGGCTAGCAGGTTTGGCTAGCATCCGGCTACCTCACTGCGTCACGCAGTTCTTCTCAGTCTCCACTCAACTTGGATTGAGGAGACAGTATGTGTGGCTTTTGGCCCACGTGTAGAGAGGGAACAGTTGGTCGTGGGCATCTGGTAGCGATTCAGCAGTCCTCAGTCTCCATTCAAACTCGGATTTGAAGAGACAGGATGTGTGGCCGAGGGCCCACGTGTAGAGTAGAGGGAGCAGGGCGGTTGTTCCGGGTCAGCAGGGCATCTGGCTTTTGCTGGCTGGAGAGCTGGACGTAGGCTGTTGGCTCTTCTCGTTGGGGGGAAGGAGGACTCCGATCCACCCTTGTAGGAGAGAGAGAGGCACGGGGGAATGTTCACCCCGGAGAGATCGTCGTGGGGGGGGACGTGGCTATCGTCTGCCCCTGGGTCCTTTGAGAGCGTTGAACTGGGAGCCACCCAGCATGTAGAGCAGGAAGAGGGGACTTGGTCAACCCTTGGATCGTCGAGAAGCGGTCAAGAGAGAGCAGCGGGGGACGGTGTCGGCTCGTCACCCCGGATTATGAAGAGAGTGGGAGAGGGGACTCCGTCGACCCTCAGGACATCAAGATTGCAGTGGAAGAGAGAGAGTGAACTGGCTGAGCAGTTCTTCTTATAGGCAAAAGGAGGGGTCTCCTTCTTGGCCCATTGGGGGGTGTGTTGGAGGCAGCTGGGTGGCAACCTCCTTCCTTACAATATGAAAACTAAAACTTCTCTGCTAACTATCTTAGGAACTTCCTATTAACACATTTGACTGGATATTGGGAATCACAATGAAATTAGAATTCTCTAGATATTAAACATGAAGGCACTATGTCAAATAGAAAGCAGGTAAGCATCAAAGTGTAATTAGTATGGAAGCATTTACATTTTACATCACCAAAGTTCATATTAGTGTTGTGGTCATAATACAGGACAATAAATATATATTTTGAAGTCACAGAACATAATACATAAGCCAATTTATTCAAAGTTCTTGTTGCTCATTGTCTTGTGCTCAGTGAGTCTGTGTGTGTGATACTGTGTGCGCTTGGCAAGACATTCGTTGCATGTCGTAAAAATTCCATCCTTATCTCTTAAAAGATGCCGGACAGAGAGAGAGGTAGAGAGGAAACCAAAGAGCCTGTGTGTGTGTGTGTGTGTGTTTTCTGAAGACATTCCAATGGCCAATAAAGGTCCTCTTATCTGAAGATGCAGTTCTCTATTAGTGAGCTTGTTGGAGTTTGTTTTCCCTCTGAAAGGAGGGGGGGGGGGTCTTTTATGATGAGCTCCGGGTCCATTTGGTTATGAACTAAAAACAATATTAATTTGCTTTCTATGTTCACACCTGGCGGCCTCGGCATTATCATTACAGACCTCCCCTTGTTATCAATGTCAGACGAAACGGAACGTTGACGTCACGACCTTTGATAACACAAAAGAAAATGTGAGAGGACAATAATATAGAAAGCATAGCATTTGCATTCACATGTCAATGGCAACTCTTTCATTAAGCTGATCTAGTGACCCTGGATCCGACTGCTTGAAAGAAAATTGCCTATTAGGCATTGTTGTGTCCTATTTTCTGAGAGGTTTTTAGGATAATCACAAACACACCAAGAAAACATTATAAATCAGAGAACAACAAGGGCAAACTCCTAATATATATTGGGGTATAATTTTGAGGAGTAATGTGGTAGCACTTTTTGTGACTTTTAGATGTGAGAGCTCGTAGTTGCATGAGCCCTCTTACTAATCTCTGCTTTTGTGTACCAGAATTCAATTTGAGCAGTGAGCTCAATTTGCTGACATGAAAGGTGTCGCTTCATAATACAAAATATTCCATCCGTTTTTCTTTTCTACTACGGCTTGCTGGAATATATATATATATACACTGGGTGACCTTTTTGGCTTGGTTACACAAGAGCAGATCGGAAGTCCAACATGAATGCTAATTCTCTGAAAGAGTTTGGTTGGTTGTCCACTAGGGTAAATCCTGATTTACTTGGATGATAAGGAAATGGATTAGTCCTAGCCTGGATAATAAGTACTTACTTCCTGTTTAAGACAACCAATTCTTTGTAAGAGGTACAGGTTAAAGTTTGTATGGTTAACTAAGGTTAAGAAGTTGCAGCAGATTTGAGAACCTATGTAACAAGGGTCTTGCTCCTCCCCTTGGTCACATCCTGTGTGCAGAGACAACAATTTCTATATAGCTGAATTGACTGAGCAACACTACAAGTCTTAGTTAGTCCAGTTCCTGTTAACTGGGTTCTTGTAGCAACCATCATACATCACTATCAGTGTAATACACTTTTGGTAGGGCAAAGAGAGGAAATCTCACTAAACGTGGGTGGAGTTACAGTGTACCTTGTTAATAGCATGCTTTTAATCCACCTAGGGTTAGTAAACTATTCCAGCACACAAACCAGACAGTGTTCATTATCATAGGATGACTGAGGAGGTTAGTTAGGTGAGACACAAAATGAACTTGTTAAGCGTCTTGGAGAGAGGCCCATGTTATTTTGAGTAACCTGATCTACCCTTTATGAACACATTTGACTGTTGACTCTTTACTATTTTATCAGTTTGATGGGGTGCATTATACATTAGTTTGTAAGCCAATGCAGTTTTGCTGCATGTCTATAAACATTGCAACCTGTTAACGCAAATGTTTCCTTTTAAACACAGGGCAGGTCACCTTTGGGTTTGCACAAGGAGACACAAATGCACAAAAAGTTTAAAATTTGACAAAAAGTTTGAGACACCTCTGCGCAAAAAAGTAAAAATTTTGACAAAGTTTTACATTTTGAAAACAACATATATATATAATCAACACATGCCTTCAGCTATTTCTGCCGGAGTAGCACTAATAGTGATGTGGCGATGGTTTAATTTAGACACTGGTGTCTCAAGTTATGGTTTCAGCAACCTTTGTCAGGTTTGTCTTAACCAATGGCCTAGCTGGGCACGGGCACTAAGTAGCTGTGACTTATATAGCACATTGTCACTTGTTTAGGGAGAGATCAGAGTTTTTGTTTCAGTGTGTTAACTGCAACCATACTACAGTAAAGAACTACAAACATGGCGACCTCTAATTAGTTACCTAAAGTCAATATGTCTATTTGGGCCCCATGCTGTCATGGCTGTTGAGCCTTGGTCCATTGTCAAATAGGTGTAGTTAGAAAAGAATTTACACATGGTCTTGGGGTCACCCTGGGGGTCTCTCAAGATATCATTAGATAGGCAGAAATTATCACCTTGTGACAGCATTCAGCACTGCTGTCCCTGAATTGTGTCTAACAGACTTGATCAACAGTTGGCAATCTCAGGGTGATATCATTGTGTATGACTGACCCCCTTGATGAGGAGTTGATGAGTCACGGAGGCCTGACGTAGCGATTGATCAGCGCCGCATTATAATGTCACACCTGAAATTGCCAAGTTTTGTACCACCTAAGGGTTGGGGTCTGTGCAGTGGCTTAGCATAGCGAGCCACTAGGTAGACATGGGCGGGAAACAGAGTACCAGTGGTCAGGGTGTCTGCGTAGACGTGGTGGGTCCCCTGAGGGCCCACATTGTAAGTTACTAATAGCAAATGGCACGGGATTCAGACGCCACGTGCAAAATGTCAAATGTGCTTAATCTATTCTGAGCTTCACCCATTCATTAAGCTTTTGACCCATAAGGAGAAGAGCTTTATTGACAGGAGCTACAAAGAGGGAGACAAAAAAAATAAAAATAATAATAATAATAATAATAATAAAAATAGCACTAATGCGTGGGTTCAATCTTAATTGGACATAGTAACGCTTTGATTAAACCTGTTAGCCTTAGCATAGGTCGTCAGTATCATCGTACAGCGCCTAATCTGAATAATATTGATACTGAACAGTTGCATTAACAGATGCATGTGGGAAGGTATGAATTGGATTCCATAAATTGTTCAACTTGACTAACAATAGAGGATTCATTCTGGCTCAAGCCAAGATACCATAGTTGACTATAATGTTGTAATCAAATTATGTAAAGTCTAACAAATCGAATGCAAGTATATTAATCCTGGACGGATCATTCTTTGACAATTTGTTTAGGACTGACATAATTGTATTCTCAAATTGGAAGCCCAACCATAAATATTTGGTAAAGTATAATATATAGTATATAATAAGGATGTTGTTTATTTAGGGTTACAACAAATAAACAGGAGAATATACTTCCATCCTGCTTAAAATTGATTTTTGTACACATAAATTTGTATTAACTTTGGTCAATGATAAATTTGGTTGGCATTCAAAATGTCTCAAATTCAATTTATAGTCAGAGTCCATGGCATTACCTGATTGAATGTTTTCATTCAATGGATTATAATAATAATGATAGGTAATGTTCAAAACTGTTCCCACTTCATCACAGTCCAGTATCAACATTATAGTAGCAGCAGAGGTACCATTTAAAACTAGATTGTCTGTTAGATTCGGTTTCAATCCCTCCGTTCGGGAGACACTCCAATTAAACACACTGTGGCCTTCGCCCTGTCAGTCAGGAACAGGTAGAAGCATGTGTTTTAACTAACACCCTGGTCAGCTTAGCAGCATTGACAAAGCACTGCAGCCAGGGGCAAACAATACAGACAAAATGTACATCTTACAGCTGCGTTTTGGGACAGATAGCCAGAAAGTGGCTGGGAAAGCAATGCCACCTTCACGCTGTGAGGGAAGGTGGGGAACACTGTTTTGGCGTCAATGGTGCGTGTTACGACCTTGGGTGTATAGGGATTACAACTAATTTCAAACAATTATGAAACCACAGAATAAGCGTGTATCAGTCTGCAAAATTTTCTTGGAGAGCAGGCAATTAAAAACAAAAACCCTTCCATTAGCCGAGAGCCTTTTACAACAGTCCAAACTTATTGTGTCGTTCTAAAAAGGTTTTACATTTTGAAAACAACAGTTTGTGAAGTGGCGTCATTTGAAACATACATTGGAAGTAGTCACAGTGTTTTGTTTTCATCAAGGTGAGCTAAACACGATTAGGCCTCCTCCAATTGTCACGGACTCGGCTTGAATTTTGTGTGGCCGCGTGTTCGCGTGCCTTTCTTTGCCGTCGTGATTCTTTGGGGATCTCAGCGGGGAGCTGTTTCACACACTCAGGGTTCTCAGGTTTTGTGCCAGAGTTATCCCGTGAGGGAGGGCGACCGCGGTCGTTTGAGGAGGACCGAGCACATCTCCAGGAGGGAGTTTGGTGGTCGTCCCCCCTGTATAGACCGTAGTCGTCCTGTCTCCTGGGCTGCCATCGATCGATTCGGGTGTCAACAATTTTACAAGATGCACTGTGAGGTTCATTGTATTCTCTATCAAAAGCTTCCCGTGCTAGTTTGCGTAACTCAGCGGCAGGCTTTTTAGAATTGGTTCCAATAGGGATGTGCTTTTTAATGGAAGGGTGTAAATTATTCAAGAACAAATTCTTGAAATGTTCATCTTCCTCCATATTCGGAACATTTTTGTTACCAAAAAATGCAATCCTCAGACGGTTATAAAATCGATTAACTGCTTCACCTTCGTGTTGACGGACGGACACGGCGGACAACAAACCTCCTAAGGCTCGGTGATCAGCAAATTCATCAATTATAGCTTGACACAGAACGGACCAATTTGCTCGGACCTCGTCTGTCTGTCGCCTGATAAAACCAGTTACCTCGCGGTTTGCGGTTCGATAAATCAATTTAACCTTAGTATCTGTGTCTCTTACACCACATTCTGTTAAGTGATATTCTATCTCCTCCAAGTAAATGTGGGTGTCTATAGATTCACCAGGCTTTGGGTCGAAAGGTCGGATGAATTTCGCAACTTTGGCTAAGTCGATATTACTCAGCGGATGCGCCGGCTGGCACCCCCCCGTGGTTTGAGGTAGGGGTACTGGTGCATTCAATGCGGCATAACCCCAGGCATGTGGCTCGAGGGCAGGTTGCCCGGCCGCCGGAGGTATGTTCTGAACAGATTGAAAAGACGGTAACATGGCGGGCAAGCCAACTGAGGCATGTCCTTGGACATAGTGTTCAGCTTGAGTGGGTGGTCTATCTACCAGAGGTTGCTGCTGTGTGACAGGGTAACGATCATGGTGAGGCTGACCAGAGAGTGCCTGTGATTGGCCTTGGAGGTCATGGAACCTTTTAACAAAGTCATTCTCACTGATCCAGTTACCTTTCTCTAGGAGTTCAGTTCTATCCCGCAATTGAGTGACACTGTCTTGTGCTATTTGTAACTTGACACTGTTTTGCGTGAAGTTTTCTGCAATGAGCAATTTTAGTTGAATGACAGTGTCTTGCAGTTGACCAATTTGCTGCTTGGCTAAGGTTATCTCACCATTTTGTTGCGTTTTCGCTTGCTCCAGTCCTATGTTAAGGTTCTGTAGCATGGTGATGTGACCTGTTGCCGCATTCAGTATAGCTGTCTGCTGTTGAGAGGCCTTTACGGCTGCATCTAACATGGCAGATTGCTGTTTTATTTGGTGTTGTGCCACTTCTAACTGAGTATTTTGCTGGCCTAAATCGACTCTCAGCGTTTTGTAAGTTGGTAGAGCACACCCAGTCTGTTCTATGTTGGTTTGACCTTTAGCTGTTTTAAAAGGTGCAACCAGGTGACATGCTACAGTTTGACTCATATCTCTATCAAAGTCAAATTGAACAGTGTCTTGCAGTTTAGGGTCAAAGCTGTCTGTTAAAAACTCCATGGCGTGTTTTATTGTGTATACAACTGAGTGTAACACGTGACGGAGCCCTTTTAAAGGATCTACGTATATTAAAACTAACCCCAATATCACTGTTAACAATGTTATTAACTGACCGACTATATCGGAGTAGCTGAGGGGAGTGGAGGGCTCAGACATCTTGTTGCGTTACTCGCTCTTTCTATGACTAAATCAGTTAGACTCGACAGGGAAGTCTCACTTATGGGAAGTAAAAGACAAGGATAGGATCACTCATGCTGCTACAACATATACTGCAGGTTAGTCTTAGAATAGAGTTAGAACGAGAAACTATACCAAAACTCAAAGTGTATTAATCTTTAAATAACATTGGCCCTTTACTATAAAAGTGTCTTACACTGCCACAGTATGGACTATTAGTTACTACAAGACAGTCACTAGTATGAACTAGACAAAAGTGGTTCACTGGCCTTTCTGTCACTGCCTGTGGTTTATGACATGCAAGATAAGGTCCAGGCTTCCTCGCCCCCCCTCCCTCTGTGCCCGTTTAAGGGGTGTTCAAAAGGGGTGGGTGCGAGTTATGTGTGTGTGTGTGTGTGTGTTGGAGGCTAGAGACAAATGGAGGCCCTTTTATGGCACTAAAAATGTCTTGTTCTAGTCATTCCACACACACCACTGCACTTTCTCTACCACTAAGTGGAGAGGTGCTTTAAACTATTAATTTAGTTTAGATTACTGCTAAGTGTCACTATAAGTTACAACTGGGGCAAGTCTGCTTGTATCCGGTTACAAAAATAAATGTGCCACAGTTTCACTTTTACCTACCAACTTGTTGCAGTTTAATTATTGGTAGTTATTGGTTACACTAAGGATTAGTGATGACTTTATTTTTTTGTTTTTACTCTACAGGAAGTGAAGAATGCTGTATTTCAAACTTCCTCGACATGGAGAGGGTCATCCAGTAATTACAATATCAAACTAAATTCAATGCAGATATATTAATCAATGTATCAAATGTAGGATATTTTACTATTACTATTCTAGTAACGGATTTGTTCACGCCACTAGTGTATACACACGGAGGGAGACTCCATGGACTTAAATTTAGCACTTTGTCAGATCGCTATTCCAACAGGCTTGATGACTCAGCGTAGCTAGAGTCAAAAATATAGTATTACACTATATGATATGACAATACATTATATTATCATGAAGTGAGGTGTCACACTGTTGCTATCACTAGGCTCTCATCACTAGCAGCAAAAAGTGGGTAAAACTTTGACAACGAACCCTAACTCACAAGCTTTGTGTATTCTACGAGTTGGCCACCAGATGACGCCAGCATGCGTTCTCTAAATATCTGTGGGGGTTGGAGAGAAGGGGCACGGTTAAAGTGCCTTTGTTCTCTTACCACCACAGGGAATTAGATGTTTGGGGGGGGAGACCTATTTTAACAAAAGATTTTCTCTGGCAATTTTTCCAAGATTTCCAATATTTCAAATTATTCTCTAACCAGACATCAGGGACTGTGCCTCACACGGGGCACCACTTTATGTAGCGGACATGGCGTAATAACTATGGGAAATATTAATAATAATTATGAAAATATTAAAAATATTTTCTGAAAAATCAAAATATTGATTTTCACCAAAAATTAAGGAATTGCGCAAATTAAGGGATTAATTCGCACCTCAACACAACCATGAAAAAGGGCTACGCAAGAATCTTGGACACAGTAATGATGCATGGGTTCTGGTTAGAAAATGATTGGAAATATATGCGTTGAAATCAATTGGAAAGGACTTCCGTTTATACCAAAATAAAGTGTTTATTAAGATAAATCCTATGTAGATATTAAAACAACCAATGAAATGGGGAAAAGAACAATAGATCAATAACTCAAAAGATGATGAAACTGGTTAAAATATCAACAAAATACAAAATCACAGATCTACAGTTCAATCAGGTCAAATCAGGAAATGGCCACATTTTGATCTACTAAAGGAGAAAGAGGGATTAAAGTCATAAAAGAAAAGAGAAAGATCGATGACTAAAAATAGCTAATCTACCCTTACACTACACTCAGGTTGCCACACCACATGTGAATGCATTATGCTCGCCTGGTCCATTGGGATAGGAGAGGAGATGATTCCATTGTCTCTGGGGGAGAGACCATGAGGCGTTGGCTAGCAGGTTTGGCTAGCATCCGGCTACCTCACTGCGTCACGCAGTTCTTCTCAGTCTCCACTCAACTTGGATTGAGGAGACAGTATGTGTGGCTTTTGGCCCACGTGTAGAGAGGGAACAGTTGGTCGTGGGCATCTGGTAGCGGTTCAGCAGTCCTCAGTCTCCATTCAAACTCGGATTTGAAGTCTGTCTGTCTGTCTGTCTGTCTGTCTGTCTGTCTGTCTGTCTGTCTGTCTGTCTGTCTGTCTGTCTGTCTGTCTGTCTGTCTGTCTGTCTGTCTGTCTGTCTGTCTGTCTGTCTGATCTATTCTACTGCAAATCAACCAGTGGTCACTCGTTCACTTTTACTGGTTCTGCTCCTTTGCCTCCATCTCTGTCTATCATTCCATCCTTCTGCTGGCAGATAAGCCCTTGGTCTGCAACCGCCCACTTTCTCTCATCCACATCACATGCATTGTGAACGTGTTTCTGTCTGTGAAACTCTTTGTAGTTTTGTAGTAACTCTTCTGCCTAATATTTTCGGTTTCTCTGTGCATGCATGCCTTGCCTTGGGAAAGGCAAGACAGAGGCCTCTATATAAAGTTCATCACGTGGAACAATTATTGTTGGACACACCAGGTGGGTTGTTGCCATAATTACCTTTTGGCCTAAAAGGTAATTATGGCAACCACCCCACCTGGTGTGTTTTGGCCACTTTCTAGAGCAGGTAGATAGCGGCTTTTGTTTTTTGAACAGCTGGTTAGTCTGTCTGTCTGTCTGTCTGTCTGTCTGTCTTTTGTTTTCCATCTGCATTATGTTTAGTTTATTTGGCAACATCTGGATAGATTGTATTGTATTGTCCCTTCAATTTTGGGTCTAGTAAATACAATAAATAAAATTTCACAATACAGCACATTTTTGCACCTTAACCCTTGCATTGTATTAGAAAGCTTCCCTCAACTTTTGTATTAGTGGGTAAAAAATTACCCGTGATTCAATTCAGCCTCAAATAAACTATTATCATCTTCCACTATTTTTCATGTTATGGCTAACTTATTATGCATTGATATCCATGTAAACACTGTTTTAAATGTTTATCATTTGACCCCATGGTGAATAGTATTGTGAAGACAATGATTAATTATGTTATTGTCTATAACAGACCAATGTTAGAAACACACTTTCAAAATAAATTGCTTGTGCTTTTTTGCCACATTGTTTTTTTTATTTATTTATTGCATAATATTAACCATAGTGATATAGCCTACCGTATGTGGTAATACAGGTACAATTTTGCCTGCATAGATTTATGTTAGGAAAAGGTTTAAATTAACTTTCTTTTTCATGAAACTAAACTTTATTTTGCTCAAAATACCAAATGCTAATAGAACAAACAATTAATGATTTCAGCTTTAATGTTGGCGTCATTGCTGTCGCCATGATACCATACCACATGTAATTGTTTGTTACCACATATAATATTGTGTTATGCATTCTTTCCAACCCACACTGTTGTATTTTAACAGAAAGAGAGAGATTGACAGGGCCACAGATAGAACTGGATTTATGAATTGTAGTCAACAAATGTATGTGATTTAACCTGTTAACACCTGTACACAGCATACCCAAAGTAAATTGATTGTTGTTCTTGAACCATTTTGAATAAATGCATGTGCATGGTCTCATTTTGAAGGTAACACTTTGACGTTTTTCCCCAGCAAAAAGAATCAACTCTATGTGCAACTGACATTGAGTTATACAAGTCTGAACTTACTGTAATAGAAGGTTTTTAAATCTCGCCTAAATATGTTCTATAAATAGATACCTGCATAACACTGCTATTATATGAGCTGGAAAACACAGTGTGGCCACAGTATGAAGCCTTACCTATCCCATGACCATAAAACATTTGATTATGTGAAGATTTATTTTAATGTATTTAATTATATGATATATTGTATTTAATAATTTTATTCAAATGTAATTTATTTTGCCGTTTTCAAAATTAGTTTTTCAAATGTTTTAGGGTCATGATTCACCAGGAGCCTGGATGGCTTGATTCTAG
This sequence comes from Gymnoscopelus microlampas, assembly GCF_963454915.1. Taxonomy (NCBI): domain Eukaryota; kingdom Metazoa; phylum Chordata; class Actinopteri; order Myctophiformes; family Myctophidae; genus Gymnoscopelus; species Gymnoscopelus microlampas. The sequence goes on from NC_139959.1 coordinate 24,659,080, forward strand.
GCTTAAAATAATTGATATAAATATTTTTGGAAATCTGTGAAAAATGAATGGCCTTTTTTTGAGCGTAACCACAAATTGGCCGCAACTGCTATGCCCTGTGGGGGTTTCTGTTGGTTTATTGACAGAAAAACGTGGTTTTGATTTTATATATCACTGGCACCGGCTTCGAATGCTATCAATGCATTGAATGGGAGATTATCACGTTTTATCAGACCATTGAATGGGGCGAGTAGGTGAGGAGTAGGCGATACACGGACCTACCGCGATTTGTCAAACCATTCATTGGGCGTAATCAGGAGCTACTGACCTACTTTGGAGGCGGAGCAGTCCCCACAACAATATTTACGATTCTGTGCCTATCGGTACATAACTCCAACGGCGCTGAGTAGGCTCAGGCGAGCGTCGCACCGCTCAGGACGGCAACTCGGTCGCTTTAGCTCCCTCGGTGGTCCTTCCAGCTCGCCTGAGACTGCGCGCCTCCGTCATGGTCCGAAACCAAAACCGAAACTGAACAATTTAAGTCATCTCCATCGGTAGGTCAGTATGTCTTGATAACACCCAATGAATGGTCTGATAAATCGCGGGTAGGTAAGTAGGTCGCCTACTTCGCCCATTCAATGGTCTGATAAAACGTGATAATCTCCCATTCAATGCATTGATAGCATCCGAATCAGGTGTCACTGGTTTGGATCATGTTTACTCTTCCCCGAAGTAAGAACATCATTTTTGTGGAAATATTTAATATTGGTGGAATTCAACTTTGAACTTAAGTTGCTGCAGCTATGTGATTATAATTTTTTTGTGTATGTCGGACTTGATTGTAGTGTAAGTTTTGATGCATTCTTGAAATAGTGTTCATCATTTTAATCACAAGACCTGTACCTTTAAAATGGTATTACAGCTTGCCAAGGTAGGTGACACATTGTGTACACTTGTTTGTTTGTCTGAAAAATGCTATAACGACGAGGTCCGTGATAGTGATAATGTTTAGCCCATAAATAAATATTATAAATATAAATCCAGATTCATTTATTTATTTGTTCATTTGTTAATTTTTCATTCTAAACAAAAACGCACCACCATACAGCTATCATGGCAAAGCAGCTCTTGGTCAAGATCAGCTTCTCTGCCTGATCACTAGATGTCAGCTGCTGTGAGCAATGAGCCTGAAATATAAATTATAATTGCAACAGCAGCGTGAGGGTCATGTGAAGAGTGTGCGACGACCCTGGGGTTATCAGGGTTACTAATCTGGTCGTCATGGTTACTAATTATGGTCTCTGTCTTCCAGAGTGATTGGAGGGCAGAGTGTGTCACAGTGGAGATTTGGCACACCTGGATTTACCTCTATTTAAGAGGCAGCTGGGCCAGTCTCGCACTCTTCCTCTCACCATGCAGCTCACTGGGAGCACTCCAGCATTTTGGTTTGCTTTGGTTAAACTATGCCACACAGCACACACGCACACGCACACGCACACACAGCCCTGATTGCACTGATTTAAGTAACAGTGTTAATAAAATAATCTAAACGTTCTTTGTTTGTATGAGCTCCCTCATTTTGGTACAAACAGAGTAATTTGTAACAAGTGGAACGTCTTCATTGTCATAAATGATAGCACTCCCAATAAAACTGTGGCTTTAAGATAATTTCCTATAATTGATTAATAATGTTCCTGTGGTTTGGTTGAAGATAGGTAACTATTCTCTAATGGCATGTCAAGACAGTAGAGCCATATGAAATCCGTGTTAACGGAATCGCGGACGGAATCGCGGAAATGACCAATAAAAATGGAATTGGAATAAAACACGGAATATTGCAGAATTTGGAAAAAAAAAAAATCGCGGTAAAATATTTTTTTTTACCGCGAATTTTTACAAATCCACGGGACACCACCATTTTGCATGGCCACATCCTACTTTATAAACAGTAAAATCCACGTAGAAATAGTCTTAGAAAGACGATAGAAACAATAATACATGCGCGACGCCATTTTGCGCATGCTCAGACCGAAGTCACCGAATTATTTTGGGAACATTTTTGCGTATAACACAACAAGGGCCATGTATGGACTGTTATATCTTGAACATTTATTCATTTCCACTTACCAGACACTTTTTTTATGGTAAAAATGAGCATAAAAAGCAAAATACAGAATTCAGAAATATTAAAATGGAAAAAACAGAATTTGGGAAAAAATAAAACGGAATTGGGAAAAAAATAAAACGGATTTCATATGGCTCTACAAGACAGTTATCTATTGTATACTGTGGAATACATTTGTTAATCCCCAAAACACACTATAATGAGAGTTTTAAACTGTGTCAATTGTATTGTAATCAACATGGTAATGAATCACTTACAATGCACATCTTATGCCAAAAATGTTTTTTGAGTTTGAATAAAACCTTAGTGAAAGTCAATGCTTTAATATATTGCTGTCGGACAGAAACCGCCTATTTCCATATTTTAAAGGTTTGTGTTTTTTCGTAAATTATTTCCCTACTTCATTATACCACAGCGTCACACAAAAGTATCCAAAATAGCAGATCTGCAAGCGCGGCGCGTAGTGACACGTTTTGAGCTTGTCGATCTGCTATTTTTTTATTGGAATCCTGGAAAGTAACAGTTTTGGACATGTGAGGTTTCCACCCGACAGAGACGATATAATACATTTGGAATAATACCATAGCAATCAATTTACTCCATAGATTTTCTTTTCTTTAGAGGTACAGTAGCAATGTGCAGCAAACACATCCACTGTATGTGCCATAGATTTACTGTATATGCAGGGGGCTTTGTCAAACTGTGGGAGGTGTAATTACTTTATTCACATCTAATCAGTAACCATTGAACAAGGATTTGGACTAGCATGGCTCATATTATTTTAGCAGTGTAAAATCGGAAAGGCCTATAGTTGGGATTGACCACGGCACAATGTGGCAATTTGGGTTTATGCTGAAATGCACATTGTCTGGTGAAATCCTATAGTAATTGGTTAAATTCACGTTCCTCTTCATTGTAGACAGTCATGCTTATTTTGTATTGGATCGGTCAAGTTCTTAAAATGTTTGGCGTTTGGGGTCGACAGTGGACAGAAAATATATTTAGATGTACTGTACTGATTTACATATTTTCTCATTTTCGCTAAAGCACTCATACATTGGATGCATATTAATCATTTTTCCAACACCCTTGCAAGTGTAATAGTAATCTTTGACTTTAATTATCCAAAAGCAATGACTTTTACTTACATTTCTTGTTCAGTGCATTCTTGGTGTTTTGTGACTGTATTGTGGAAGATGTAATGTTATCACCGCCATCATTTCATTAACATCGGATCTTCTTTGGGTAATTATGCCACTACCTGTATCAACATCTACCAATCACACTGGTAGAATCTTGCAGAAGGTCAACCCTCTCCCTAACAGATGTGAGTAAAAGTTACCAGAGGGTGGAATGCTAAGCATTCCTTCCATTACTCTGTGTAATTAAAGGTAGGGTAAGTGTTTTTGTTTTTTTTTATTAAAAAGGTTAAAGTTCTATATTCTGATAATAATCATTGCTACAGAGCGTTTGTTCGGTCACAAGGGTCTCTCCAGGTCCTTAGTAAACAGAATATAGTACGTATATAGGTGACACATTTTAAGCCAATCAGGAGAGAGCACTGAACATTCATTTTCTGTTTAACAAAGAGCTGGAGACATGGGAGACTCCTTTTACTGAACAAACACTCTATAGAAATGAGTACTACCAGAATATAGAGCTATTTAACACTTATTTTAACCAAAGTAAATCACTTACCCTACCTTTAAATATATTTAATGATATTTCACTTTCAACAGTGAACATGTTTTGGGGTAATTTTAACGTCTACTCAGGCTTTTGTGAGCACCCCAGACAGTATTTAGATATTTGATATTCATTGTATCACGCCCCCTTCCTATACAAACCCACTGTAATTTCAAACTCCATTCGAACCATTATGGATTCATCGAAAACATTCGTCCTTGGTTCTGGTGATTCATACTGCCCTCCAAATACGTGACAGCCGTGTTTCTTACAAAACATACAAAAATACAATGAAGAAATGAAATAAAATGAATAATAATGAATTGACACTACTTTATTGGCCAACTATATACATTGGGATTGGAAGTAATAGAAAGAAAGAAAGAAAGAAAGAAAGAAAGAAAGAATGGCAACTCTAAATAACAAAAGAGTACTGTATGAATTGGGTCACTTATTGTAGAGCAAAACATGAAGCATAACAGGGGCATGTCTGCATAAACTATGACTGTGAAAAACTGTTAGGACTACTTCTCCAGTGAGTGTATAAACAGAAAGACAGACAGAAATAATCCAAGGTACAGTGTAATTTGGTATAAAAAGGGGTAACATTGCCTTTTTGTTGAGGCATTACAAAAAACAATAACATACTCATTGTGATCTGCACGTACTTCATCAGAGTGATGACAATAAAGGCTTTTTTTTTTAAATAATGTGATGTCGGAATTATGAGCGGACCGGACCCTATATCGGTTGGATCAGCGTTTCTGGACAGCCTGATCTCCTTATATGCCCATATATGAGCATATCGGTTGGATAAGAGGTTCTGGACAACCACCTCCTAACAACGGAACACTAACCAGAAACCATAAGCCTTCCCTTGTCTTCGCTTTGGGTCTCTTTACACATAAGTCTCTAATAATTTGAGATTTGTCCCCGTCTGTGGCCTTAGCAATTATTATTGCCACGGCCACAGTCATTTAATCTCTTAATACATACATACATACATACCTACATAACCTAAATATGAAGAGAAAACAGCAAAGAAGACAGTGAGTTGGTAATCCCCAATCTTCCCTCCACGTGTCACAGTTGTACAGATCTTCAAATCCAAAACATGATTCCTCCTCCTAGATTTTCTTTTTTCTCCCCCCTCTCAGAAAAAAAAGAACATTTACCAATTACCCAATGTCAGGAATGATTCATATTGCTTTAATGAGAAGTGACAGAAGGGATTGGAGAGCCAGACTGCGGGTATGATTTAGTTCTCGACGGGGATGGGATGATCTTTTGACGAAACCACCCAGCAAGACTGGAACATTTGTGTGTGTGTGTGTGTGTGTGTGTGTGTGTGTGTGTGTGTGTGTGTGTGTGTGTGTGTGTGTGTGTGTGTGTGTGTGTGTGTGTGTGTGTGTGTGTGTGTGTGTGTGTCTGGTTATTGAGAGAGCAGTCAGTGGTCTATCAGTTGTGATTTCACAGATACAATGGAGCACATTAAGAGGTGGTGAATAGACTTTCACATCAGATATCTAGCGGCCTTCACTTGGACAGTATTGAGTGACTGTGTGTAGCAACATAGAAATCACAATCCTTGCCAGGTTCAATCTAGAGATTTGCTGTGGCAGTGGTAGGGATTAACCCGCCAAATAACAAATACAACTAGAAAGAAATTTCCTACGAAAATTTAAGTGTGCCTACGTTGGCTGGGGGTTTTGTCGCCGTGGTAATGCGAAACGGTGAAAAAAGTAATGCGGTAGGTGGGCCGGTCGTCCCGCACGTTTTGATGTATACATTGAGGGGGCCGTGTGAACCGTGTGGGAGGAGTAGCATTTTGATCCCTTCGGGCGGCCAAAAAAGTAAAGAAAAAAACAGCAAAATAATGTTTCAAAAATTATGAAAAAATAAACCGAAAGTCAAAAAAGGAAAATTAAAAAACAGAAAAATGGAAGGTAAAAATGAGAATCTAAAACAACATTTGAAAAAAATGTAATAATTTTTTAAAATATATAAACAATTACTTAAATGGGTTTGAGTGCTTGTTTCACCCACTTCTGAAGGTCTGACGCAGAAAGTGCCCATTATACTATTGTTTGCAGTCCCCCATTTAGGGGGGGTAGGCAAAGTTTCGGAGCATTTTGGGAAATTTTCAGAAACCGGAAGTGAATAAATGGTTTGAGTGCTTGTTTCGCCCACTTCTGAAGGTCTGACGCAAAAAGTGCCAATTATACAATTGTTCGCAGTCCCTAATTTAGGGGGGGTAGGCGAAGTTTCAGATCATTTTGGGCACTTTTGAAACCGGAAGTGAAGAGGTCCAAGTCCCAGTTGGACCATCGAGTTGCATACCCTTCAAAAAGTGTTTTGGTGTAAAAAAAAAAAAATCGAAAAAAAAAAAAGTTTGGAAAAAAAAAAAAGGAAAAAAAAAAATTGTCGGAAAAAAAAAATGTTCGAAAAAAAAAAAAGTTCATAAAAAAATAAAGTCGATGACAAAGTTTGGGGGCGGTACCATGCTGCAAACAGAAGTTACGGCCATTTAAAGCTCGGCCAATAGGAAGGCAGAGGGGGCGGAGCTTCAACACACGAAGCTCATTGGTGGTTACAGCTGCCACATGGATTATAGCAGGAGCCCTAGAGTCTCTGGGTGGTTTCCCCCCCTCCCCGTAACCGTTAACATGGGAGTGAATGGGGGAGTGAGGATGATGATGGTTAACATGGGTGTGAATGGAGGATGATGATGAAGAGTAAGTCAAGTCAGAATGAGTCTGAATTTGGGACTGAAAGGGGGCGCGGCTACATGTTTTTGCTAATAACGTGGGCGTGGTAACGCGAAACGGCGAAAAAAGTAATGCGGTAAGTGGGACGGTCGTCCCGCACGTTTTGATATATACATTGCGACTAACGAGTAAACCGTGTGGGAGAAGAAGCGTTTTGCGCGGTACGTGCGGCCAAAAGGGGCGGAGTTTAGCTGTTTTTTGCTAATAACGTCGCCATGGTAACGCGTGACGGAAAATCGTTTCCGAGCACACGATTCCCGACCAGGCCGCACGTTTTGATGTATATATTGTTGCGGTAGTGTAAACCGTGCGGCCTGTACACTCCGGCAAAGTTTTGGTGCGTGATAGAGTATGTATTAATAAATCCGGCGGATCTCAATAAGTGTGCCTCTACCATTAACATGGTAGGCACACTTAATGATTAACAGGATGGCTGATAAAGTCTGTAGAAATAGAGTTTAGCAACACATACACTAGATGTTGCAGCACAGAGTAGAGAGCCAAAAAAATCACATGACTTTGACAGTGATTATGTAAAGCAGTGGTTCTCAAAGCACTGCCTTTGCTGTAATTCCGGACTGTATTCAGACATTCAGAAGTCTTAATGAAGGCGCATGAATGAAAAGACATTTTCAGCCAGACAAGATGCTCAGAAAAGTTGACAATGAGGCACAACATTTCAATTGTTCATCTTTATTTTTGTGGTTTGCAACATCCCTCCTAGGGCATTAAGTATTTGCTCAAAATCTCATTCCAATGCTGAAAATACACTTTTATAAAACAACAAATAGTGAAAAAAGACCTTAAAAGACCTCATTGCCTTTTTTTGGCCTCAGGCAGGCTTGTGACTGTGTGGACATAAATTGAGTACTAGAGTGAAGTTTTTGCACTGAAGATTTGTATGTATTTTATTTATTTATTTATAGGCATTTAAGGCATTACAGCATTAACTAGAAAAAGTGCTCCTCGGAGCACAACTCTCCGCCAGAAGACTTGTGTTGGTTCGAAGGTCGCGAAGGTCGCTATCCCTCTTGTATATGTAAGTGTCCTATCCATCCTGTCTGGGTAAGTGTCCTCTTCCGTTCATTCTGTGTAAGTGTCCTATCCCTCCTGTCCTATCCCTCCTGTCTATATAAGTGTCCTATCTGTCCTATCTGTCCAATAAGACAGATAGGAACAATTGGACCGCGACTACTTGACTACTTCCGGTTCGAAGGTCTGGGAGTGAGCTAGTGGCCGGATTTTCGGTATTGGAATCTGGCTTATCACAGTGACACATGTATTTATAGGTCGCTATCCCTCTTGTATATGTAAGTGTCCTATCCAACCTGTCTGGGTAAGTGTCCTCTTCCGTTCTGTCTGTGTGAGTGTCCTATCCCTCCTGTCTGTATAAGTGTCCTATGTCATATCCCTCCTGTCTATATAAATGTCCTATCTGTCCTATCTGCCAATTATGTATCAGCCATGCAACCATTTCATGGTTCCCGTCTTACCTCACTCTGACAGTGGCGGAGACACTGTCAGAGTGATGCCATGTATATATAGGCCCGGTGGCGTCACTAGCCAATCAGATCACAGTATTTCACGTGTCACGTGAGGCTTGACCAATCGGTGTGTCATGTTTAGAAAGTGAAAACGCAGTGATAACAATACTCTCCTGGCGGAGAGTAATAAAGATTCCGTTGTTTATTTGATAAATAATTTAGAGTAACAAGGGGGATATATTAAATAGGTTGTGATACTGTACAGCTCATGAGAGCTCATACTCTTGTCAGAGTACCTGTTATCTGTCTGTGTCCCTTTTGTGCCCATATCGATCTCTGCATCTGTCTGTCTGCCTCTGTCCCTTTTATGCCCATATATGGAGATCTCTGCGTCTTCCTGTCCTTGTCCTTTTCATACCCATATATGGAGATCCCTGATGTCATCAGTATATGCCCGTAACTGGGCATGCCCATATATGGGCATCTCAGTTTGATCGGCGGTTCTAGACAACTGGTCTAGCTTGTGCCATCTTGTCAATCACCACAATATAACATATAAAACTATAAAGATAATACATCATATCTAAAAATATATCAAATTTGCCCATTACAGATGATCACTTGCTAAATCTTGCATGGCATTTGAGCTTGGCTAGACTACAGACAAACAATTGCAAGCAGGACAGAAAATCTTCTATATTGTAATGTGATTATTAATCTTACCCCGCTGTCCTTGCAATAGAGGGTGAAAGACTCTGTTGTGCTCATTCCAGTATGTGGCAGTTCCAAATCTTTGTTATCCATGTTTTATTTTTTTTATCTTTATCATTAGTCATAACACCATGACTAAACCATGTCATATTGATGCCACTTTGGAGCATCTCATTCCATTCCACAAACAGTGTTGTTGGTCTGTATATTGGCTCAATGATTAGCACATCTTAAAATGAGCTGGTGATGTCACAGAAGGGCAGGTGGGGAAAAAAACAAATGCTTGAAAGGAGCCCTCAGGGACATGTAAAACTATTCTCATTCCACATAAACAGCATGTCCTTAATGTCCTTTGCTGTCAGAAGGCATACAGAGCTAGTCATAAACAGGTATCTGTCATTTGAAAACCGTGGGTAATACTAGAGACTGACCAGGGACATATTGAAGCTGACAGGCATTTTCAAATTGGTTTCCATATGAGGCAACTGAAAAAAAAAAAATAAAGGACAGAAATAATCTTGCTGATGGGATGTATTGATACAAGCAAGGTGTCCAAGCAACAGCCATTAATCATTGTTTGTATAACAAGGCACAGTTTTCATTTTGTGGAAATAAGTCTGTATAGCTCAGTGTGTGACAGTATGTCAGAGCCCATGCAGACGTCTTTCCTATCAGTGTTTTTTAGATGGCGCACATGCAGAATCTGGACAATACAAGGGGTTATCTTTCAAAATGATTGCCAGCGAGGTAGGATTGTATTATTTCGGATGCAGTGTTAATTTTGTCGACTAAAATTGACAAAGAATGTTTGTTGACTACCTTTTCAGACTGATGAAAACGTAATACAATCTAAGCTATGATGACCAAAACTATGACTACATATATTGACAATTTTGTCAACAAATAAAAACAAGACAAAAATGACTAGTGGACAAGAGAACCAGTGGAAAAAAAGACAAATAATGTTATACTTGGCTGAGCGTGGGCGACACGCTCGGAAAGTCTACAAGATCGGCTATTTTCAGCACACACCTAAGTATAAAAACCAGGCATTGCGGCACCATCAAGGCCTGCCAAAACAAATTCTAACAATCACTCATAATAAAAGTAAATCAAAAGTCCTACTATAACATAAGGAATCCGTACACTGTTTTCGTGTTGGAATAGGGCTGTTTGATATGGATCTGTAATGGATGATATGCAGGCAAAACCCAAATTAAACAAGTGAATGATTGTCTTACCATAAACTCAGATTACCACTGACATTGGGAGCACATGAAATTGATATTGTCCACCTGGCGAGAAACCCACCTCTCCACCTGTTTGAACACGGGTGGCCTCTTTGACATCAATAAAAAAGACTGAGGAAGCGGACAAGGGTTTTGGGGAGTGGGTTATGGGCTGGCTGAGGTTGAAAGTCAGCTGAAGACGAGCCAGCGCCAGACAGCTGAGGCCCTGTTTGGCACCGATCAGAGCCTCGCTGAGAAGTTCACAGATGGCTCACTTACTGTATGCTGAGCTCAGGGAGCAAGGTAAACAAAGTGCTGCTGCTCTTTTCTCTGACACCCCGACCCCCCTGCCCGCGACCCCAGATTGGTCAAAATAGAATACCATTGTGGGGTAATAATGAGATCCGCCGCCCGAATGACCTAACTCAATCACTTACACTCTGCACACACACGGGCGCCGCGGTTGGTTTCAAGAGGTGGTGCACAGGAAAATGTTTGGTGTTAATAAACTCTGCCATTTTTACTCTAAGAGGCAAACCACTATTATGGGTTCTCTCTCTCTCTCTCTCTCTCTCTGACAGCAGAGAAAACGATGCAAGGCACCAACCTGCTTACTCTCAGTAATGCAGGTGGGCCACGCAGAACACCAGACTGTACAGTGCTTCCTGTCAGATGCTGATAAGCACCAGCACATCTGAACTCATGCTGTCCCCTCTCTGTTTCACCCTCTGCAGCTCAGACTTCCTCTTCAGCTCGGGTATGTGGCACCGACCGAAGTTATCCGACAAGTCCTCCACTCCATTGTCATCTGCATCACAGATGACATTGAGGAGTACAGAGCCCTGGTGAAGAGCTTCACCGCCATTGGGTGGTGTGACAACAATCACTTCCACTAGCAAGACCAAGGAGCTGAAGGTAGATTACCGGCAGAGCAAGACGAGGCTGCCAACTCCACATTACCATCCAAGGGGAGGATGTAGAGATGGTGGACAACTACAAGTTCCTGGGAGAACACATGGACCATACTGGTATGACAACAGACAACTGAGGCTGTAGCAAGCCGTGTTATGTTGGGGGGGTAACATCAACACAAGGCATATCAACAAACTAACAACTGGTGAGGAAGGATGGCAGTCTGGTGATGGAACTGCTCTTAACTGCTCTTCCTGTTCCTGTGCTCTTACTGCTGTGTCTAAGAATAATCCTTCCCAATATTTGTATTGTGTATTTATTTTATGATTCTTGTTATGGTGGATGTTATATTGTCTCTTTTTTTCACATTTTTAGATATGGATTCATGTCTGGTTGTAAGTATTTCTTTCTACTGCTGAGGTTACAGTGCATGGCAAGAGTTTGAAACGCATTAAAATGCAACATTTCCTCTGAAACCATTTGCATCTCATTTTTGCACAATTTTGTCAGACTTACATAGAGGTTGCCTCCTATGTCTGGCTCAGCTAATTGAAATTCAGACGGTGTGTCCAATACTTAATAGCTATGGCCTGATTCTGACTGACTGATTCTCAATATAATGTCAATCAAACATTCCAGACACCTCCACCAATAGGCACAAAAGGTATTCCAACATGTTTTATTCATGACTTTAACGTCCTTCGTCTGATTTCCTGCAAAGTGAGGGTATGGAAGGAGTAATCTATAAAATGGCCATGACAACATATTTGTACGCTGTGTTTGTTTGTACAATACATAACTGGTTTAATTAGAATTAATTAACAGCCTACCTGATGATTTGAATGATTTGAATACTAAAAGGATTAAATCCGCATTGAGCTTACAGCAATGACAGTATTGTATTGGGACAGCTCCTGAGCTTAATCCTTGATATATTCAATATTATGCTTTTGCAAATATGAATTATGAATTGAAATAAATTCAGCTCACATACTGTTCTGTATATGTGTGGCATCAGGAATGCTAGCCGTGCTCATATACAGCATCCCTGTGTGAGATGATTAGTATTCTATAAATGCTTGATTCAAATTAGATTTTTATGACAGTGATCAAAATAAGATAACACATAAAAGCTTTTTTTCTTTTTTTTTGCCATGTAAATCATTAATTCAGAGGCCTTCAATTTAATTGTAATCGTTATTTTAAAATATGAATATTCATGTCACGAAGTCCTAAATGTGTTCCATTTCATTTGCTCTGCACGTTCGCTGACTCTTTAATTAACTAAATGTAAAATGCCTCATAAACACATCAAAGGCATAGGCAGGCAGACGTTCCTTAATGTACTGTATGTGCCACATGGGAGTAAGGTTTATACAATAAACAAGGTCAAGACGAGAAACACAAAAACAATCATGGTTCCAAGGTTTCAACAACAATGCTGAAGTTTGCAGCTGTGGGATGTGAGCCGTGACCTAAATTTTCCTTTCTTTCTTTCTTGCTTGCTTGGACCAACAGATCCAAGTAAAAAAAACTAACATGACACTCTATTTGATCTTGCTTCCAAACCCTCTGGTCGGCACACAGAGTTGCTGAATGGATGAAAAGGATGAAACCTTATACTGTAGGCTCATTTCATATTTCCGGTTCAGTTTAGAGGCATATTTCACTTTCAAACATGTTTGGGGTCATTTTAATGTCTACTCTGGCTTGTGTGAGCCCCCCAGGCAGTTGTTAAGTTGCTTGATTTAGTATGTGGATATTTAATATTAATTTTATCAGACACGCCCCCTTCCTATACAAACCCATTGTAACTTCAAACTCCATTTTAACCATGTTAGATTCATTGAAAACACCCGTCCTTTGTTCTGGTGACTGATAATGTCCTTCTAATGCGTGAGGAGACTGTGTATTTTCAATCGTTTCTTCCTTATTTTTCATTATTCTATAAATGCCCTTTGAGCACGGGATGAGCACGGCAAAGAAGCAACACATACAAACACACGCACACACACACACACACACACACACACACACACACACACACACACACACACACACACACACACACACACACACACACACACACACACACACAAACACACACACACGGACTTGCAGATTGCCTATGCCATCTCTCCTCTCTTATCAAAGAGGCGTATGAGCGTATGAGCACGGGATGAGCACGGGATTTTAAACAGCTATAACTCCAGTTTCCAGCATGCCACCAAGTCCAAATTCAGTATGTGGACTTAGACCACCAATAGGGACGAGCATGAATTGCTGAAGCCCCGCCCCCTCTGTCCAAGGACCCCCAGCGTATGTTATGTCCGTCCGCCCGTATGAGCACGGGATGAGCACGGGATTTTAAACAGCTATAACTCCAGTTTCCAGCATGGCACCAAGTCCAAATTTAATATGTGGACTTAGACCACCAATAGGGACGAGCATGAATTGCTGAAGCCCCGCCCCCTCTGTCCAGGGACCCCCAGCATATGTTATGTCCCTCCGCCCGTATGAGCACGGGATGAGCACTGGATTTTAAACAGCTATAACTCCAGTTTGCAGCATGCCACCAAGTCCAAATTTGGTATGTGGACTTAGACCACGAATAGGGTCGAGCATGAATTGCTGAAGCCCCGCCCCCTCTGTCTTCCCATTGGCTGGCCTTTACACAGCCATAACTCAAGTTCGCAGCATGCTACGGAGTACAAATTTTGCACATGGACTAAAACCACCAATAGGGACGAACTGTAATTACTTAAGCCCTGCCCCGCCCCCTCTGTCTGCCCATTGGCTGGCCTTTAAACAGCCATTATTCCAGTTTGCAGCATGCTACCAAGTACAAATTTGGTAAGTGGACTCAGACCACCAATAGGGACGAACTGAAATGAGTTAAGGCCCGCCCCAAAGGCACCGCTTCCTTCACACAGGGTGTGATTTTTTAATTAAAAAATGTAATAATAATTTAAAAAAATATATTTAACTTGAAAAAGTTCTCCTTGGAGCACAGGTCTCCGTTAGGTCAGGTAGGTCAGGTAGGTAGTGTGGGCCAGCAATGTTCGGAATTCGCCAATCAGGCTGGAATGTGAAAAATCGGACGGATCGGTCTTGATCACTTGACTAAAGACATAATATGTACCGATTTGCGTGATGTTTGGACACAATTTGTAGGAGTAATGTAAATATTTCTGTTTTGCAAAAGTCGGCCTCCTGGTGGCGCTATAATAGGGCAATGTTGAAAGGGTGGCATTTGTTCCTCAACGTACTGTAGTGCAAATGTGTGGGCAAAGTTTCACCGCAGTTCATGATTTGCATCCTTTTGTTCAAAACGGGCCACTCCTGCAAATTTTAAATGGCAATCTTAGCCAATCAGGATGGAATATGAAAGTTTTTCGTTTAATGACTATAGAGATACTGTGTACCGATTTGAGTGATGTTTGGATAAAATACGTAGCCTGTCAAAAAATGTGTTTTGCAAAATGCGGCCTCCTGGTGGCGCTATAACAGGCCCATGTGAAACATTTGGGGCAGAGGTTCTGAATTGGCATCCAGGGAGTGTGTGTGCACAGTTTCACTGTGATCAAGCCAACAGTGCTGGAGATTAGCTGTTCACAGACGGAGGGAGCGACAGACACACACACGGATGGACGGACGGACGGACGGACAGACAGGGAGCAAAACATATAATAGTCTCGGCCATGCCTTTCGGCCTGGCGGAAACAATAAATTCAAAAAGTTATTGAAAAAACATGAATACATTTAGGCATGCAAGTGAGCAACGACAATACTGTTGATTACTGTCAGTGCTTGCACATTGGTACACCCAAGGCTTTTTTTAAATTATTATTATTTAATAGGATGTTGATCTCCCTCATAACATTTAAGTGTTTTCACATAAAGTGGGAGCAGAGTAGATGACAATTTTGTCATAGCTACCTCTGAAGGTCCTTACATACAGGGAGTGTTTCTTTTGTGTGATTATTTTGAGCTGTTGATTGTGTCCTGAGAACATCCACACAGAACCCCGCACTTTCACAGCGACAAAGCGACAACACCCCCCCCCCTCCTCCTCCCAAACAAGGCAGATTTTTCAACGCAAATAACAGTATCAACCGGTACGAATGAAGCATCACCAAATAGTTTGCTGTGAAATATTCACAGACACATTTTCATAACGTTTATTTGTCACACTCCCAGTGTGCTTTGGGCTCATTCGTTCCCATTCAACTTCAAATGGAGTGAAAGCTACTGTACTTCATCCAGACATCAGCTTTGGTTCATGAAGGTAATCCATCACTGTGAATGCAATGTTCACACATTTTGCAACATTTCTCCAGAACACCAATATTCAGGGTTGCAGTTGCACGTAACAACAATGAACCAAGCCAGGATTTGAGTTGTGAGAGAGTGGGAGCTTAGTCTCGCGAGCCAGACTGTTGCCTCTCACAATTTTCAAATGCTTCCGTCATACAGTCTGGAGCACGGAAGCTCTGAAAATTATTTAGGAGTGAAGTGAATGGCCCGCCTTCGCACACTTCCGTTTCATCTTAGCAGTCAGATGACAGCTTCCTTTCACGGCTTTCGGGGTGTATTTCCAGCATTCGGAGATTGTTGATTAGTAGTGTGGCTATGCGAGACTAGTGAGAGCTGAGCTCTGATTAATAGGGTTCTGAGCTCCCATAAAAAACATACATCTGTGGGGGTCACTAATACATTACCTACAACCATTATTTCGATCACAAATAATGCATTTTCATTGTACTGATGAGTATTAACGCATTTAATAAATAGGCTAAAAGAAACAACTTTTCCAAAACAACTAAACACACCATGATAGACCGTATGGCTGTACTTCACCACAAAGCCACCATGGTGCACAGCCAAATGTTATTTATTGTGGTGTTTATTGCAAAAAAATCAGTGTAAGCTGCTCAGGGGCACATTTTCTCATAATCCACCTATGCTGTTTGGAGTGTGATGAAGAAATCACAGAATTATTTTCGCTGCCTCTATTTAGCGAAGACCTGCTCTTAGTCCTGCCCTACCTAGCTCTGACTGGTTTTCAACTTAGAATATTTCCTTTAGGCATAGTTTCTGTGAAGTTAAAGTTATGTTTAGGCATTGTCCCAAAGAAGTTGGACACTGAGAACTACTACAGACAGTAGTGAGATTGGTTGTGTTTTATGCACCTGAGTCATACAAATGGCTTAGATATGTATGGACAATTTCCCCTTATATTGCTAGTTTAATTATACAAATGGAAAAATGTAATTACTCTTTGTTGGTAATGTAGATGCATGTTTTGGCAAATAAACACTCTTCAGTACTCATTTAGCTATTTTAATTCCGTCAATCCTGTTACACAATGATATAATTATGAACTGTAGATAATGCTATGTAAGGCAGCAGATTCATCTGGGTTATTTACAATGCTGGAAAATGGTGATTATGTCTGATGAAGCTTGAGAGTGATTTCAGGGAAAGTCTAGTGGATATAAATTGTGTTGTGCACAGTTTTTGACACTGAATGTCAATAGCACGTGTTAATTATTGTGTTATACACAGTACTTTGTCACTTTTGATGAAATATGAGTCGACGTGGGACATGTGTTCAGAGCAAGGTGGTAGGGAGTATCCTGTAACTGAAAGGTCAAAGGTGTGTTCTCCACTACTTTCAGTTTGTCCTTTTAATGCAGTGCAATGTGAGAGTACGGTCTAGCCAACACCAACTCGGGACTCCTGAATCGGTGCCCTCCACACTCTCCTAACAAACATCAGGGTTTCAGACATTACACCACGCCCCGGAAGTTGCGGGAGTCTCTCGGACATTAACGTATGCTCCCGGACACCCGCGAGTGGTAATAAGTCTAGAGCCCGCCTACTAAATATATGCCAATATATGCCAAATATAAGCAGAATATATGCTGCATATATGCCATATTCAGGTTCATATATGTGCATGTGGATTTATAGGATATATATGTCATATATAGCTCATATATATATCCACATATATGTTAAACATGTGGCATATATTAAAAAAAAAACATATATGTTTGTTTATTTTCTTGACCTCCCTGAAATTATTATTTTCAGGGTGGGATGGCTGGGTCTTGAGCTCTACAGTGTTGTTAGCTAAGCTGTAACGCCGCAGTGCATCTACGTAGGTGGTGTCCATTTAAAGCCACTCACTGTTTCTCTGGATGGGGCTGAGTGAAGTGATTTAAATCTGTTTCCAAATGGTATGATACTATCACATATTTTGTCTTTCCAGTCAATGCATTAGGCAACAGGTCCATCCTGTTTTTCAACAGTCTATGCACAGTACCAAAATTGTACCACCACATAATTTACAATTTAGGCATTTAGCAGGCACAGGAGGAGCTACTTGAAACACCAGAGCAGGCTGATGGGTCAACGTTGATTACTAGTAGTGAAACGTGAAAATGATGATGAAAACAGAGAGACAGAGCCTCTCGCCAGCACCTCAACTAGACATATGAAAACACAAGCTGATGTAGAGCACTGTGGCACATCACAACCAATTAGTGATGACCAGCTCCTCTCTTCACACCGTTCTGAATCTGAACACTGAAGACAGCGATGAGTGGGAGGACACCAGGGAAGATCAGTCATGTGAAACACTGTCCCAGGACCTGAAATTGTCACGGAAAGGTAGTGTTTTGGACCCAATTGCAGGAACTCAGACTCAGACAAAGGCAGGAAACCAAGGAGGACATTTAACAAGACGAGCACAACACTGGACTACAAGAAACAATACTAAACAACACTCTAAACTGACATGACAAGTAACACAACAATAGAACTATTTTAGGCAGTCTTTTACTTCGCTTGGGCTAGTTTGCCAACTTGGCACAGGTGAGTCCACTCAGGGTAATCAGGGCAGGGAGCAGGGGAAAACCCACTGGGCAAGGGTACACAGGGCAGGGACAGAGGCCAAGATTGGTGATAGAAATCATCAAAACAAATAAACTCACCCCATGAAGAGTGACACAGGAAAGACAATCTTTAGTTGTCCAGAGTGTGGCAAAATGTTTAATCAAAAGGGCGATACACTTGAGGACTCATACAGGGGAAAAGCCTTTTACTTGTACAATTTGAGGTAAAGGTTGTGTCAACACAAGTAATCTAAAAAACACACATGAGGATTTGCTTGAACAGATTGTGCAAAAGGCTTCGTTGAAATGAGGAAACTAAAATTACACATGAGGGCTCATACAGGGGAAAATGCCCTTTGCTGTTTGCAAACACAGTTTTACCACGGTTTTCCGTTTACTACTCACTATGGGATATCAGCGCCCCCAGGCGATGTACAGAGCAACACACACGCTCCCGATGCCAATTCACTGATTGGCTTAGGGTATGTCACGAGTCCGGAAGACCCGGGAGTACAAAAGCTCCACGTGACATAGGCTCTTCCTCTTTTCACCACTCTGCATGCGATTGCGCAGACGTTATCACACACAACAAGTTAAGTATAAGATTTTTTCAACATAACCCAAAGCGGGAATAAGGAGTATTCCCCACGGGAAAAATCTTGCTAAATATAAGTTATCTCCCGAGACTTATAGAAGAATTTTTCTGAATTGTATTCTCAATGTTTCATTCATTGGTCTGTTTAAGAACGCCGGTTTAGCGGCTACTAGCTGCTAGCTAACCACCAGTGGCTAAGCTAACGATAGCAGCTAGGCTAAGCGCTACTAGCTAAAACTTTAGCACCGCTGTTTTACAGGCCAGCATGGAACCACCAAGAAGCTGCGGCTTCGCGGAGTGTGAGCTTCTGATCGCCGCTGACGACCCCCATCGGGTCTGCATCTACTGCCTGGGGGTCGACCATGCCCACTTCGCGAAGGCCCGCCAGGGTGAGGAGGACGAATGCCACGGCTGCGCCTCCTTCACCAGCCAGCAGCTCGACGCCCGGCTGGCCAGAGTCCAGCAACTGGTCAGCTGGGCCAGGAGACAAGACGCCGGCGAGGCCTCCACCGCCATCGCCACCACCAGCACGGGAGTCCCAGGGGTGCCGCTTGGGAGGCCACTCATGGGACCCCCGCCGGTGCCGACACCACGACTAAAGCGTCAGGCGACGACTAACCTGACGCCACCTTCCAGCGCGGCTGCTGCAAGCGGGGGGCTGTCTCCGCCGCAGCACGCCAGCAGCGCCTCTCCCTCCCCCCAGCGACACTTCGAATGGGGAGCCTCCCTAGCGGGCAGCGAGGAGTCGCTGGTCCTCCCCGAGGCTTACGAGGAGGAGGATGACGAGTCAGAGCTAGCGCCGTACCAGGACGTCCAGGAGGCGTCCATGGCCAGTGCCGACGCAGAGACCGAGACCCACGTGGTCGTCGAGGAGGAGATCCTCGAGCCTGTGACGGCAGTTTTCAAGCGGGCGATCTGCAGGTGCGGGCTGGAGCAGCCCATGGAGAGCCGCAGCGCCGCCACTCCTGCAACAGATTTCCAGGGCCTGGAGGCTCCACCAACGCGGGTGATGGAGTCCAAAAAGCTGCCGGAGGCAAAGGGCTTCAGGGGGGCGCTGATGAGCTCCTGGAGGGATCACAGCGACCCTAACAAACTCCCCTTCCCCATCGACCTCGTCTCCACCAGGGACCTGGGTATAATCGACGCCCCGCCGATGGATCCAGTACTAGCGGAGGGGCTAGAATATATGCAGTCGGGCACGGTGATCCTCGGCGAAACACCGTCCTTCGCCAGCGGCCACCTCAGAGCAGCCTCCGTTAAAGAAAACATACGCCGCCGCCGGACAGGTTGCAAAGTCCCTCAACGCCGCCACCATCCTCCAGGGCTCCTCCGCCGTGCGGCTCGCGGAGCTAAAGACGACGTGGGGCGACGACGCAAAGGAGCTGCACAGGCTGAATCAGCTCACCATCGCCTGCACCCAACACGCCGTCAATTGGACCGGGCGTGTAATGGATGACTGCGCGGCCATGGAGAGAATGAGGTGGCTCGACCTCGCGACGTTCACTAAAGACGCGCAGAAAGTCGACGCCAAAAAGAAGCTGATGGCGCTTCCCCTCACGCCAAGCAACCTATTCTGTGGGGCGGAGAAATATATCAAGGACTCCACCGAGTCCACGAAGGCGCGTAAGGAGGCAGCAAAGGGCCTCCTGGCTCCCACACCTTCCCGTCCAGACAGACCTCGCCAGGAGAGGTCTGCTAACAGAGGGAGGTCCTCCTCGCACCAATCCGCCAGGTCCAGCGGTGGCTCCCGCACCCCATCGACCCGGTCCTCCAGAGCGGTAGGACCCATGTCGCTCGGTGCTGGCGACGTCCGCCGTAAGGACCCTCGCCCCCCCCCCCCTCCTCCTTCCCCGCGGGCCGCACGACGCGGTGGGAGAGGACGGGGGCGCGGGCAGGATAAGTGTCTGCTGGGATGAATACCGTGCATGCTATGAACAAATCAAAGGTAATAAAACCCTTGCTATTTCCAAACGCCAATGTACACGGGTCACGCCAGTTTTGCCAATTTTATCATCCGTCCAGCAGAGGGCGCCAGAGGCCCACTGTAGGACAGACGGGCTGCAAGATGGCGGCGCGGGTCGAAGGTCACCCTCATATTTACAACTCGATGTGTACCGTATCACGCCAACCTCTGGAGGGCGACAGAGTGCTTTCTTCTGTGAAAGTGGATCCGTCGCTTCCTCTGACCAGGCCAAGGGGCCTAGACAAGATGGCGACGGACTTTGTAAACAAGAAGGGTGTAGTGTGGAACGCTTCCGTACTAGGTCACGTGACCCCGACTCGCGCCCCGTTGACTTCAACGCGGACTCTGTTGCCTCTAGCTGGCTCCTCGAGCGGAGCCCCGTCCAGCAACATGATAATAGCGTCTCCGGTTCCCATGGAGACGTTAGCGCGACTGGGGGAACCGATGACGTCAGCATCCAGCGGCAACCCGCTCGCTCGATGCTTGAATCAATGGAAACTTTGCAAGCCAACTCCTTGGGTGCTGCGTACCGTTCACAAGGGCTACAGACTGCAATTCTCCAGGAAACCTCCTACATCAGACAAGGTATTGTTCACTCGGGCGTCGGGCCAAGCGGCCAAGACTCTGAGAGAGGAGGTGGCCTCTCTACTGAGCAAAGGCGCGATCAGAGAGTTATCTCCGGATCAGAACCGGCTGGGGTTCTATTCGGAATATTTTCTGGTGAAAAAGAAAGGGGGGGGCGTACGGCCCATTCTGAATCTAAAGGGCCTCAACAAGTATTTGACGGTTTTTCATTTTCAAATGCTAACGACCGTGAAGCTATTACGCACGGTGCGCCAGGGAGACTGGTGGACGAGCATCGATCTCAAAGATGCTTACTTCCACGTACCAATTTACCCCCCGCACAGAAAGTTCCTGCGCTTCGGCTTCGAAGGGAAAGTGTACGAGTACATGGTTCTCCCATTTGGCATGTCGTTAAGCCCGAGGGTGTTTGTGAAGTGTACCAACGCGGCCATTGCTCCACTACGGAGACAGGGAATCCGTCTGTCGACTTACATCGACGACTGGCTAATAGCCGCGAGCTCGGAGGAGGAGGTGGCGCGCCACACGGCCGTGGCCATCTCCCACCTGACGTCGTTGGGTTTCACAATCAACGACAAGAAAAGCGTTCTGGTTCCGTCCCAACGGGCCACCTTCTTGGGGATCTCGCTGGACTCGAACACGCTCAGGGCACGCCTATCCAAGGAGAGGATAGACAGCGTTTTGGCTTGTGTGAGGTCTTTTCGCCTGGGGCGTCAAGTCACTTACAAGCAATGCATGCAAGCGGTGGGCCTCATGGCTTCGGCCATTCACTTAATCCGCTTGGGGAGGTTCTACATGAGACCTGCTCAGAGGTGGCTGCGGGCTCTGCGTATCCCACCCACCTCGGGTCGTCGTTTGGTGACAGTGTCTCCATGGTGCATGGAGGCACTCGGGCCTTGGTCACAAACAGCCCTTCTGTCCCAGGGGGTCAGCATAGGTGCTGTAATTTCGTGGAAGGTCATCACTACAGACGCCAGTTTGTCCGGTTGGGG
Organism: Gymnoscopelus microlampas; assembly: GCF_963454915.1. Taxonomy (NCBI): domain Eukaryota; kingdom Metazoa; phylum Chordata; class Actinopteri; order Myctophiformes; family Myctophidae; genus Gymnoscopelus; species Gymnoscopelus microlampas. The sequence goes on from NC_139959.1 coordinate 24,681,008, forward strand.
TGCCGTCCACGAAGGCAGGTGGGCCAGGGGGGTGTGGAACCCGACGTTGCAGTCGGCTCACATCAATTACCTGGAGCTGCTGGCGGTTTTCCTCGCTCTCAAACATTTCGAGGCTCGGATCCTGGGTTGTCATGTGTCGATCAGAACGGACAATACTACAACCATGAGTTATATCAACAAACAGGGAGGCTTGACCTCCCTGGTGTTGGACAGACTGGCACGCGAGATGGCGCTATGGTGCGACTCTCGGCTCGCGTCCATACGGGCGTCTCATGAGCCGGGCCTTCAGAACCGCGGGGCGGACCTGCTGTCCAGGGGCGGTCTCCGGTACGGAGAGTGGTCGCTCAAGCCGAGCGTAGCGGCCCAAATCTGGCGTAGGTTCGGCCGCCCCCAGGTCGACTTATTTGCCTCCGAAGAGAACGCGAAGTGTTCTCGGTTTTTCTCAGTGAAGGCGGGGGACCGCTCCATGGGCATGGACGCCTTAGCACACAGCTGGCCGAGCGGACTGCTGTATGCCTTCCCGCCGATGGAGTTGATCCTTCCTACGTTGGAGAGGGTCAGACTCCAGGGGTTGTCAGTGCTGCTGGTGGCCCCAGCATGGGGCACATGGAGGTCAGAGATAACTCCGCTCCTTTACGACGTACCTCTGGCCCTCCCGGTCGTCACAGACCTGCTGCGGCAGGGGGGGGACGAGGTGTTCCACGAACGCCCTCAGGACCTAGACCTGTGGGTCTGGCCAGTGAGAGGGCGAATTTGAGCTTGTGTGGCCTCCCCGCTGATGTGGTGGCTACCATCCAGGGCGCGAGGGCCGTGTCCACGCAGAACGCTTACGAGGTCAGATGGAATATGTTCGCGTCTTGGTGTCAGGAACAGTCACCAGTGGTGGTGGCTTTCCAGGCCTCGGTATGTAGCATTCTTACTTTTCTACAGAGAAGGTTAGATCAAGATTTATCCTTCTCGACAGTGAAGGTGTATTTAGCGGCCATCTCGGCTTGCCACAAAGGGTTTGATGGCAAGACCGTGGGCGAGCATCCTTTGGTGCGCCAGTTTATGCGCGGCGCCAGGAGGGCCAGACCGGTTAACAGGCCGCTGTTTCCTGTCTGGGATTTGACGGTGGTGCTGGAGGCACTGTGCCGTCCCCCGTTCGAGCCTTTTGAGTCTGCTGATTTGAGGATCATCAGTCTCAAAACGGTCCTCTTGGTGGCCCTGTCTACGGCTAAACGGGTCAGTGACATGCACGCGCTCTCGGTGAGTCCGGAGTGCATGAAGTTCCTGAACAACGACAGAAGGGTTTTGCTTAAACCTAACCTGACGTTCGTTACAAAGACCGGGATGGTGGCTCCAGGCCCGGTTGAGTTGGTGGCTTTTCATCCGCCTCCCTTCGTTTCGGCGGAGGATCAGCGGTTGCATTGTCTCTGTCCAGTGAGAGCCCTGAAGCTCTATTGTCAGAAGACAGCGGCCAATCGTTCATCGACGCAACTCTTTGTCTCTTTTGGCACGGGGGTTCAGAGGAAGGCGGTCACTAAGGCGACGCTTTCTAGATGGATCCGAGATACCATTAAGCTAGCTTATGTGAGTAGTGGGGCCCCAGTCCCGGGGGGTCTGAGGGCCCACTCTACTAGAGGCATGGCTACGTCCTGGGCTCTCTACAAGGGAGCTTCGATCCAGGAGATCTGTGCAGCGGCAAATTGGTCGTCTCCTTCGACTTTTGCGGCCTTTTACAGTCTGGACGTGGCGGCTTCTTCGATGGCGCACACGGTCCTGGGTGTGGCTGCTGCCTCCAGGTCTGAGACGATGGGGAGTAGGCTTGGGGCCTTTCTCCGTGTCTTGACCTCCTTAAGGTTTCCCTGGGACCAGTGGGCTGCGTCTCAGGGACAAAGGGCCCTGTTCCTCCTTTGTTAAAAGTTAATAAATGAGGTGGACTTGTGTCTGCCTATTAGAGAATAAGGCGGACTCTAGAGTCTGTCAGGGCCTGACCTTTATTATATATCCCGCACCCCAGCCCGGTGGGCTGGGGGGGCGCCCAGGGGCTGTAGGTCATGAACCTATGGCCTAGGGGCCATGGGTCACGCCCGTGGGGGCGGGGCCTAGGGGCTGAGGGGCGTGCGGGCCCATCAGGGTTGTGTGGCTCATTACCTCAAGGGGGGTTTATGAATCCCATAGTGAGTAGTAAACGGAAAACCGTGGTAAAACTAGAGGTTACGAATGTAACCCCGGTTTTAGTAGGTTTGGAGTTTACTACTCACCAGACACCCCTTTCTGTGCGCAATTGGCATGCAGAGAGGTGAATTTTAAGAGGAAGAGCCTATGTCACGTGGAGCTTTTGTACTCCCGGGTCTTCCGGACTCGTGACATACCCTAAGCCAATCAGTGAATTGGCATCGGGAGCGTGTGTGTTGCTCTGTACATCGCCTGGGGGCGCTGATATCCCATAGTGAGTAGTAAACTCCAAACCTACTAAAACCGGGGTTACATTCGTAACCTCTAGTTTTAGTCTATTCCTGGAAAGTTAGCATGCAATAATTGAAGCCGTTGTTCTCGTGTTAATACAAATCATCTGAAGTCGTCCATGATGACAAAATTCAGCAAAATAATCTGTATGATAATTTTTGTCATAATCATGTGACCCTAAATTGTACTGTATAATGTTTAATTATTTGAGCTCACATATGAATGGCAGAATTCCCAAGTGTCCAAAAATATTTAAAAGACTATTAAGACCCTAATGAAGCGTTCAGTGATGGGTGATTGAACGCATATAGTCAGATGGAGGGATTATTATTCAGTTTACCTGGCTAAATTTACCCACTAGCCTTCATACACACCTGATGTGGTGCTGTCATTTATAAATTATTGTTCAAATTAAATGTCTCCCAAATGAAATTAAGCAAGAATAAATGCAGCTCCTCATTTCCATAATAGATTATGTGTATGAGCTTCCATGTTGAAATTTGAATTAGAATGTCTCTTGATAGAAATCCAGGGGCTGACTGTGGAAGAGTGCCCCTCTAAGGCCCCCCCCCCTCTCTCTCTCTCAAATACATTTATGGAATCTACTGTGCATTTTAATATCAATTCAGTAATGATACCTAGAATGTAACTTGGATGTGCTACTTCTCAAATAACTAGACAGTGAAAGAGGAGAGAAACTGGGTGACAGAAAGAGAGACAGGGAGAGACTGACAGAAGGGCAAATACATTGAAGGTGAGAGAGAGAGAGAGAGAGAGAGAGAGAGAGAGAGAGAGAGAGAGAGAGAGAGAGAGAGAGAGAGAGAGAGAGAGAGAGAGAGAGAGACACACACACACACACACACAGAGGGGCAAATAAACTGAAGGCGAGAGAGAGAGAGAGAGAGAGAGAGAGAGAGAGAGAGAGAGAGAGAGAGAGAGAGACCGACAGGCTGACAGACAGACTATCAGAGAAACAGAGGGAGAGAGAGAGAGACCGACAGACTGACATACAGACTATCAGAGAGAGAGAGAGAGAGAGAGACCAAGGAGACCCATGAGCTATGGGGCCGATAGCATTAACATTATCCTCCGTCTGATCCCCAACGCTCTGATTTCAGATTTTAGACAATGAAATATTCACCGTTCACAATGTAAACCTATTATTCTATTGTCCTTTGGCTTCCTTTGTTGAGATATAGGACCCACTGAGACCCCCCCCCCCCCCCCGTCCCACTTACTATGCTTTAGACAGTACTGTACTGTAGCAGTCTCCAGGGCCGCACTGAAAAGGGAACCAGGGAACCCTTGGAACATGCAGAGGATATGAGATAACACAGAGGAACAATGTGTACCAAACCCCAGCAGGAATATCCACTCTCAGCCAAACACCTGCAGACAGGAGGTTACAAGGCAACACGCGCATCATAGAAACGTGTTCCTCCAAATGCCGGTGTACCCTTGAGGCTTCTCTTTTTTTTTGCCCATTCGATTCCATTTCATGTCTTGCCTATTGTGCTACTGTCATAATGTCTCCCTTTGACCTCCATATGTACTACTTTGCAATAAATCATAGGAGGCAGATTCATATTGTTTTGTCAATGTTTGTCTGTGCCCGGGTGAGCCATGCATTACATAGAGGTCACATCTAAACTCATGATTGAACCTGATCTTTTGAAAATACTCAAAATGAATATACAACATTCAGGAGCACCTTTTTAGCATCGACTCTCGAGAGCCATTGTGATGATACGCTCACTTGAGATTTGTTTTTGAACGAATGAAACAAAAGACTCATGAAAAACAGATGCTCTTCAAGAAGCCAGAAAATACATTTATTCTGTCCTCACACTTGCGTGTCTGTGCAAAGGCTAGACAGATGGCGTACAAACTCCCAATAATAAAGCTGTTTCTTCAGAAGAGTATAGTCTTTACTGTACTTAGGTTTGACATTGGGTTCGGGTTGACTTGACATAGGGTTGACATGAGTAGACCAACAAGCACTGCTAAAAAGTTACAAAAACAACTAAATGTACTGCACATCACAGTACAAACATTTTCTTACACGCTTTAACATAATCAAATTTGAGTTTACTCAGAGACATATCTACTCCAAGACACAACACGTTGGAGAGATGTGGAGAACACACTGCAGCAAGCTTCCTTCTCAAAAGGCAATGAAGGAATGAACTAGTGGCTTCTTAAAGGAGCATTTCACCCCTGGAAGAAACTGCAATCACTCAATGGTAATAGTATTTGTAGTAGATAACAGTAGCACAATTTAAAATTTGCACCCTATGGCCAGAAAAATAATGAAATCTGTGTGTTTGACTAGGTTTTGACTGGACTGCTTATCTTTCCACTCAAACAGAGAGCGTCTCCTTTCAAACCCCAATGGTTCTAATCAGCCCCCCGCCCACAGGAGTGGCCCAATTCTCTCACAACTTGCTACAAAAATCCCTCATGAAAAACTATATAATCTCCTACCTTTCATTTTCAACCTTCACATGTGTCTCCTTCTCTAATAATCAAAAAGTGCTATATATTTCATCTCGCAATTTACTTCCGGATGGTTCGTTTTGCACTTTTTTTGCCACATCGGTCACGGGAAAGAAATAAGCGCTGCCGTGGTCTATGGAAACGAGCCCAAAAGTGCACCCAAATAAGCCCAAAATCGCTTATACAAACAGTCAGACCTGGCAACGCAGCCTACGCCAATCATGCGTGAGAGATCTACAAGCTATGGGGCAGAGACGCCACCGTATCTTAGCAACAACTACAGCGCTCACTCTCATTGGTCGTGTCACGCTAAGAGCAGTCTCCAGACAATGGCATCGCAGACAGCTTGCTGTTACTGCTGTAGCCATGACAGTCAGTCCCAGCGACGACGGACAGGGCGCTGTGATAGCTGCCATGTCGCTAACGCTAACGTGGTTGTCATGCCTGCAGCGGCTGTGCAATCACTTTGTCAACAATGCACGTTCGTGTGGTGAATGTCAATATTGCTGCTCAGTTAGTCCATTGTACATGGTGTATGTTTGTGTGTGTCTTCTGGAGAAGTAACTAACGTAATGGCAGGACCGCCCCGTGCAACGCATGTTAGACTGCATTATGGTCATGTAGTAATTTCAGATAATTTCGCTCCGATTACAGCAGTGCTTATCAACCCTTTCACGCCGCTGCCCCCCCCCCCCCCCCGAATAAACGTACTTGATCTGGGGACCCCCCCCCATTCTGTTTGACTCCGTCCCACAAGTACATATTGTGAAAATGGCCGATCTACAAGCTCAAAACGCCTCACGTTGAGAGGCTTTGTAAGCTTGTAGATCGGCTATTTTCTACATGATTGCCTCTTTCTTACATTCTTTGACAATGTGGCCCATCTTTTCATAGTATAGTTTGTTGACTACTTTTGTTGCAGAAATGCTCATTTCCTTTACTTTCCTTTTTTTATTGTCTCCGCCAGGCCGAAAGGCATGGCGCAAGACTATGTTTCACCCCCTGTCCGTCCGTCTGTGATAGCTAATCTCTCACATCGTTGACTTGATCGCAGCAAAATAACAGCCCGATGAGTCAGTGAGAGCTGGATAAACGAGGTAAAATGTGTCAAAAGGAGTCTGTACGGCTGTCGATAAATGAACACATGACGTCGGTGGGAGAGGAGATATTGTGTCTTTTGGACAAACAGCAGCGTCGTGCTGATGTTTAAGCAGCTTAATGTCAGAGTGCTTGTGTTGGAGCGCCTCAGTGCGGCTGCAGAGTTCATGTGCAACCTCTTCCAGAGAGAGACAGAGACACTAGAAACTCTGCTGGGGAAAAAAAACACTGCTGGGCATTGACTTTCATATGGACATTGATCTACACACTGCAGGTATATCTGCTACACACACAACATCAAACTACACACTGCAGGTATGATGCAGCGTTAGCCCTGAAACATGACTGTCGTTCCATGCCAGTCATGGTGCCAGTTGCCCCTGGGTTTTCGCGGATTTCTTTTTGTTTAGATTGCCAACTTTCACATGTACATAAACGTTCAGATTTCAAATATAAAGTGCTTACCACAGAGCCACGGATGTTACCTCGCGATGCGGACCACATTAAGTACCCGTATCTCCCGTATTGTTCAATAAAAAGCATTTTAATCCGATCGCCGGCCATTTTCTCCAAATTTTCTCCGATACTTTCAACCATGCGACACCTAATGGTTGGGAGGTGTATTGCACTCTGATACATTAAAAAAAAAAAAAAAACTGAAAAAAGAAAATGGCCGGCGATGGGCTTAAAATGCTTTTTATTGAACAATACGGGAGATACGGGTACTTAATGTGGTCCGCATCGCGAGGTAACATCCGTGGCTCTGTGGTAAGCACTTTATATTTGAAATCTGAACGTTTATGTACATGTGAGAGTTGGCAATCTAAACAAAAAGAAATCCACGAAAACCCAGGGGCAACTGGCACCATGACGCTTGTGCATACAAGCGTCATGTGAACCATGGCTAATGCAGCGTTTGCATTACAGCCAGCATGCCAGCGTAGTTCCCATATGGTTTCGGTGGGCTAAACCATATGGACCCCATGTCAGCAATGTCAGCGGCATCCACTTCAGTCCCAACTGCGATGCCCATGCAGGCTATAAGTAGCTTCTACCTGGCCCTTAGGTGGGCCCCAACTACCCATGTTTATGTGGGACCAAGGCGGGTCCTACCTGGGTTTGCCCATGCAGGCTTTAACTGGGTTCTACCTGGGCCCTAGGTGTACCCTAACCAACCACAGTGCAGTGCCCTTCGCTCCAATTGTTGTGACGTCAGGGCTCTCAATACTGCACATTGGTGGAGGAGGGGGGGCCGCAGGGCGACCGCACACATCGCTGAACCAATGGTAGCCCACGGATGTTTCCTCTGGGGATTTACAATCTGCCCCTCTATGCCACATATCATCCGCACTACAGGGTCTTCACTGACCGAGCCACGGCCCCACTGACCCTCATGACGCTACGCCACTTATATGAGTTGCCAAGTGGCCGCGGGCGCTACGTGGGCGTGGCCGCGGGCTAGACGCGAGCCCCCGCGTAGCGGGGGCGAGCTTCTAGTTACTACAATGACCATAATGCTTTTGGTGCACTGCCCCTCCTTGTGGCAGGGGAGGTGCGGTGTGGGTGGGATCTCCAACAACAACGTTGAAACAGCATGGCAGTGTTGCCATGTCTGCTTATTATAAGCGGCTTCTTTCTAAAATGTAGTTGATATTTGGGCTTGTATCCAAATGTTTTGATTGTTGTTTAAACCAGTGGTTCTCAAAGATGTTCATGTATCTTTCCACGGACCCCGATCTGAAATTATATTTTGTGCCAGGAAGCCCCAACCAAATATGTGTTGTTAAACGATTAAAAAATACTCCACATTTTGCACTTTTTTCCCCTCAAGATTTTTTGGAAAATAGCAGATCTACAAGCTCACAATGGGTAACATCGCAACGTGTTGTGAGCTTGTAGATCGGCATTTTTCAAATATATAATATCCCATGTTAAAGTGCTCTTGGCTTAGTTATCTTCTTTTGGGCTTGTTTTCATAGACCTGGTTTCTTATTTCTTTCACAATATCTGGCAACACTGGAAGTCAGTTTGTTTACCATCTCCACGTTGTATTTGGATTCTTTCACGCTTGCGCTTGTGAAACACTACACAGGATTATTATTTCATGTCAACATTCAAGTACAACTATCAGAAGATGTAACTCAGGTAAAGTAATGCGTCACTCTTCAAATTTAACAAAAGGTCCGCGAACAAATGCGCAGTTTGGGCTGTTTTCTGTGTTCTGTTGTGTCTAAAATCTCTGGCAGGAGGGGGGTGGGGGGCTGTCCGCTGGCTGCATGACGCGTCGAGACAACATGTAGTGCGGAAAGGAATGATGTAACATCTCGTGACGTAAATAACGTCACGAGATGTTCGAAGATTACTATATATCTCAAAACACATTTCATTCACAAAAATAATAATAATTGAGTCCTAAACTTCATTACCATTGGGTCAGTTTCTTCCAGGGGTGAAATGTCCCTTTAAAGGAAAATTCCGCCCGACGTTTTTCTTACCTTGTATATGATGTTATGATATCCAAGGACGAGTGGTGCAGTAGGAAAAAAATCATAACTCCGTCAGATCTCACAAAAACAAAACAAAAAAAGCTAGTAAAATATGCGATTTAGAGCAAGTCGCGGTGCAGGTTTTTAGCTGTGGCGGACCCGGGATGGAGTTATGAAATGTTTCTACTGTACCACTGAATGGGAGTCCAAGGAGGTCCCAAACAAACATCTGGTGTCAGACCCCAACCAACAGGTCCCTGGCACCAACCTCCCAAGGAGACAATGGTCGACACTCAATCGATTCAGGACTGGACATGGCCCCTGCTTGGCCAGCCTTCACAAGTGGGGCAGTAGCCCAAGCCCACTGTGTGCTTGTGGTGAGGAGCAAACAATGGAGCACATCATAGAAGTTTGTCCTCTCCAAAGACTGAAAGGAGGATTAGTCACCCTCCATACAGCAGACCAGGAGGCAACTGCTTGGCTTAAGGACTTTGCATTCGCTAAATAAATAAACTGTACCACTCGTCCTAGGATATCATAACATCATATAAAAGGTAAGAAAAACGTTGGGCTGAATTCTCCTTTAACAGGCAATAAAGGAACTAACTTTCAGTTTCACTAAAATGAAAACTGGGGGAATTAATTGCAATACCACAAAACAACCACAAGGTGGCGGAACATTGACAATTAAAGAGGTCAGGGGCCAGCACAGCAGTCAACATTATTAATCCAGTTCATATTGTTTTCATGGATTTTTCACTCCACATTCACTGTCATTGTGAGAAAGATTTGTAATGGTGAAGGTGACCTCACTGTCTAATAGGCTGGTTTCACATTGCGATTGCCCCTCCTCCACTGGTCAGCTTTCACATTAGTAATGTTTTTCAGACCTGAGTACATTACATTACATTACATTACAGTCAAAGTGACTTACAACTAGACGCGTCGCAATTCAGGGCAATTGCAAAGTGTGGTTGCGCCGACGCCGGTCCCCGGTCGCGGCCGCCGGGACTCGAGGAATACGCCTGGAGGAATACCGTCGGAGGCCGCGCGATTCGAATTCGGTGCCTATTGGGAATTTGTAGAGTAAACCACCCTCAACATGTGATTTAAATTTGGGATTGACTGGACGTTTCGTTCGTGATTTCTGGCATTGTTGGTGAAACAGGCCCCTCCCACTAACTTTGGAAGCCATTTACGGACGAACGGTAAGGACTATGAAAATGCCGTTTGGATATGTTTACCGCATGGGCCCAGAGATCATGTGTACCGATTTTTGTGAAATTTGGACAACATATTTGGGAGGAGGAGCTAAAAGTGTGTTTTGAAGAAAATTCAAAATGGCGGAAAATCTATCCAGACGGAAATGGGCGTGGCCTATATGGGGAGTTGCGTCGTGACCCAAGGAATCCAGGAATTTTGATTTTACGACCTACGGTTCAAGGGTTATAGGCCAAAAGGTAAAGTGGGCTGTTATAGCGCCACCATGTGGTTGACTGGTGTGATTATTTTTTTAATACTTTTGCAAAACACTATTAACCTCCCCTCCAAGTCTTGTAACTGTAGCCCTTACGGTTTCCGAGAAAAAAATACTTGAATGGAAGTTTTTGCAATTCCCATTAAAGTGAATGGGGAAATTTAATGCACTAATAAATCAATATCAAAAAATCTATCCAGACGCAAATGGGCGTGGCCTATATGGGGAGTTGCACTAATAAATCAATATCAATTAAACTATGCAACCAATCTCTTAGCCTTATGGAAGTGCACGATTCCCGGTCAGACCGGTCATTTTGACATATAGCACTAAATTGGGAAAAATAAACTGTGGGAGGAGTAGCGGCCCGAAATAAAGTTTATCTATAAATAAGGAATAAAGTGTATCTATAACGATAGTCTGGTTGGCAACCACACTAATAAGTGGATACACTTCAGTCAACTTCTGTCTTTTGATACGGTTGGATACTGATGTGTACCATACCCGAGCTCACACAAACCACACTCTAGAAAACCTCTTCCAAGCGTACCCGGGCACGGATCACTGTACCGTAGCCGGCTGCGGTACGCAGTGTTCACACTAATCAAAACGTCTTGCAAGTAGACCCGGGACCAGATCCGAGTCCCTGGTGTGAATTTGTCCATAGTGTTAAATGAAAAGCTTGTTAATATAACCACAAAAAGAATGTAGGCTACCTTATCATTTTATTATTCATGCTTATAAGCCCCAGGCTCTGGAACCTGCCCCTCCACGATTAGATTGGCTCAGTCCATCAAGGTTTTTACATCTTAAGACTTATTTATTTTCTTTTTAATCACATCTGAGCTCATCTTATTTATTTTATTTTGTGCATATATACAGTATGTTTTGTGCTCATGTTGACACTTGTGTACATGTATATGCCTTTGATTGTTTGTTTTACCCTGCACAGCACTTTGGTCAATCTCAAGTTTGATTTGATATTATACAGTATCAGATAAATTCTGAGGCTCATTTTTGATTGGCTGGGCAGTTAGAGGTCAAGTGAGAAATGAGGAGCGTTTGTGCTGCAGGTGCTGGAGAGGCATTCAGCAGCAGGTGGTCTGATCACGTTGTTGCTGTACTGTTGCTTGTAGCAAGTCATGTGGAAAAGTGGAGAGGAGCTCTTAGGGTTGTCTGTGCTTGATTAATAAGGACACAGAGAGGCAAATATGTGCACACAGCCACTGGGTAATGAGCCGCAAACGTGATTAGGTCTTTACACTGCAGCTGCCTCCAATTGAGCGTACAGCTCGGCAGCAACCCTGTGCAAAAATAGACTACACACACCACACATATCAGTCACAATAAACATAAAGTAATTTGTGTGTGTGTGTGTGTGTGTGTGTGTGTGTGTGTGTGTGTGTGTGTGTGTGTGTGTGTGTGTGTGTGTGTGTGTGTGTGTGTGTGTGTGTGTGAGTGACAAATACAACCCTTTTGAACCTTGAATATATGGGTTACAAACGTAACTCTGGTTTTACAAATTATGAGTGAAATACATAATTTTGAGTATAAACAGAGCCCTTTGGCACCTGGAAAAAGTATCAAAGCTCTGGTCAATTTGTGTGTGTGTCTGTGTCTGTGTCTGTGTGTGTGTGTGTGTGTGTGTGTGTGTGTGTGTGTGTGTGTGTGTGTGTGTGTGTGTGTGTGTGTGGGGCCAGAATAAGAGATCAAACACACACACAATAACCCCTGACTATCTAGTATATCTAGATATTCTCCACATCCCTTGAGTAAAAAAAATAAGATATTCTGAATATTCATTTTAACAACATAAATTTAATGGGGGTCCCGGCACAAAATATTTTCAGATGGGGGTCCAGGGCCAAATACATTAATTTGGGTGTCCTTGACATAAAAAAAAGAAAGTTTGAGAACCACTCTACCCATTGCACATGAAAGGTTATAAAGTTTTATGAACATCATGATACTCTCCATGATGTAACTATGATGGATGGAGAGTGTGGTTATGGCAGCTTAACACCTTCCTTTCAGCTGCTTTCAGAAAATTAGCCGTGCCTATTTCCAGTCTGGAATCTTTTACATGTTTATATCATTATCATTTAATCTAGAAACGTATACAAATGGTAAACACAATAATGAATGAATGAATGCATTCGTGACTGTAAACCATTTTATGAAAGTTATGAGTCACCTGGCTAACAAGATAGAATTGAGCCCCCCCCCCCCCCCCCCCCCCCAAAAAAAAAAGAAAAAAACAGCATGTGTCTTATCCAATACATGAAGTCGCCAGCCGGTTCTTTTCACTTGACAGTGTGGAGTTTCACCTGGAGGTGTTACACATGTGGCAGGTTGCTGTACAACCTATCACCTTCCCCGCCTGTCTTCCCACCCTCGAACACAGACACTGTTGTGATCATAGAAGGATGTGCATTCGGAGCAGAGGTGCAGACGACAATGAAGCTGATCGCCGACTCCTCTCACCTTGCTAGCTCTCTGTTCAAATCCCTCACACTGGGTGGCTTTCCATCAGGAAGACTTGGCTACATTAAGCCAATAAACCTGTCTGATTGAGTTATGGTGGTGCTCAGTTGACCCCAACGCTTGTAATCTTGTGACCTTGGAATGCTTGCCAAGAAAACGATTAAAAAGACAAAAATAAAAATTTCACCCATCACATGATTGGTTGAAACTTTCCAGTGTAGTAAATGTGTGTGGTCAAAGCACAGATGACCACGCTGGCAATCAAAATGATCCATCTCTTACAAATATGCCTTTTTTATGAGCTCCATAGTCTTCTAGTTCCAGAACATTACATTTGCACTTCCCCACTGGCCCTGCTCACAAATTGTCATAAACATTTTATAGATGTCCTGACTTCTGCCTAAATGAAGGATGTCCTCTGCTCATTCTACTAGCTGTTGCAGTGTCCGTTGGATAACAGCTAGAGTGAACCCAGATGCTTAATGCGTTCTTTTTAATTGCTTCTCAAAGCATCATTTTATTGAAAAGCCTTTCTATAATTGAAGAAATTTATTTTGTTTTTATGTCCTGTTTTTATTTCTCACTGCACTTTATTATTATTTTTTTCCTTCAGATTTGTTTTATTTTGTATCTGCTTATAATACTTTTTAATTGTATTTAGAAAAAACTCATTAATGTTCATAATGCTTTATAACGAGGAAATGTGTCCATTATATGAGCTTTATGCGTCAATGTAAGAAGTCCTTTCCCTCTTGCTGTAATGACTGGCCAGTGTGTGGCTGGTTTAATATTGCTCTGTGTGCAAAAAAACTTCCCACAGGAACATTGGATATAATAGATTGTTACTGGTACAAGAAGAAGAAGAGCCAAATAAATAAGTGCCTCAACAAGCAAAACTCTTCCCTGAGAAGAATTCCATAGGTGCAAAGCATACCTCATAATACATAGTCAGTGCATTCTATGACAGCATTACACTGTTTTGTTGTTGTTGTTGTTGTTGTTGTTGTTGTTTTTGTTGTTTTTTCAATAAATGAATTGTCAGACAAAAGTGCAGTTTAAAGTATAATGTTAGACATACACAACAGACAACTACACTTCCCAAATAAAAGTGAGCACAAATGGTCATGGAAATATTACGTGCCAACTGAGGTACAACTCCTATTTAGCTGTCAGTTGGACTCTTGGCGTTTTTTCATTATATCAAAAGCCGTAATATACAGATCTACCACGTATACATTATGTGCCTCATAGCTTATAATAACCGTGTCAATCTTTTCTGTGGCCAGTCTCCTGGAGGCAGTCTTGGACTCATTCAAGACTGCTGAATAAATGGCCTCACCGTGGATCAGGTGAAATCAAAGCCATGTTCCTGAATTAGCTGACAGCAATCATATTTCCAGCTAAGTTCCCTGACATAATTTTTCTCGCCTCAACGAACTCACAGCATGAAAGGCCGACAGCGGAATGCGAGTCCACAGGCCCCAGTGGGCGCCATTTATGCTAGCAAGCACTACAGTTTCCTCTCTGGGACCAAATTTCTAACCTCAGTCTGGAACCCCGCGACTAAGTGCCTGCCAGCATGACGAACAGCCATGGTGCTGATTGAGGCCCAATTCAAAACCTCCACTTCCGGAAATAGCTGAAGGAGAGTGCTCTCCATGTTCCTGTAGAAGAGTGTATTTAGCTGACTTCCTCAACTCCATTATACTTGAAAAATGGATGTGCGGAGAAAAGAAACTAAAAGAAACTACTTTTGTGTGCGGTTAATAGGATGGATTCTGAATTTCAAAGAGGGAATTTAGTCTGACTCACCTCTTCCCAAAGGAATTTCTGCCAAGTGAAGACAAAAGAGTGAAAGTGGAACAAAAAGTTTGATCACACACAGACTAGGGGCTAAAAGAGGATAGTATCAGCTACAGATGTCCCGGCTCATAATGTAATAATGTTTGTGTTGGTATAAGATATAGTGTAGTGTGATCAAGGTCACATAATTATTAACCACTTTAACCCTCTATAAGTTTAATAAACTTGATTTATGATGGCAGCAGCAGCAGCCTGCAGTTGCATCCTGTTCCATGTTTGCTATGAATGTAAGTGTGGTTTATATGATGTGTTTTTAGAGGCAATAGAAAAGGCATTGTTACAGAATGTCACATCCACAGTTCAGGTAATGGCTACCCTTAAAACAAAAAATAAAGTAGCTCTATACTCAATAAAATAAAAACAAATTTGGAATATCCGCCAGGAGGCATGATATTTCAATTTCAAACATGTATGGGGTCATTTTAACGTCTAACTGTGCACTCAGTTGCTTGATTCAGTATAGATATTCAATATTAATTTTAACAGATATTTGTTTCCTATATAAATCCAACTTCAAAGATTTTAGCCATGTTGAAAACTCATGTCCTTGGTTCTGGTGACTGACATTGTCGTTGTGAGGGGGCCGTGTTTTTTCAATTATATTTTTCATTTATTTTTTCTAATTGTTTGAAATACATTTATGAAAACAGTAATTGAAAAAACACAGGCCCCTCACACATTAGAATGACAATAT
Organism: Gymnoscopelus microlampas; assembly: GCF_963454915.1. Taxonomy (NCBI): domain Eukaryota; kingdom Metazoa; phylum Chordata; class Actinopteri; order Myctophiformes; family Myctophidae; genus Gymnoscopelus; species Gymnoscopelus microlampas. The sequence goes on from NC_139959.1 coordinate 24,696,057, forward strand.
CAGTCATCAGAACTATGGGCGTGTGTTTTCAATGAATCTAACATGGCTAAAATGGCATTTGAAGTCACAATGGGTTTACAGTATATGGGTAGGGGGAGTGTCTGATAAAATGTATATCAAATATCTAGATAGAATCTAGATAGATAGATATAATCTTTATTGGCATCCTTCAAGAACGCCAATGTGGATGAATGGCCGAAGCTTGTTCCATTATACTCCATTGTTTAAATACTGAATCAAGCAACTTAAAAACTGTCTGGGGTGCACTAGTGCTGCACGATTCTTGCTCAAATGTGAATCACGATTTTCCTCCCTAAGAATTGAGATCATGATTCTCACACGATTCTCTTGTAAATATATAAAATCACACCCTGTGTGAAGGAAGCGGTGCCTTTGATGAGTGGCCTCCTGGTGGCGCTATAATAGGGCAATGTTGAAAGGGTGGCATTTGTGGCCTCAACGTAGTGCAAATATGCGTGCAAAGTTTCACCCTAATCGGACGCTGCATTCATGATTTGCAACATTTTGGCCTCCTGGTGGCGCTATAACAGGGCAATGTGAAAAGGGGGACAATTCTTCCTGGGCCTAGTGGGAATATGCGTGCAAAGTTTCACGGAAATTGCACACTGCGTTCATGTGGTTTGTATGTGTTGCTTCTCGTGCTCATCCGGACGGACGGACGGACGGACGGACAACCAGTGGCACGTGTGGCCAATGAGAGGATAGATGGCATAGGCAATCTCCAAGTCTGTGTGTGTGTGTGTGTGTGTGTGTGTGTGTGTGCGTGTGTTTGTATGTGTTGCTTCTTTGCCGTGCTCATCCCCTGCTCATCCGGACGGACGGACGGACGGACGGACATACAGACAAAGTCAAGTGTAGAGCGGTTGGCACCGCTAAAAATATATATTGAAAAATATTATATTGAAAAAAAAATTGCCATAATTTAAAATCAAGATTGCATAGGTGTCTGAATCGAGATCACGATCTTTTTTCGATTAATTGTGCAGCACTAGGGTGCACACTACAGCCTGAGTCTATGTTAAAATTACCCATGTTTGAAAGTGAAATATCCCTTTACGCAGAAATGGGCGTGGGTTATATGGAGAGTCAATCTAGTATATGGTTCAAGACAAAATGTAAAGTGGGCTGTTATAGCATCACCATGATGAAGATTTTAAACACGGTCTAAAACATACATTTTGGCCCTGAAAATGTATTGTAATTCATGTTCACGTCTTACATATCATATATCATAGTATATGATATGATATTTATATAAATACATACATGCACTATATTCAACACAGGGATGTGTGCACACTGTCTAAATATTCCATTCAATAAAGATAAAGCATACAGTATAATGAGTATACCGTATACAAAGATAACAAGCCAATCACTCACAGATTCAGGGTTTTGTTTCTCCTACAGCAGTATCATGCCCCATTTGCTAATTGATTCAATGAGCTTGATTGATTTCTCCACAAAATGCCCCTGTTGCAGATAGTTTCCATTAAGCTACAACCTTGTTATTTCACATTCCTCATAAAGAAATGGAATTTGTATTCTCCTCACAGATGCTGCCACTCATAACGAAAATCTTTACAGGCCCTCTGTGAAAGAGACACTCATTTCCCTTACATGATGAGAGCATTAGCATTGGAGACCTGTAGAAAATTCACCAATGTGAAATGTTGGAATTTAAATCAGAATGCTTTCAGCAATGTCAAACATGCAGCCAAGATGCAAAGCAAAGACGGATGAATCATGAGTCTTTTTTTCCCTCTTTTTTTCTGCAAAACTGTATACCTCTTGTACTTGTGGGGATTGTATGTTTAAATACTGCAAGTGTGGAGAAGATAGTGGATGAGATATTTAAACAATAGTGAGAAATTAAAAATGTAATCATGTGGATCTCGAGATCCACATGATTCAACATGGAAACAGTGTAACTGTAATGTAGATATTAGACTTCATGGTGCCAGTTTCTGATCCAATGTGTCTTTTAGAGCAGAACAAAAAGGGAGGCAGACTTTACTTGACACAATACCTTTTGTATGTCCATTTTTGCAACATTAAAATGTAATGCTCATTTCACTCTACAGGACTCTGATTGCTCGAATTCAGGATTCAGCAGGATTATAGGCCTACTGATTCTTGGCAATTAATCCAACTGGTAGCCCACCCATGATTGTTGAGAGGGAGTAATTGTCCTGTTATGTGCTCCAGACACAGGAATGATTGAAAATACAGGTTTATTCTGATAATTTTCAATTGACAGTTTATCTCTTACTTTATTCTAAGAACTATAGAGTGGCCCAAATTATAATTATAATCCAGTTAGTGAGCACAAACAATTGGGATTAAGTGTTTTGCTCAAGTACACATCAACAGCGCACATGACCAGTAGCTGCTGCAAGGATGGTACAAGTATTTTGCATTACCGCATGGGTCTCTTCAAACACATCAGACTTGACACAGGTCTGAAAGCCACAGAGTTCTCAATCACTACTTAATCTCTCCCTCCATGCCAAGAGAAATACTCTGTCTGATCTGAGCGCCCGTAAGCAATATGGACAGTGGCCTCCTTCAGCGCTGGTTTACCCTTTCCCTGTAACGTGCAGCCAATGCCCTCCTAATGGTTGGTGGTTTCTCAGGGGGCTGGGCTTAATCCTGAGTTATCACAGCTTTGGATCTGGGCTAAAGGCAACAATTGATTCATTATCACTGGACATCCGTTTCCTCAGGCTGAGACAGATACTTGTCAGTGTTGTCAGTAGTTTAATTGGCTAACACTCAAGGTCACAAACGATGGAGAAGGCGAGGGGGAAGAGATAAAAGGGTGGACCGTTTAATTTGCTGCCGATCAAATGGCAGCAGAAACATTTTGTTTCGGAAGCAATAAATAACACTTCCAGAGCTAATCCCCGTTAATTGACCGAAAGTAATTAGCTGACTTCGCAAATTGAGTCATCCACTCTTTTGAGAGAGGGATTCCAAAGCTCTCTTTATGTTGGCCCACTTCTTTAGCCTCTCCCTTGCCCAATACCACTGATCACATCTCCCTGTTATAGTCAGCGCCAGCACAGGAGTCTCAGCATTGGTACTCGTCCAATCCAATTCATTCAGAGAGCAATCAATATCCTTGTTGTTTAAATATGGGACAGCTGCGAAGTCCCCCATGACATTCTACTTTCTACTTCCAATTTTTTAAATCCTGCCACACAGTTAAGTGATTCGCTGAAACGGTGTAATATTATCAGAACAAAAAAATTGCACTTCTTGGATCCCATTTCACTTTCTCAATAGACGGGAAGATCCATTTTCTAGTTCAAGGGAATTCAAATAAGGGGAAGGAAACGAGAGGCTTATCTGATGAGAAGCTGGGGCCTTTGAACAAAAATGCTGACATGATCATTAAATTGCAGAGCACAGAGACAGTAATATAGCACAGCACTGATACTTTTGTGCACCTATCTCCAGCATAATAGATTATAGGGCCCTTTGACTCAACATGCTCAGCTAGCAATTTTTGTTATTTAAAAGCTTATGATCACAATGTTCTCCAATGGTTTTGATAGAATATTTATGGTGTGAATACCATCTGAGCCTCTCTTAGCCTCTTATACCCTATTACCCTTGAATCCATTTTGCAGCGTACTTTCACCATGTTAAGATGTACAGATGCAGTCTAGTCTCTGCACGTTTCTATCAGTAGTAGATCAGACCATACATGACTTGTAACTTGAATAGAAATAGTGCAGAATTGTTGACTACTTTTTGTTAATTATACTCTGCCTAACCAAGGCAAAAATGTAGTAACTGCTCTTCACACCTCCCCACATTTCCTCTGAAGTCATGTGTGGCTTCCACTTAGATTGAATTAATCAGGCCATTGACATTTGTTTATTTCAATCCAAGCCAATCATTGACCTTTGTTAAACCTGGGTAAATATTAGTTGCATTTGAAGTCATTGGGTAGCAGAAACAAATATAATACGAAGAAGAATGTAGATGAAACACCACGCAACATCATTTTTCAATTATGTTGATTTGCATAAATATACACACACATGTATAAGCACATGCACAAATGTGCACACAAATACATATATGCACGATGCACCCATCAACACAATAGGCTCTTTGCATAAATGTAGTCCTGGGGTTCCAGAAGGTGGCATACCCACTTTGTTTGATAGGCTCTGCAGCAGATTTGAACTGAAAACACATCATATGTTCATGGTTCTTGGTTTACCTATGATCCTAGATTACTGAGGTGCTGCACTGTCTCTATGCTTTTGATGTATTACCTTGTGTTTACCTTGCTTAAAGTAAATCGCTCTGGATTAAGAGCGTCTGCTAAATGCATAAATTGTAAATGGTAATTGTAGGGTTTATGCAGTGTGTCACTGAGGTACGTGTGTGCGTGTGCACGTGCGTGTGTGCATGTGCGTCTGTGTCTGTGTGATGACATTCCTACTGACAAAACATCAGCCCAGAAAATTACCTCTTCTCTGCTTGGCCTACTTTAATCTCTGGCTCTCTATTGAGGGAGTGAACGTTCTCTTCTCTCCCATTGACGACACTAAAATAGGTTTGCCGGCTTTTGATTGACAACTTTGTCCACCTGACAAAATGTAATGCACTGGAGGACAAAAAAAAAGAACAGATCAGGAATTCTTTGGATCTAATCTGTTGCTGCCGATTACATTTTCTTGCCAGTCCTTCTCTTTTATTGTGTCAGACGGTCACATTTTGAGGTAGGTGTGTTTTTGTGACCAGGTCCCTGTGCACGTGGGCATGCATGTCTTCATGTGTGCCCTTGTGATGTATGCGTGGTGGGTGCATGTTGGAGAGAAAAAAAGAAACAAACTAGAAAAGTGTGCTCCTCGGCCCAGAGGTCTCCGCCAGGCCGGGTTGCCTGCCTAAGGCCTGCACACACTTTGGTCATAGCCACTTGGAATGGGATCTGAAAAATCGAACTTATACAACTTGATCACATGACCCCAGAGATAACGGCAAGCAGCCCTATAGGCAGGCTGCGTTCATGATTTCAGGCATTTAGTTCAAAACGAGCCAATCAGGATGGAATATGAAAAATCTGACAGATCTGTCTTGATCACATGACTATAGAGATAACGTGTACCAATTTGCGTGATGTTTGGCTGGCATGCATATGTGGTCTCATTCCTTCGGTCATGACCCACACTTCATGACCATAATAATGGTAGATTGACTGGTAGATCCAGATGTGCCTTTCTGGCTCAGATATATATTTAGTTTTGTAAAGCGAATATACAACTCATGCAGCTCCGATTCTTCCACTAATCTCATGCTCCATCCTCCCCTCACTCAAGAACTAAACCTAGTGATACTTGAACTTCCTCACTTGGGGTAAGGACTCATTGTCAAACACCTAATTATGAATGACCTTTCCTGGTCCGGCCTGTGGATGTAATTCTAGCTTCCAAAGATTGCTATCATAACAGTCTCCTTCAAAAGTCATTAGGAAAGTGTCATGCTAATGTGTCAACACAATTGAATTAGCGGTGGATGATGATGGTTAGTCCACAAATTACAGACAATTCATATGCTCACCCACACAATGTTGACTTACCCCAGTCGGCAAAATGTACCTTGCAATGTTCCAGTGAGAACAGTTGCCTTTTATAGAATGAGGAAAAAGCTAAGAGCATATCAATACTCAAAGTTCTGGTTCACTTTTCTTTTTAATGGCACAAACTACACTGCTCAAAAAAATAAAGGGAACACATAAACAATACAATGTAACTCAAAGTCAATCACACTTCTGGGATATCAACCTGTCCAGTTAGGAAGCAGCACTGATTGTGAATCAATTTCACCTGCTGTTGTGCAAATGGAACAGACAACAGGTGGAAATGAGAGGCAATTTGCAAGCAAACCCCTATAAAGGACTGGTTTTGCAGGTGGTGGCCACAGACCATTTCCCTGTCCTCGTCCTTTCTGGCTGATTTTTGGGTACTTCTGCACGGTGTTGGGCTGTGAGCACAGGCCCTACTTGTGGACATCGGGCCCTCATACCACCCTCATGGAGGCTGTTTCTCACAGTTTGAGCAGAAACATGCACATTAGTGGCCTGCTGGAGGTCGTTTTGTAGGGCTCTGGCAGTGCTCCTCCTGTTCCTCCTTGCACAAAGGACCAGTTAGTGCTCCTGCTGCTGGGTTGTTGTCCTCCTACGGCCCCCACCACGTCTCCTGGTGTACTGGCCTGTCTCCTGGTATCTCCTCCATGCTCTTGACACTGTGCTGGGAGACACAGCAAACCTTCTTGCCACAGCGCGCATTAATGTGCCATCCTGGATGAGCTGCACTACCTGAGCAACTTCTGTGGGTTGCAGAAACTGCCTCATGCTACCTCTAGTGGTGAGGGCACTGGCAAAATGCAAAAGTACACAAACATCAGCCAGAAAGGACAAGGACAGGGAAATGGTCTGTGGCCACCACCTGCAAAACCATTCCTTTATAGGGGTTGGCTTGCAAATTGCCTCTCATTTCCACCTGTTGTCTGTTCCATTTGCACAACAGCAGGTGAAATTGATTCACAATCAGTGCTGCTTCCTAACTGGACAGGTTGATATCCCAGAAGTGTGATTGACTTGGAGTTACATTGGCCCCGATTCATAACGAGGGTCGTAAATATGGTGTAAATGAAGTTCGTAAAGGAGGTCGTATTTCTGGTACTCACTAACGGACGTGCGATTCAAAAGGGGTGTCGTATATGACAGAGACGTGCGTATGACCAGTTCTATATTATAATGACAGCCAGCTGGGCGTGATGATCCCGAGAGGTTCATTTACATTGCTCCACGCCCCATTTTGCACCATAAAAGGCGTGAACCGTGACTCAGCAGTTTCGCTCTGATCAAATCTGTCACTTTACTGAACAGTGTTGCCATGTCCGCTTATTATAAGCGAATCTGAGCTTATTTTTCTGTAAAGTTGCTTGTATATATTGGTAGCTGTGGGGTGCGTTTTTTTGGGCTTGTTTCTAAAGTGTAGTTCATTATTTGGGCTTGCTTAACAATTGTTCAATTATTTTAACCGGTGGTTGTCAAATATTTTTATGTCATGGACCCCCAAGTTAATATGTAGGCTAATTTATCCCTATAAGCCCCATCTGAACATGTTTTGTGCCCGCTGGAGGCAGATTTGTGTTGTTAAAATGTTTAAAAAATCTTCCAAATATTCCACATTTTATTACAAGATTTAAAAATATATATATAGCAGATCTACAAGCTCACTACGGTTTAATTAAAGTGCTTATAATGGGCTGTCAGTTGCTTCCTTTGGGCTTATTTTCATAGACCTGGTTGCTTATTTCTCTCACAACATCTGGCAACGCGGATGCAAGTTCAACTCCGCCGTCTAAAGAATAAAGATAACAGATGCGGTGTCGCATCGCCTTGACAACTTACTGTTCTGTCTGGAAGCGGATCACGTAATAAATGCTCTCATGTGTAATGAGAATAAAGAAGTTTACAAGGTTTAACCCCATTACAAAATAAAAGGCTAATAAAACGTGGAAAGGATATTATAAAAGCCTTTTCTAATGAACATTGCGCACCTTTACCAAGGTAAAAAGATTATGAAATCCAGCATCCAAGTGGAACGCTGCTATCCGATTATGGACCAGAGCTTATTGATTACTTATTGATTGATTTAGTTATGTTTTGATTAATATATCACTGTCCTACGTCGGAATGGGGAATATATGTATCTTCTGGACACAGCTTTCATCCACTATTAGTTTCCTCATCAGATGGTAATATTTATTAGGCTGTTGTGTGTGGCGTTCATGTGATCAATATACAGTAGAGTAGCCTACAGTAGACTATTAGCCTACAAATTAATAGCGCGGCACGGACACTGACGTGCGTCAGTCCCTCCGCAGTCTCATTAAGGCATGATAGCCTATTTTCATTATTACGTGACACTGAGGGACCTTTTCAGCTCTAAATGCGACTCATAGACTAGAAAATAAATAAAAAGCGGTGGAATCTACATCATGTCTAAGCAATACATCGTTTGACATTTATTTTTTATTTTTCTATATATATATGTGTTGACAAATGTTGGGCACATACATATTTTATTTGAGGTTTGCCACTGTTGTAATTGATTTTGACATGAACAATAAAGCATTCTAAAGACATACGCACATTTCAGCCCTGGTACGCCAGCCTCGGGGCTGACCTGAGAACGTGCGCACCTGACGCACAAAACACAGACCCAAAAATCTTTATGCATCAGGTGGATATGTACGACTTGTCCTAAATGCCGGTACGTACAAAATATGGTCGCAAATCCCTTTATGAATCAGGGCCATTGTAATGTTTATGTGTTCCCTTTATTTTTTTGAGCAGTGTATTATCTGCTGAAACTGAGCTTTTTTTATTTATTTATTTTAGTGATGGAGCCCCTACCACATTCAGACAGCAGCCTGTCTAATAATTTCTCTTTGCGGGCGTTGATCATCGTGGGGGGGTCAATACATGTATGCATGTGTCTACCATTCCTGCTGGTAGAAAGAATCACTGGAAAGAGGGGAATAGAGTATCACTGCAGTGTACTTTATGGTTCCTAATGGCAATTGAACTGAACTGATGTCCTAATTATCTAGGGCAAGTTAACTTATGCTATAGGTATAACGTCTGTATGCTCTCTGCCAATAGAACTGCCACAGAGAGGAAGAGGGGTGGGGTGAGGGGGTTAACGATGCCATTCTTGCACCTTGCCAGCGTGATTGTATAAGCACACCATTAAGTCATGGTTGAACTCATTCTATTATTTGATTTGACCTTTGCAAAAGGTTAGCTGGGGTGTAGCTCTGCATGGATAACATTGTTCTGCCAACCGAAACAATGCTACAATGGTCATATTTTACAGTGGTTAAACTGATATATCATAAGTGAAAGGGCATGGTGCAACATTACTGCAAGTCAAGTAAGAAATAAAACAGGTTTATTCACTTTATATGAACAATGGTTTAACAATGTTAAGACAACGACAAGTATAACATATTGGGTATGATGTAACGTGTACGTGCAGGTCTGCCAGGTCAGCACAGGTGAAACAAAAAGGTTAATTTGGAGAAAGGTGGATCATGAGTGCACAAACAAACAAAGTGCAAAAAAAATCTTACGGAAAATGTCTATGAGTTTTCATTTTCGTCAATAGACTTAATCCATAAGCCTGGGGTGGAAATTGTCTATTCCAGTTTTTTTGCTGTGCCAGTTCTTATTACAAACTATATTTTTATGACCTTTTTGGATCTCACCCCTGACAAATATGACCCTCCAAAATAAATAAGTAAATGAACAAATGAATAAATAAATAACACTAAAACCAATAAAAACTTTAAACACTGATTAAAAAGAAAATTATATATATATATATATATATATATATATATACATACATACATACATTATGAATATATATTTCCTTATGACAACGGAGAGGCAGTACAGATGCCTGATTGACCATACATAATTGTACATACATACATAAAACAACTGAATGGCGATCACTCATTATAATCCTCAATTCACTAGCTTTCAAATATATAGAGCAAGCACTACTCCCAGTCCTGCTTGCACTTGAAGCGAGACTTCAAGATCAAATCCTCAGAGAGCAACACGGTTTCAAGACAATCTGTGTTTTATTTCAAATGTCGAACAGAAACCTTTTACTTTTCCAACGGGGGATTAGGGTAAAGGGACACTCCTCTTAAATGATAGAATTAGGTTGGAGTGGTGAGTTCACACAAAGAAAACTCCTTGTGAAGGTTAGCCAGGTGGGCTTACATCAGCATATGGTGTGAGAAATAAAAAAAATAAAACGGAACAGCTGTAATGGAATGCATGGCTGGTAGGAACAAAACATAATTTTCTCCATGCAATTAAAATGTTTCCAATATACTGTAACACTGTTTAATGATGCTAATCAAATAATCGATGCGTGATAAAGATGCATCTTCCATAATTGAATCCAGAGACCGTAATCATTTCAAAATGTATACAACTAGAAGTTCGGGCCGCTGCACGGCTTATGATTTTCAGACATGGCAACGCTGTGGTGAAAAGTAAGGCAAATGCGCGTATAATCAGAGGACAATCAGAGTGTCCTGTGCTCCCCTCTTTCCGCGGACCCCCTTGGAGTCTTGGGACACCCGCGAAACATCGTGGAGCCCTTCGGACCCCCACGAAACATAGCGGACCCCTTGGTGGTCCCGCGAGACCCTTGGGGTTCCCTGGAGACCTACAGACAGGCCGAAGGAAAACGGAAAACTGTAAAGCCACAGCCACGCATGCAAGAGGTTGCACATGAACTCTGCAGCCACACTGAGGCGCTCCAACACAAACACTCTGACGCTCCCCTAAATCCACTCCAGGGTTTGAAAATACCCACTTCACAAACAGGTGACGTGCATCACCGTTCCAATGATCAAAACTCCACTTCGGGATTTCGCAAAGACCCACAAAAGCGTTCAGTAGTCTGTGTGTGTGAGAGAATGGAGCAGTGTGCAGGGGGAAGCATGCGCGCGCGCGCGCGCGCACGCACGCACACACACACACACACACACACACACACACACACACACACACACACACACACAGTGTGTGCAGAGGCACGTCCACGCATGCACAGTTTTGCGTTGTATTACAAATATTACAAACAAGGGGCCGAACTTCTAGTTACAAACAAATCACGTCCGCGCATGGGCAGTTATGCGAATTGTATTATAGGATATAAAACATGTTATCAAAATATAATTAGCCTATTATGATGTGTATGTATTACAGTCTGTAATAGTGTTTTGTAAGTAAAAGGATAAATACATGTCCATCATTGTATATCTCTAAAACAGCAAACATCCCCATCGTCAAGCAAGTTCTCAAATTATGTGCTAATATGTATTCATTTTTCAGTTATTTTTCTTTGCCTTTGACACAATAATATCTTCAACCTGCCTTAATTTATATATTACAGGACCATTATGAATCTCTCATAAGCCAGCAATCAATTCCTCTGTATTAAAACACATGGAGAAGCCTGCATAGCCAGTAGGTAAGACTCTGCCCTTCATCTGCTATGCACAAATCTATTCATATTATTCTTAATGCAGCTGAATGGTGAGAGACTAGTCCAAGCCTTTTCATTAGAAGTAGAGTGCACTGCCATGCTCTCCATACTGACTGTCTGTCTGTCTGTCTGTCTGTCTGTCTGTGCTAATCTTGCACTGCCTGAACTTTGCATACTCCCCAGTAAATCAAGAAGTACACTCCACCCTAAATGTTTCAAATCAAACTCATGGTGGCACTATAACAGTCTGTTGCTGTTTTGGCCGGTTGTGAAATCAAACATAGTATAATGTATTGTGTACATTGTATATTTCAATTATATCATAATATCGTTACCTCATGGCTACTGGCACCATGGACCGACCAAGTCTATCATTGCTCTGCTTGAAGAGTCAATTCAATTCAATAATCAATTCCTCTGTATTAAAACACATGGAGAAGCCTGCATACCCAGAAGGTAAGACTCTGCCCTTCATCTGCTATGCACAAATCTATTCATATTATGCTAGAGATTGTGGCCATTTTTCTTCGGAGATGGCCATTTCAACCTGGAGGGGGGGCTCACAAACAGGTCAAGGTTGCTGTCTAATAAATGAGTTCTTGCTCAAGGACCTCGGCATCCACCATGCATCTGGGATTCAGGGCAGGCGTCCTAACGCTGATGTTGCATTGATCACGCACACGCAACGGACACATGCCTCTATATTAGTTGGCCAAAAAGAAGAGAGGTAAAGTGTGTGTGTGTGTGTGTCTCTCTCGGGGTGATGTTCCATGTCTCTTTTCACCCCAACCCCCTCCCTTAATCTGTCTGTTCTAACACAGTTTCAGACTGGAAGGCATATTCATGAGAAGCATAATTAACCGGTCATAGTCTGGAATGGGTCCAGATGGATGAGTTATTGTTACCATTATTGATACTGGCTGGTATGAAGCCCCCATTATCAGGGACTAATGCTGTTAGAATTTAGAACCCGGACACCATCTCCACCACTTAGGGCCATGATGAATAGTGTTAGGCAAAGTCATTTGCACTGACACTCACTCACTTCCCCTCATTTTATGTACTTTGCTTGCCTTATTAAGGCTCTTACCACAGGCTTAATCGCCTATTTAGAATTCTCCTCTTTGAGACCCAGATGTGTTTTATTTGGCAAATGTAATTAAGGCACCAATAAATATCATTGATCTATCCCAATCAATCCCTGTTCCTGTATGTGGGCAGTCTAGTTTTTGTTTTATTAATGGCCACTAGGCTTGGGCAGCATCTATTTTTCCATACCACCATACCTTCCTGACATCTTACCGACACACACACACACACACACACACACACACACACACACACACACACACACACACACACACACACACACACACACACACACACACACACACACACACACACACACACACACCAGGCAGTGTTCAATAAACATGTAGCCCTCGAGGGTAACTTTGATACAGTATGTGGAGCGCTCATTAAGACCTGGGACACCCTTTCAAACCATACACCTCAAAGAGCGGAGAGGACATGGAGAACCCCCCCCCCCCCCTTTCTCACCTCCAACTCCCCCCCACTCTTCACATCCAATCTCTCTCACCCACACCCTGCACCTTAAAGAGCAGAGAGGACATGGAGGATGCCCCCCAGAAACACTTCACTGACATGGAGAGGAACAAGCTCTGCCCTTATTAATGTGCTCTTTTACAAGGCAACACACCATGCACAACTCCCCCCCCCAGGACATGGGAGTGCACTGACTGAGGCAAGTGGGTCGGTTCATTTTTATTTTTATTTTTATATTTATTTTTTTGTATGTTAAGAGACTGGGCTTAAAAATTGAGCATGTTCCACTTTGGGTGAACATGCTCTGTTTTTGCATGCATAGTTCCATCTGGGTTCATGGAAGAGTAACCTCTGATCCAATCCGCTGGCAGCGTTTCTTTTTTTCCCTCTTTTTTTTCTTGCGCAATATTGAAAGAGCTGTTTTACAAGTAGCTAACCCCAGGTTATAGCTTTCCCAAGGCGTTTGTGCATTATACATATGTTTTGTGTATGATTTTATGTATGTGCCTGCCTGTGTACATGTGTGGTTATTCTTAATGCAGCTGAATGGTGAGAGACTAGTCCAAGCCTTTTCATGAGAAGTAGATGTCTGTCGGTCGGTCGGTCGGTCGACTGGCTACTGGCGCCATCATGGCTACTGGCACCATCAACCGACCAAGCCTATCATTGCTCTGCTTGAAGAGGATGAATCTGTGCGATCCGAGGCGATCGGACAGATTCATCCACTTCAGGTAGGGCCTACTGCACAGTCGCCCCTCTAACTCCTCATAATATTAACGTAGACCTTATTATCCTTGGGCTGGGGGGGGGGGGGTCGATGCAGTTTAAGCTTCACTGATGTGTCTTGTTCAGGTACACCTCGACACACAGCCGGGGCCAGGAATCGAACCTGGGACCATCTGTTTCCCAGGCGGTCCCGTTTAGCTATGGCCGTGGCGCCGTGGCCATAGCCACGGGCGGTAAACATGGTTATATTGGATATAGGCGGGCTCTAGACCAGATGTGTACACTGAACAGAAAATGTAAAGCAGCACGGTGATGCGTTGTAGAAAGCCAGCTGACGTCGTTGTCAAAGTAAACGAGTCGTTTTAACGAGTAAATAGTAAATAGCCATGTCTTTCCCCAAGAAAGGGAAGCCTTCTTCACCGGCTTCTTCAGTCTGTTTGTGTGCAGCGTCTTGTTTTACATATTGAAGGACCTACGCCTCCTCAGAAATGTGCATGGACTGATGTGCTCCACAATAATGTTGTTACAGTACTGAGCATGTACTGTAGGCTGCTGTAAAACTCTGCATTACTTACTGTATGTGCCTATTAACCTCTTGTCCACGCACCAGTCACAATATATAAAAGGTGAACACGTTCTGTATTTATTGTTCTATTGTTACATTTCATACAATGATGCCTCCTGTAAACATAAAAGAGACCAAACTCTGGTGCCTGGCAACCCAACTACTCCGAAGTCATCTTAAGGCAAGCAAACACATCACTTGGAAAAGACATTGTTAAATCCAGCAAAACCACTGTTTACTCTTGTACTGTACAACACCCCTCGCCCCACCATCCGATCTTCAAAACATTGTGTCCTTGTAAACTGCTGTATTTCCATGGTGAACGGATGAGATTTTAAAATAAAGGCCTGTTGTGCAGGCAAGTGGCGGTCAGTTTTGCCTGTGATGTATGGTCGGCAGACCAGGGCACAGGGCTGAATGGCTGGGCGGCGTTGTGCCTATTAAAGTCACTACTTTAGAATGGGAGAAATTCTGACTTTGATTTCCCCCAGGCTTTTTGCTCCCTGAGCTGACTGAAAATGCCACCTCGTTTGACACTATAAAAGGTCTGATCCAACGCGCACACTCACACTCACACACACACACACACACACACACACACACACACACACACACACACACACACACACACACAAAATCGGTGCACCACATTTAAGGGTGCAGATATTGCTTCATTACTGAATGAACTTGTCTGCATTTCATAGATTCTGGTATTTAAAGCGTCATGACAAAACAAAAACAGGTACAGTAAGTACAGAAATCAATAATACTAACACATTTTCACAGTTTAAAACAATGAAAAGAGAAGCCATATTCATAAAACACCCACATTGACTAAAGAGCTGTACAGATCATAGCAAGTAGCTCAACTATAAAAATACAAGAATAGCTGACATAAACAACCCATGACATAAACAAGAACCAATAGGCACAAATGAACAACATGGGCACGCGGGCATGAGCCAGAAATCAGCCACATCGGGATAGTTCAAATTGCTGCTGAATAAAATGCGTTGAGCGAATTTAGGGCTTTATACTGTAAACATACATCAATCAGTTCCGAACCAAACTGACTGGGTCAATCTGGACCAGTAACATGGCAGGAGGGATGGATGACTAATGAAAGTATACAGGGAGTTACAGTAGTTCAAATCAGAATCAACTGTATTGTTATATCACAAGGTGTATAGAACTGGGTGAAATGTGTTTTTGTGCAAGCTCCATCGTTTTTGTTGTTTTCAGAAAGAAAGAAAAAAGAATAGGGCGGTGGGGACAGGGAGAGGAGAGGTAAAACTCAAGGATATCTCCATAAACATGGCATAAACCAGAAGGGACAGAATGTACATGAGGTTAGACATAAGGCGCAAGGTGATAACACTTTGGTAGGTCTACATTAGCAACAGACTGTATGTACATAAGATTAAACATTAGTGATTCGATAAAGAGTATAAGGTTTGAATAACATTCTCAAGATCTTTGAAAGAGCGAATCTATTTGATTTTGGCAATAGTACAGTAAGTAAAAAAAAAAACGTACATAGTGTGTTGACTGAAACTGAAAGGCAGAATCAATATCACTCCAAGATTTCAGACATGGGGTTGGACAAGGGTGAAGAGGTTGCCATGTTGGTAAGTCAGGGGGGGCAAATAGGACAACATCAAACTCACTTTCATTCAGTGGTAGAATGTTTTGTCCCATGCAACACTTTGCCTCAAGATTTGCTCTCCCTTACCAGCTCATCTAATGTTCGATCTGTGTATGGGCCAGATCAGCAATTCGCCAAAACCGGTGTGTTAACATGTATGTGATGAAAAATGATGGTCGTCCCGTGCAAATGGCTTGAAATGTGTGAATGGCACTACTCAAATGAAAGGCTTTGCCCACAATCAACTATACTACACCAACACAACTGTACGACACCAACGCAGCTACACAACACCAACACAACAATGCAACATTAACACATCAACACAACTACGCAAAAAAAAAAAAAACGGCTGCACAACACCAACACAACCACACCAACACAACTACGCATCACAATACAACATCAATGCAACTACACAACACCATCACAACTAACACCAACACCACTACACAACATCAACACAACTACATATGAATACAACTGCAAAACATCTAAATGCACGCACGCACACACGCACACTCGGTATATTCATGTGGCATCCAACACAGAGAGCTGTGATCCCTAATGGCACACGAGCAGTGGAGGATTCTCTGGGGTGAGGTGAACAGATGTGCTCTGTGTCCCGAAGCGCTTTGAGTTTGCTTTGCAGAGAGGGGGTGGGGGCGGGGCTTTATGCCTGATTTATACCAGTTTGTACACCGTGTCACACAGAAAATAGCAGATGTAATGTATGTGTGTGTGTATATATATATATATATATATATATATATATATATATATATATATACTAGAGGTCCGGGCGGCCTACGGCCGCCCGAAACCCCTAGCCGCGCACGGGGCGCGTGTATATATGGGATGAACATTTGGGAAAAAAAAAAAAAAAAAAAAGAAGTTGTAATGTAAAAGTAAAAAAATTGAGAAAAAAATTGGGAAGAAATAATATTTTTTATGTTTCAGGGGGTCCGCGGACCCCCTGGTGGTCCGCGCCAAAGTCGTCGGATGAAAATCTCCAAACGGTAAAAAAAAAAAAAAAAAAAAAAAAAAAAAAAGAAATCATGCAGGTTCTTGCTTGTTTCTGGCGTGGCATCCCAACCTGGCATCCCAATGCCGGCGATGTGTACTTCCGGGTTGCATAATGATGACAACACACACACACACACACACACACACACTATATAGGGCTGTCCAAGTTGAGAGAGAGATAGAGAGAGAGCGAGAGAGAGAGAGAGGCCTGATCACACGTAAAGCCCCAGGCTATTATTAATCATTTAGTAGGTTTCACAGTATGGGTCAGTGCTCTTGCACAGCACATTTCAAGCCAAACTGTGGCAGAGTGACTTCTATTTGATTAAGTCCCTTTAGCCTTCATTTCCTCTCATCAAAGGTCACTATGTGGCTGTCCTGATTATCTGTGATCCCATCCACAACACACTGTCACACTCATACTACACCCAAATCTATCTTGCATCGCATTATTATAATATCTAAGCATGTAAGCGCAACTGTTTTTCGCACATGGCAAGATTCCACACAATAAACAGGAAATTCAAATTATATATTTTCTTGTTTGTTCCGATTTAATATAGGCTAACTAGAAAAAAGTGGTCTTCGGGTCTTTGAGCGTCGTAAGTACCAGGTCATATGACTTGACTTAAGACCTGGAGGTGTGGCCAATGCATTGGCCACTCAAAATAGCGAACGAGCATTGGCCACGCCTCCAGGTCTTAAGTTAAGTGGACCTGGTACTTAAGACACACAATATAGGGCCCTTAGTGTGGTTTAGATTATTTTCTGCCAGAATCCAGTGAAAGATGTTTCCAAAATATAACCATAGAAGAACTTTCTAAACACTTGCCATGCACAAGCGAAGAACGCCCGCAAGTGTTCGTGTGGTTCAACCGGAGCTCATTCACACACACACGTGTGCACCTTGCAGGCACGTGTGTTTTTCGTGCATTAGACCGTTTAGGCCGGAATTGTTTAAAACATTTATTTTCTTCTTCTATTTTGGAAACGTTTTTCACCTGATTTATGTAGAAAATTAATTTAAAGCACATATGAGCTGAGTTTTGGAGTTTACGAACCAATGTTTGATATCATTTTGCCGTTGTTAAAATCGGTCTCTGATTTAGTTCAATTCATTGTCTTCATTTTTGGATTCTTCATTCACCGTTAAGGAATAATTTACAAATAAAAATCCCCTATGTGTTCAAGACATCACTGGGTAAGTAAACAATGTTTTTACAAACATTTGTTTGACTTATAGGCAGAGCAACAATGTTGACAGTTATTCCCTCCTCATCTCCCACAATATAAATGTATAAGTGCATATTCCAACTGACGTCTGACGGAATTGTGTGTGACTGGTCTGACATTCGATGCACTCATGATATTCTTTTATTAGCGCAATATGTCAGCGAACATCAGGTCAGAAAAGAGGGAGAGCAAGGAGAAAAAAAGAAACATGTCAAAGAAAAATCAACGATATCTACAACACAAGCATAGGTACATGAGATTATAGATATACTGTAACGTGCAACTTTGGCAACGCATAGGTCCACACAGCATCAGGTATGTACTTGAGGCTAGACATGCAGTGAAAAACATAGCAGCAAAACAGCAGGTCCACATAAGACAGACAGACAGACAGACAGACAGACAGACAACGAGAGGGATACACTGAGGTGTGCGTGCAGCGGCGTAACGAGGCAACACCGTGGGCCCTCCTCAACCACCCCCGTAGTTACGCCCCTGTGTGCGTGTGTGTGTGCGTGCGTGCGTGTGTGTGTGTGTTGTTTGGTCAAGGCACTGATGTGTCATCAGTAAGTTAGATCCATGTGAGCAAACAGGACAAGTCCTTTGTATTCTCTCTGAAGTGGGATCAGAGGAACATACCACATAAATAAATGAATAAACAGACACGCACACACACACACACACACGCACACACAGCGCAACCTCTGTATCACACTGATGCAACAACAAAGCAATCCTATAGTGTGGCTTCTGGTTGTGAGAGAAGTTTCGTGCACTAATTAACACATTGCAGGAAGGAAGGCAAGCGGGAGATGGTGTCAATCCTGCGCTGCTCAGAGCTCAAGCTGCCAAGGGTGACATTGTCATCTCAGAGGGGTTTGTGCCCCGTCCTGTGTTGAAGCAGTCATCGATTTCTTTGTGATGCTGCAGCAGCAGTGCCTCACGCTGTCCTTTGCTTGTTCGTTCAGATGCGGGTCTGCCAGGCTACCTGTACACACTTCTAATACAGTATCAGCAGTGGTGGGAAAAGTACTCAAATGTTTTACTTAAGCAAAAGTATCAATACTGCAATGTAGAAGCGCTCTGTTACAAGTAAGTCTGGAATTCTAAATTTGCTTGAGTAAAAGTACAAAAGTATTGGTATCAAAATGTATTTAAAGTACCAAAACTAAAAGTACTAAAATGTTTATTTTCAAATAGGCTATTTGCCAAATCTTCAAAAAGTCTGTAAACTTGTGCTGAAACTAACTGCAATAGTTATTTTATGTCTGTTTTCCTTTCTCTTGGTTTCATATTATGAATACAAGGGGGAAAGAAAGAAGGAAAGAAAAAAAATCTGGAAGGATTACCACGCCCCGCGCCATCGGCCCATCCCCATGTGTATTTTAATTTTAAACCAATACATTTACTCAGACGGGGATTCATGATTCAACTATCTGTGGCGTTGCCAGGGAAATCTGATGTGGAAATACCGGTGACGAATGAATATTTCATTGCAAAATGCGGAGCACCGTTTAGAGGGAGAGGAAAAGAAGCACAAAACAGAGAACCCGGGGTAAACGCAGCGAGTGCGTTCCCCCCTCCTCAAAGTGAAAGCGCCGCTAATGCTGTAAGGCATTTATTTATTTAATTAGCACGGCACACCTCGGCGGAAATCCTTGTTTATAATTGAATTCTGCATCCGGGAATGAGTTTTATTGGAGAGCTGTCAATCTCAAAGCTTTTCCATTATACAGTACTTTAACTCGCAGTGATCTCCAGAGAAGCCATCAACAGTCAATCAAAGGGGAAGTTTATTCACAGGATCCCGATTTGGTTTCCTCTTCCCTGCAAACACAATTTGAATACCCACGGGGACAACAACGGCACCAGCAGCACAGTGGAGCTGCATAATACATTCACATTGCCCTTCCTTTTTCTGCTATCGTTGGAGTTGTTATTCCTTTTGTCAGTCAATCAAGGACAATCACAGGTGACTGTGCCCCACAGATGAGGGAATGGGGTTTGGGTGGGCAACCTGAAACAGGATTTTCTGCCTTTTCTGGCACAGTGTTACAAATGCTGATGATCAACTTCCCCTTGAGGGAGGAAAGTTTTCTACTGTCACTATACCAGCCACAACAAAGTGTGTCTATGTATAATATTAGCTCCTCTGTATACTGTCTAGTGTCTATTGTTTTTTTAATAATAATTCAGTCACAAAAAAAAATCTTGGGATTAAAACAATTATATTAATCAATTTACATACCTTATGCAGAGGAACTTTCAAGGTGCAAAGTTGATGTAAGTGCATGCCATACAAGCCAAAAAGAAGCGAACAGTTTTACCACTCGAGCCCTATCAAATCAGCTATTTTCAAAAAAGTATCTTGAAAGCAAGCCCAAATAAGCAACTGCACATCAGAAACTAGCCCAAACAAAAGCAACCTGCAACTATGAATATTTACAAGCGACTTTACAGGAAAACAAGCCCAGAGTCGCTTATAATAAGCGAAGATCTTGCAGGCCAGTGCTGCCAGCTCTAAGGCATTAGCACAACAATGTGCACATCGGCCGACTGCTTGTGCTGAACTAAATGCCAACTAAGAAAGTATGTGATACAAAGTATTTGGGATAGTAAGTAGATCGAAACTAGCATTTAATGACCTTTATCCACTGCGTGATACCGACTTGACTCAACTCAACTTTACTTGCTTTTGGTAGAAGGTACTTTCTGATGACATATAGGTGATGAATAAATGATTTAGCAAGTGTCCTTAATACTTCAAAAAGAGATACAAATATAATTAAGTTTAATTATGCACACACAGTGATCCACAGCATTCTGCTATATGGACTAAAACATGTGCTACCACAGAAAATAATGATAATAAATTTGCATACATTTATGTGGTTATTCGTTTCTGGGAAAGGGTATTTGGTTTAAAAAATAGAGCTTGTTATGTCTTGAGAGAGAGGGAAAGCAGAGTTAAAACAGCATTGTTTTATGGGCGAGATCACTGTTTAACTATTTTCTATTAATTGAAGTACAACATTGAACATTTTAATTGAAATATCTTGATAACTTATGACAGTCAGATATGTGATAGCCACTTGTGTAACTGGATGTCAAAACCAAGGACTGTTCTTCACAGTCCACACCGCCATGGAATTAAACAATGAGCTTTGGAAAACATCTTTGTTTTTTCTTTTTTTCGACTCATTCATTTTCCTTTGTAGGCTACTATCCACAAGTTTCCTAGGGCGTTGTGGCAATCACTTCCTGTCGATTTGATCCCTGATTCCAATATCAAATCGACAGGAAGTGATGCCCACAACGCCCTCGGAAACTTGTGGATACTCTGCATAGAGTTAAAAATAATAGAGAGGGCACCGGATATCGCCTCCCATCCACTTGCATTGAGTTGCTCACCCAGCGCATGAAGCAAATTCACCCCTTCTTCCGGGTTGTAAAGTGTGATGGGCGTAGCCTATTTGGGGCCACTGTGATACGTTCTGCGTCACAGAAGTGACGCGTTTTACGTCACAGAAGTGACGCGTTTTACGTCACAGAGGTGCGCGGCCCTGTGCGCAAGCTTGTGCGCAAGCTCGTGAGTCAAGCCCAATGGTCGAAACCGTTTTCGCTCGTACATTTGCAGTGGCCCCGTCCGTTTAAGCTGCAGTACCTACGAATGGCCAGCATGTCCATTTCGCTTCAATGCAAGCACTGGGTTCTGGGGGCTTGATACTCTGTCTGATAACGGAGTTGAGGCTATTGGTCTTTGAGCAGCCAATCCACAAGCATTGTGTACGCAACAGGGCTGACCAGACTGAAAAATGTTGGGACAGAAAATCTTGGAACAACCCCATTCCGGCGCCAGTGTACCTTACAGTTTGCGTCACCTTTTTTTGTGATAAACACCCTCTTAATGTGATCCAGCATTCAGCTGCTTAACAAGCTCTGATCACACGGTATTTGGCACTTTCTTCAGATTTCATTTTATCTCCTTTATAGATTTTCCAATATGATGCTTTTTATGATGTTTTTACATGCTTATTTTTTATTATCTCTGCCAGGCTGGAACGACAGAGCGAAGGTTTGTTTTTGCCCTGTGTGTGCGCGCGTGCGTGCGTGCGTGCGACGTGCACGCTTGCGCGCGTGTGTGTGTATCCAATCCATCAAATGCGCAACGCAGACAAGGTCATTCAGTAATGAAGCAATATCTTCACCCTTAATAGAACACTAACGTTGAAAATTGTCACACCATCACTAACATTGGGTATATTTTACCAGACATAATAAATTCCATAAAAGATATTTATCATCAAAATATATTAAAGTACAACAATACAATTGAGGTACATGAAAAACAGATATCATGGGGGGACCATGTAAAAAAAGCAGCAAAATGTGGGAATTGTTAAAAAATATGAATTAAAAAAAGAATGGAGCTGGGAACTTTTCCTTTGGTCCACCCATTCCTGGGACATATGGGCCTTGTCCAATGAAGGCACAGACTAATTGCATCAGCTAACCACTGCTCTCTATTCTCTCTTCTCACAGAATACTACAAAATGATGAAGCGCTCACAAAAAATAAATAAATAACCCACACATGTAAACCTTTGATGTGACAATAAAGATGATTCTGATTCATTGATGATGCAATGATTTCCTAAGCAAGTATTAGATTTGATATATTTCTGTTGTGTATTTGTGTTATTCGTATCTGGTCTTGTTTTGTTTGTTCTAATCAAAAACTTAAACATTAGGGGAATAATCAGCATAAACAATTTTCTTTTTTTTTTTCTTTTTCTTCTTATGGGAAACATTTTTCAATTTGCGGAGTTCATCACAGTTTGTTGCAACAGCAGAATAACACCCCTCATCATCTTGATCATACCCGTGGTTGCAACTTGTGGGAACATTGCATGGGGAGAGCACAGAGCAGGATAACGCCACATCCATGACAAAAGTCTATTCATCGCAAGGAGATGTGGAAATGATGATTGGTGAGGATCAGCAAGACCTTCTGTGTTGGAGAGGCACTTGTATGGGTTGGAATGAAATGAGGGTGGAAGTGTTTCTGCGGAACACAAAGTATGTATGGATTGCAATCCCCCAGTGCATTCACCTCAGATGGCACAATGATTGCCACTTGATTTTGGCTTCTTCTGGCAAGATTAACCTTCAGAATAGTGGTGTACTAACAGTTCTTGTTAAGTTTGCTTTTGCAGACACAATATTCACACTTCCTGTCAATAAATAGCATTCTTTGATCACATGCTCAACACAAATTATTCTATATATACTGTACATATACATATATACACACACACACACACACACACACACACACACACACACACACACACACACACACACACACACACAGGCTATAGTTGTATTGCTGCTACAATGTATGAGGAACAAGAACAACATATTTACTCTCATGTACACAAGATGTAATAATAAAGAAACCTTGGCCTACAAATACATAAACGTGGGTCAGTGCAATGAATGGAGGAGTCTGATTTCACCTTCCCAGAGTGAAACTTCTTTGATGCTAAACCCAATATACTTCTAATATATGATAATATCTAATAATCTGATCCTGATAGCATTGTTGCGGACGCATGCGCAGTTGCGCACTACAGACAAATACCAAAACGATCACCTCAAAACGCAGTCGCCCCGGGGAAAATCCGGCGGTATTCACCTGGTATTCCTAAACGTAACCTCAGTAAACTATTGATTTGATTTGATTTGATTTGATTTATTTGCACAACATTTTTTTTGTATACATTTACAGGACATGTTAGTTATTTCTAACATGTCCTGTTAGAAATAACTAACCCTGGGGGGCTTATGTAAGAACCTCACCGTTTACATTACATATAATGAGAGTTATTTAATATGAAAAACAAAGACAGAAAAAAAACAAAAAAGAAAAAGAAAATATAAAAGTATATACCTATGATAAAGGGTATAGGACATTGATAAAAATAAAAATAAATGTCCAAGACTGAGCAGAAGAGACAGAACAAAAACAAAACAAAACAACAAAAAGTATTGAACAAAGCAAAACAATTATGCTGTTACATATTCATGTGAATAAGGATTAAATTATTTGAAAGCTGGTCTAGTTTTCCATTTGGGTATTTAACTTACTTATTAGGCTTCTATACTATGCCTAAACCTAACCTTATTCCCAAACGTAACCTCAGTAAAACTATGCCTAACCCTAAACTTATTTCTAAACTTATCCTCAGTAAAACAAATACAAGAATGGAAGAACCGCTGGTCCACGAAAGAAATGGATCAGCGTGTTTTGGGGCGAGTTTTCCGGTTACTCCACAGACAACATTGACCGCACCGCGGCTTGCGAGAGATCCTCTCCATAAGTAGGTCGGGAGGTGGCTTATTGTCGGTATCACCCGAGTAACACGCGGGAGTCTGTCCCCGTTACAATGCGCTAGACCCCTGGGAGATGGATTGCTGAGGTGGAGCGCTACACCTATCCTCAGCTCCCAGTACTTACCGCACCCAAGCCGTGCTACTCATGCGCTGAGTTGGCAGTGCCCGGGATCGAACCCATGACCTTGTGGTCTGAAGGCAAGAGCTCTACCGACTAAGCTACCCGGACACAAATGGACTCCATGGAGTAATTAAACACCACAAACAACATGGAATACGTTGACACATACACACTGGAGCGATTTAGAAGCACTTTATAAGAAAACTTATGTTGATTTAACGTTAGTACATGTGTTTTATTGTTGGACATGCGTTCATGGCAGGTTATAATATGGGCTTTTGACAGCCCCTCTTCTTCCCGCTGCAGAGGACTGGCGCTGAATCTTTTAACTGAACGCCGTACCGGCCCGTTCCGGCCCACTTTCACCCCTGAGTACCTGCCAGGCAAGTACAGGTGATGGCCCCATGAAGACAAAGCCACACCCCTTTGCATTCCTATGGGTGAGGGTCGATTCACTGAAAGTGAATGGACTCTGTGGCGATTGGCTCTGTGTCCGTGATGGACGATGAGCCAATGGTTCAAGGCAGCGGCAGCCTACGTATCTATTGTTTGTTTTTGTTTTTTTGGGGGGGGGTGCTTTCGTTCTTTTTCGTTCTAAATTTTAAACGGAACACCAAGCCATCTCATAGGGCACACTAAAGGGCTGCAGCACGCCGGCTGGGAAACGCTGCATTACAGTATCTAACATGAACTATATGTTCTCAGCAATTCAAAGAGACAGGTTGAATTGTTGCTCAGTGTTAATGGTGCGATTAGCGCTGTATCTTTTCCTTGGAGCTGCGATTTATTTTGCTCCTTTAAGCCTCTGAAGCTATGCCCCACTAATCTGAGTTCCCAGAAGTTCTCGCCAGCTCAATGCCCCACTGACTCAGTTGCTCTTATGAACAAACACTAATATTAAAATGGCTGTTTGTTAACACATAAATCTTTCTTCCAGAATGGCCCATAAGTACATAAAAGAGTGAACCCCCGGTGAAATCCTCTATAAAGAGAGCAATAAATTCATGCATGCATTTTAGTGAGTGCCTTTGGGTTTTAATTGGAGATCATTGTGAATGACTGTAGTCATTAGTTAGCAGGCCAAGTGGTGAAATGTGGAATGAAACTGGCTGAATTGGAAAATAAATAATGTATCATGTGTAGCCTGTACACGTTGGTCATATATAGTTTCAGGTAAAAAATAAATATATAAAAATAGCTTGTGTAGTGTGAACTGTACAGCGGGCTGACGACTTTGAGTGCAGTGTGTGCCTGGTAGTGTAGCAAAAGTGCTCAAAGCTGTTGTGCATGACAGTCAAGGTCAGCAGCATAGAACATGTCATTTCCCTCATATAGCAATAATTAAATACATAATGGTACAAAGGGTATTGCAAATAACTGGTTGGGGCATGCATTTCCAACTGAAAGCGTTCCCGACTTGCATCTTTCCCGAGTATAGGCCGGTGCCTAGTCTAGTCTTGTACATCACTGGCTGATGTGAGTGAGGACTTCTTTTCTGCTACAATGTGATGTATGCTAATAAAGGTTTTACATTAAGTCAGGACCCACTATGTAAAACTCTATAACAATCCAACATTGGAATTGTAATGCTCCTACATGGGGAGTGTTTCAGTTTAGACTAGCCACTAGAGCAAGGGCTGTCAGTAGAGCAACAGCCTGCCAATCATTCAGGGGCTGTCAGAATGGACATTGTGCCATTGAAAGATAAGCAGGGGTGTGTGATTGGCAGTGCCAGAGGCAGGGGCTGGCCTTTCAGGACGTGATTATTGCAATGCTTGGGGGATGGAGATCTCTTGGTGCTTCTGTCTCTGTGAGAACAGGTACGTCTGTGTGTAAGTCAAGGTGTACGGCAGGCTATTATGGTCTGAACTATAGCCTGTGAACACGCTGGGCATTAATACAAGCTGAGTAAGTAAAGATGTCCTTTTTGTGACCATAATCATAATATCTTGTAGAATATCAATATCTTTGTTATCATCATCTGAATAATCACAGTACTGAGTTTAGAGTACAAACCCTTATCTGGTCTGAAACAATGGCTCCTTGACTATAATGAATTGCACCAGTTTATCAACATGAGCTGGTATATGACATGTGGACATGGCCTGATGGAGTGCCAGTCAAACTGTCTGTGATCTCAAAGTGTTCATATGATTTTGTTTAGCCATGGAGAAGAATAATCACATGTCTCTTGAATAATGATTAATTTGGAATCAGTGTTTTTTATTTTTTATTATTCAGTATGCTAAGCCATACAATCCACCAAGGATTCACAGATTTAGAATGTGACAGTTGTTTTCCTCCAATTGCTTTATGATACATAGTAAAGCACATACGGTGACAGTTATTTCAACAAAGTAGCAAAAACAACTATGGAAGACCCTTTGAAGTTCCTTTGAGCTTTATTTCTTTTATTCTTTGGCCTTTATTACGTAATGAAAATGCTTTTGCCCAAAATGATAGTTCAGAGTAATCATACATTCCATTAGGAAAAAAAAAAGTTCAATCATATAGGATGAAAGGAAGTAAAAATGAATCATGGTCATGCTTTGTATGATTAATTAGAGATCAAAGATGAAAAAGTCAACCCTATAGGATTGTGATGCATCTCTTCACTCCACCCCACCCACCCAGACTTGTAGGTTATCAACCCTAATGCATTTGCATTGCAATAATGATCTGTCCTGATACAATTAGCAACACTAGACCATACCCGGTCGGCGCAGCGCATCCGTGGGGGGATATGCGCACATGATCTGGCAACCCGGGAGGCAATTCGTCCCATAGCTGGGCAGCCCCGTAACCATGGCGACAGTGTTTGACACAAAAACGCTAATAAGAAGCTGAGATTTGATGAAATTGAAAAACCGGCTTCACAGTTAAGTTCAGATGGTAATGGTCAATGGCTGTGTGCAAAATCAGAGCAATTGGTCCAGCCAGTGAGGAGAACCGGGTATCTTCACTCACGTACCACTACACTCACGTACCACTACAGAGGTTACTAGAATTATAGTAGGATGTAAGACCATGTACAGTAAGAACAAGAAAGATCAAAGTTCACATTGAAAACCTTGAAGAGATCCTCAATCATCATGAACGCAGCATCCGATTGCGGTCAAACTTTGCACGCACATTCACATTATGCCACCCTTTTAACATTGGCCTGTTATAGCGCCACCAGCAGGTCTGGATTTACAGAGGAATATGTATGAAAAATGTTTAATGCACATTTTCTCTATCACACACACACACACACACACACACACACACACACACACACACACACACACACACACACACACACACACACACACACACACACACACACACACACACACTTCCAATAACAGTCACAACACAACCGACATAATAGTGTATATTCACATCAGCCTTCAATTCCAGAGCCACAAACATGTTTCACTGCCACACCGGGCCCCAACATGACAACAGCGCTACTGTACATCTTGAACCACATCAGAACACGACACAAACATCATACAACAAAAACATCATACAACACAAACTGCAGCAGCAGCAGCAGCAGCAGCAGCAGCATCCAGCAAAGGAAAAGGAAAACTTAGGTAGGCCTATGTCACAATTATTACATGATCACCTGATCGCAAGTATTTGAGGTAATTGCAATACTTTTTTGGATAATCGACATAATCATTTCCATGTTGAAAAATGTTCATATGTTTTCAAAGATTTTCAAAAATAGTGGAAATAGCAGACAATTAATCATCAAGTAAAATGTCATAATTGTGACAGCCCTAAAGAGGTTCCTACTTTGAGTCGTCTTCATCAGCCGTCTTCAGGGGAAACCCCCGAGAAGGACAAGGTCTTCAGCCGTTCGACCGTGCGAACCAAGTCTTCGGAGGAATCCCCCATGCAGACAAACCCATGGATAGAGAGAGATCTCCAGAATCCAGATCTCAATCTCTAGGGCAGGGCATCCTCGGATGAGCCTTCCAGCGGGCGTCTCCCGTCATCTCCATCCTCCGTACATCTGGTTGGCTTCACCAGTACTTTACATCTCCATCCTCCGTACATCTGGTTGGCTTCACCAGTACTTTACATCTCCATCCTCCGTACATCTGGTTGGCTTCACCAGTACTTTACATCTCTCTGGTTAGCTTCACCAGTACTTTATTAGAGGTGGATGGTCTGGGAGGGAGTTACACTGTAGGTGAGAACCTCAGTCTTCTGGGCATTTATGATGCAGATGTCATCTGCATCGTCATATGTGTGTGGGGGTGTATGGGTGGGTGGGTGTGTGTGTGGGGTGTGTTCGTGTGTGTGTGTGTTTATACAATTTTAAAAAATGACTACATTAGAGAGTCATCTAGACCTCCTAGTTGTAGTAGTGAAGCCCAATTCTTGCTCCCCTCCTCCACTGATGGCCAGTCTTCATAGTCCACGCTCATAATGAAGAGGAGGGGGGAGGGGGGGGTGTCCCCTGCAACACCTCTGCCAGCCTTGAGTATCTGAAAGAAAGAAAGAAAGAAAGAAAGAAAGAAAGAAAGAAAGAAAGATTGATTCAAGTAACCGAGAGCCACATATGTATACTGTATCCTGTCACAACATACAGCCTAGTATACGTATACTGTATCCAGTCACAACATACATCCTAGTATACGTATACTGTATCCAGTCACAACATACATCCTAGTATACGTATACTGTATCCAGTCACAACATACAGCCTAGTAAACGTATACTGTATCCTGTCACAACAGACAGCTTAGTATATGTATACTGTGTCCTGTCACAACATACAGCCTAGTATATGTATACTGTATCCAGTCACAACATACATCCTAGTATACGTATACTGTATCCAGTCACAACATACAGCCTAGTAAACGTATACTGTGTCCTGTCACAACATACAGCCTAGTATATGTATACTGTATTCTGTCACAACTGCATAACACACAGCCTAGTATATGATACTGTATCCTGTCACAGCATACACAGCCTAGTATACGTAGAGCTTGTAGATCGGCTTTTTTCACAATGTTTGCCTCTTTCTTATGTAATATTTGACCATTTGGCCAATTTAGTATTAAAAGTCATTAAATTGTAACTTTATAAATAAATACCCTGTATACACTTATAGGGCATAGCAGTAGCGGCCATTGTGTGGTGTCACAGATAGAAAACCCATTCATTTTTCCCATGGAGATTTAAGAAAATATTTTTTATAAATTATTAAGCCTGGAACCAAGCCATCCAGGATCCTGATGAATGTGTAAAGTGATTTACTAGGCCCAGTGGTGTAAAAAGCACTCAAAATCTTTACTTGAGTAAAAGTACCAATACAGCAATTTTGAAATGCTCTATTACAAGTGCAAGTCTGGTATTCAAACTTTACTTCAGTAAAAGTACAAAAGTATTGGCATCAAAATATACTTAAAGTACCAAAAGTAAAAGTACACATTATTCACAAAGCGTTACAATGTGACTCGTTGTGTGTAGATCGGCTATTTTCAAATAACCTAACTATATAGGCTATAGGGCTGAAGTGGTATGTTTTGTAATAATAATCCAAATCAAGTAACTAGTAACCAAAGTTTTCAAATAATTGTAGTGGAGTAAAATATCTGGGATGTGGTGGAGTTGAAGTAAAAGTATTGAAATTTTAAAATACTCCAGTAAAGCAGGGGTCTTCAATGTTTTCAGGCCAAGGACCCCCTAGCTGAGAGAGAGATGAAGCAGGGACCCCCTCTATATTGTATAAAATTGTGTTTCAGATTAAACTTTTTTTGTTTACTTGGTCTGCTCTTCTTCCCCTCTACACCTATACCTCTTTAGCCAAAAATAGCCGATCTACAAGCTCACAACGCCTCTCTGTAGATCTGCTATTTTTGGCTAAAGTTCTCAGAAAAGGGATGTTAGGGTTCAAGTGGTTATGGTAAAAAAAAAATCATACCACACAAAGATTTGGCGGACCCCCTGTAGTAACTCTGAGGACTCCCTAGGGGTCCCGGACCACCTGTTGAAGACCCCTGCAGTAAAGTAAAAGCTCCTCAAAATTGTACAGTACTTGAGTACATGTACTTAGTTACTTTACACCACTGAGTAGGCCTGCATAGCCTGTCTTTGCATCACAATCAAACACAGCTCAACAATACAACATATTCCCTTCACATCACATCACAACAATGCTTCATCCTGACTAGTTGTTGCTTTACCAAGTAAAATAAAAGTGAAATTAAACACACAAATTCCATAAAATCTTTTAATGCTAAACCGCTAATCAGCTAAGCTAAGCCACCTGCAGAAACTCACCTAAGTTTTGTCAGATGGAGATAATGCTCTTCTGTTTCTTGTTTCTTGTCACACATTTGTTTTAGCTGCTTTCACCACTCTGGTAAACACTGACAACTGTACACAACGTCCATGTGGAGTAACGTTACATTATAAGTTGTTTATTTTGATACTTAACTTCCAAACATTGCAGAGCTTGTAACAAACTGTGTGTGTCTGCGTATGTGTGTGTGTGCGCGTGTGTGTGTGTGTGCGTGTGTGTGTGTGTGTGTGGGGGGGGGGGGGGGGAGCTCACAATTGGAGGAATTATAAAGCCCGCCCCTCCCTCCCTCCCTCCCTGCTTCCTAGGGAGTGTCAAGATATATTTAAAGAAGGTAGGGTCATCTACGTCATTTTCGCTATCATGCAATTCCAGCCGGCAGATTCGTCGCACCATGGGAGCCAGACTGCAGCCGTGAGTTCAGTGGAATGCATTGGAGTTAATGAGAGCCCGGTGCTGCCTGATCCATGGATCAGGCAGCTCATGAACAAAATATATTTCTGAATGACTGAGACCTTTGTAAAGTAATTGCTTCTGGAAAATAAAAGAAGACATATCACACATTGTTTTCTGCTGTGTTGCTTTTCGATGTGTCCACTGTATAAGTTTATTGAGCTGTCTAAAGAGCACAAAGTAGGCGATACTGCCGAGACAGAAACCAGTGTTGCCATGTCCACTTATTAAGCGACTTTGGGCTTATTTTTCTGTGAAGTTGCTACTTGCTTGTAAATATTGGTAGTTGCGGGTTGCGGTTTTATGTTTTTTTTTCTAAAGTGTAGTTGATTATTTGGACTTGGGCTTCACAATTTTAAAATTATTTTAACCAGTGGTTCTTAATTATGTTTATGTCATGGACCCTCAAATTAATATGTATTTGTCCCTAACCCCCATCTGAAAGTATACCAGATTTGTGTTGTTAGTGTTTCAAAAATCCTCAATATTTCACATTTTACTTCAAGATTTTTTTTTTAAATAGCAGATCTACAAGCTCACAACGCGTTGTGAGCTTGTAGATCGGCTATTTTAAATGTATACAGTAAAGGTTTAAAGTGCTCATAATGGCCTAGTGCAAGTCTTCAACAGGGGTCTGCAACGCCTTAGGGGGTCCGCGAGGTACTGCAGGGGGTCCGCGAAATTGTTGCTTGATTAGACAATAAAAATAAAAATAAATTATGTATATATATATATATATATATATATATATATATACATAATCCGCGAAATTGTTGCTTGATTAGACAATTATGTATATATATATATATATATATATATATATATATTAGGGCTGGGACTCGATTAAAAAAAATAATCTAATTAATTAGAGGCTTTGTAATTAATTAATCGCAATTAATCGCATTTTAATCGCATATCAATATTTGACCTGAGAACAGTGAAAAGCAATTTTTTCAAATGGATTTTGGCATACGTCTTTAAGTACATGTACTCAAGAACTGTACTTAAGTACAATTTTGAGGTATTTGCATTGACTCGAGTATTTCCAATTTCTAATACTTTTACTTCTACTCCAGTAACTCCACTATATCTCAGAGGCAAATATTGTACTTTTACTCCACTACAATTATTTGAAAACTTTAGTTACTAGTTACTTTGTAGATTTCGATTATTATTATAAAACATTACAGTAGCCATGTGAAACTAGCAGATCTACAAGCGCAAGGCATTGTGAGCTTGTAGATCAGCTATTTTCCACCACTGGAGGCTGGTAGAGTGTTGTTACTGTTGTTTTATAGTAGATTCATTAATTATTATGAATAAAAATCGCACGCATGTGATCCGCACCGCATCGTGGAACCCCCCCACCAGCGCACCGCCGCCGCCCCCCCCCCCCCTAAACGGGACAAACGCGCGCGTAGGCGGGGGCTTCCATTACAGATTCTGACTTGCCCAGGCAACATTATCAAGCAGGCATCATGTTTTCATGCACTGTGCTGGCTGCAGTAGACTTTGTTGTTGTCTGTCATGCCTGAGAAGTGAGAATTACCGTCTGTTGGTGCGCTGCTATAAACGGTCCGTCTGAAACTCGTCCAGTGAGAAACGTTCCGCGGTGCAAAAATAGGTGCGATTAAAATGCGTTAATTTTTTTAACGCGATAATTTTTCTGTAATTAATTGATCTAAATTATCGCGATAAAGTCCCGGCCCTAATATATATATATACATAATTTATTTTTATTTTTATTGTCTAATCAAGCAACAATTTCGCGGACCCCCTGCAGTCATCATATATCTGTTTAAAACATTTTCCACATTTATGTATTAAATAAATGATGATATCTATAAATGATTCTGTCCATTTTGAATAGCTTGTATACATGATTATTGTGCAATTGACAGATTGTTGTTTTCGGTTAATAAGGTATGTTTATAAATAGCAGTGCAGCCACCCTACTCACTGTACCCTGTACATGTATGTTAAATATCAAAGCATGAATATATTAATCTGTCTATTATTTTTAATAGTATTGATGACAATAACATGTATGTTTATGAAACACAATTGTATACATAATTATACAATATATGCTATATATTCCTTGGGGAGTGTGGAGCAATAACTAACTACCTCCCAGGTGCAGGGTTTCTCAAAATGGGTGCCCCGTGGCCAGTGGTGTGAAGTAACTAAGTACATTTACTCAAGTACTGTACTTAAGTACAATTTTGAGGTATTTTCACTTTGCTGGAGTATTTTAAAATGTCAATACTTTTACTTCTACTCCACTACATCTCAGAGGAAAATATTGTACTTTTACTCCACTACAATTATTTGAAAACTTTAGTTAGTTATGTCGTAAGTTCCAGAATGGTACTTACTATGGGATATCATCGGCCTCTAGCGATGCCACAGAGCAAACACACCGATCTCCCGAGAATTCAATCCTCACAGATCATTGGAGAAGGGGGGAGGCATGCGTTAATCCGACAGACCTTTTCTCCGACTATGTGGCATCCGCGTGCGGTTAGGGTTAGGGTGCGGGTTTGGTTCGGGTTTAGTATTGAAAACGTCGGAGCGCTGCGCTGTCGGAGGAATGCGCTGTCGGACTAACGTACTGCACCCGGAGAAGGGTCAGTGTGACGTAAAAAAACGGCGACCGGTGTGAGTATAAATACTCTTACGTCATACAAGCTCGACCTCTTCTTCTACTCTGCAGTGGCTGATTGCACTCGGAGCTAAAGAACATCTGAGAAACTTAGAGAATTCCAACACAACCCAAAGCTTGGGCACCTCGGTGTTCCTCCACGGGCGCTTCGTGAAAAATAAGTTTCTGTTTTATAACTCTCCCGAGTTTCTCAACTTTTATTTTATTTTATTTCCTATCCTCTCTGTTTTCACGCCACGAGGCGCGCGGCTAAGTTAGCGCTAGGCTAGGCTAGCTTAGCCTTGTTTGACCACCTCGTGTCGAAAACAACAAACAACATGGAGTCTCCTCGTCCCTGCAGCAAGCCGGGGTGGCGCCTCCTCATTGCAGCGGACGACGACCACACTCTATGTTTGTCCTGCCTGGGGCTGACCCACGCCTGGTTCTCGCGCCATAAGGAAGAGGCGGAGCACGGCTGCAGCCCCTGCGGGGCCCTGTCCCCAGCCCAGCTGGAGCGTCGGCTCCTTAGGGCCGCGGACTTAGCCATAGCGGCTAGCGGCAGTGCTAGCCCCGCAGCGCCGCCCACGAAAGCACCCTGAGCGCATGCGGCTAGCACTAGCAAGGGGGCTATGGGCCCTCCGCTCCACTCGGCTCCACGTGCCAGTGGAGCTATCTCCAAACGGACTGAGGAGGCCAGACTGGCTCCTCAGTCCCCCGGGAGCGTCGCCGACGAGGCCATCGGGCCTTCCCAGGACAGCGATGACTTCGTCTACACCCCCACCTCCTCCGTCATTGCCTGGGGAGACACGGAGCTCCCAGGCGGGTCCGACGAAGGCAGCGAGGAGGACGAACCTCTCGCTCCAGAGGCGGTGGACGAGGACGATTGCATCACCTCCTACCAGGAGCAGGAGGTAACGATGGCCAGCCCGGATCCTCCTGTCCTGGAACCAGAAGTGGCTACGGCCTCCCCTAGGGTCTCCGGGGAGGCCCTCCTCGTCGTGCTCCGTCGAGCTGTGGCTAGGTGCGGCCTAGCACAGCCTATGGAGCCTGCGAGATCGTCGGTCCGGGTCCCCATCCCGGGGTTCCAAGGACTGGCGCCCCTCCCCCCTCGAGTGGTGGAATCCAAGCTGCTCCCAGAGGCCCGCGGCGTCAGGGACGCGGTGCAGTACACCTGGGAGGTCAGACGGGAGCCGATTCCTCTCGGCTTCAACGCCGACATCATCACGGGGGTCGAACTGGGGGTGGCGGGTCTAGCCACCACCATCGAAAAGGCCAAATCGGGTCGGGTAGGACGGGACCGCAGGAGCGGACACCCCGTCTTCACCAACCCGAAGATGAGGCCCTCTCCAACGCACACGCCGTGCTCTACAGGGCCTCCGCGTCTGCAGTGAAGGCGTTAAACGTGGGGTCGATGCTCCAGGGGTCGGCCGCGGCGAAGCTGAAGGAGCTGGTAGCCCGGCATCTGCTGGAGTCGGACACGGCAGCGGACCTGCACACCACATCGGTCGACGACGCAGTGGAGCTCGCCAAGCTGGTCCAGTTGGCCATCCTCTGCAGCTGCAACGCGCTGATGTGGACGGGTCGGGCCATGGCCCTCACGGCGGACCTGGAGAGGGTCCAGTGGCTCGACCCGGCGTCGGAGTCCAAGGCCATCGTGACCACGGGTCTAAAGAGCCTTCCCCTGACGGCCACAAACCTCTTCCACACCGCAGCGGACCTCATCGCCAAGGCCCAAGCTGCGGAGAAACAGCTGGAAGAGACAGCCGCAGGCCTCCTCTCCGCCCCCGCTGCTTCCACCTCGGCGAGGCCTCAGCAGCAGGGGGCGGCGGGTGGTAAACGCCAATCTGGACGCAAACGTGGTGCGTCCAGGGCATCCAGCACCAGAGCCAGCTCCTGGGAGCGTCCGCAGGGCTCCTTCGGTGCTACGGATGTCAGGCTGAAGGATAAGGAGCGCGCTCCTCCTCCCCCTCCTTCGACCAGGGTCCAGCGGAAGGACAGCGGCCCTGGTCGTAAAGGTAGGCAGCAGAAGTGACACTTACCGCCCGTTTTGGTCGGGCGCTCAGCCCCCCCCTCGGCTCCACTGAAATCATGGGGGGGCGGCCCCCCCTCAAAAGGGGTCAAACTGGCGCTTTCCTTGCCCAACAGGACAGAGTCGAGGACCAGTCCACCGGTGCAAAGAGACTAAGAAAGACGCTTTCGGCAATGGATGCGGTTCAGAGCCATGTGTGTCCTCTAAAAATGTCACAATTGTCTGTAAAAAATGTGCCGCCTGTGTGTGGAATAAAAGTATTGCCGAAAACACAAATGCTATTTTTTTCCCATGCCATGAAATGTCAAGGAGACATGTTTCCCGGTGGGAAACCTTGTCCTCCGATTCAATTCATGAGTCCTCAGTGTCCGCCATGTACCCCAAAGAGACGGGGAAACATTCCGGGCACTGTAGGAACAAACACTGTGCATGCTGTACATATGTTGAATCAATCGCAGGTAGAGAGACCATTGCTAATGAATCAAATGTGTCAAATGTCTTGTGTAGAACAGGGGTTCAATGCAGTCAAAACTTTAATTCCATCTGCGACATTGCAGTACCTTCTTCCGTCCGGCAGAGGGCGGCCAAACGCCTCTGCAGTTCGGAAGAAGTACAAAATGGACGCCTCTCTCTCCCCTCTCATGATGTTGACGACTCTGAGAACCCCGGTGTTACACCAGCGAAACTCCCCAGGGGGAACGAAAGTCTCGCTCAAGGTAAACACGTCTCACAAAATGGCCGTTCCTCTCGACCTTCCCAAGATGGCGGACGGGCGGGACGGAACTTACAGCAACGAACCCTGGTGCTACTCCATCAACGCTCCCCGAGGGGTGTCGCGATCCGAGTAGGTACAACACCGCGGAAAGGTTCCGGTGTCTCGTCACACAGAGCAACGAGGCCTCGCTTTCCCATGGGAACAGGCGCTCGCTCAGTGACGAAGGCGACATTAGCCCGGCTAACGCTAGCAAGCGATGCTTCAGGGCGGATGTCAACGGTGTGTGGGATTCCCCGTCTACGTCACGGGCTTCCCTCACCGGCGTACGATCAGAACCCGAGGGCAGATGACGTCAGCAGCCCCCACCTCCCCTGCGAATCCTCTCGCTCGTTGTCTTTCCAAATGGAAAGCTTGCAATCCACATCCTTGGGTGCTACGCACCGTGCGAAGAGGATACAGATTACAATTCTCGAGCATACCTCCACTATCTACCAAGGTAGTGTTCTCCCGAGCGTCAGGCCAGGCGGCCATTACGCTGCGGGACGAAAACGCTGCTGGAGCAGATACGTCAAGGAGATTGGTGGATGAGTATAGATCTCAAAGATGCTTACTTCCACGTTCCAATCTACCCACCGCAAGTTCCTGCGCTTCGGCTTCGAAGGCAGAGTGTACGAATACGCGGTGCTCCCGTTTGGCATGTCCCGTTTGGGTGTTTGTGAAATGCACGGAGGCGGCGATAGCCCCGCTGCGTCAGCAGGGTCTGCGTCTGGCGACGTATATAGACGACTGGCTGCTGGCAGCGGATTCGAGGGAGGAGGTGGCGCGCCACACCAAGTTGGCCATTGCGCACCTACAGTCCCTGGGCTTCACGATCAACGCTCAGAAGAGCGTTCTGGTTCCGTCCCAACAAGCCACCTTCCTGGGGATATCCTTGGATTCCACCAGGATGGTAGCGAGTCTGTCTCAGGACAGAATAGCGGGTTTTCTGGCTTGCGTGAGGTCCATGCGCCTGGGGCGCACGATCACGTACAGAATGTGCATGCAGGCTGCCGGACTCATGGCCTCGGCCGTGAGCCTGATTCAGCTGGGCAGGCTCAACATGAGACCTTTTCAGAGATGGATGCGGTCT
Organism: Gymnoscopelus microlampas; assembly: GCF_963454915.1. Classification (NCBI taxonomy): domain Eukaryota; kingdom Metazoa; phylum Chordata; class Actinopteri; order Myctophiformes; family Myctophidae; genus Gymnoscopelus; species Gymnoscopelus microlampas. The sequence continues at coordinate 24,733,743 of NC_139959.1, forward strand.
CTCAGGATACCGCACTCCATGGGCTCTCGGAAGGTGGTAGTGTCAGCACAGTGTGTGTCGTCACTCCGACCATGAACGCAGGCGACCTTCTTGTCCGAGGGGGTCAAGATAGGCGCGGTAACGTCCTGGAAAGTGATTACCACGGACGCCAGCCTCTCAGGTTGGGGGGCTGTTCACGAAGGCTACTCAGCCCGGGGTGTGTGGGACTCCTCCCAGAGGGGAGCACACATCAACTACCTGGAGCTGCTGGGGGTCTTCCTCGCTCTCAAGCACTTCGAGAGCCGCATCAGAGGGTGTCCTGTTCTGGTCAGAACGGACAATACCACAACGATGTGCTATGTCAACAAACAAGGAGGCTTGGGTTCCCTTGTATTAGACAGACTGGCCAGCGACATAACGCTTTGAAGCGTACAACGCTTGGCACACTTACGTGCCGTTCATGTACCGGGCCATCTGAACAGCGGTGCGGACCTGCTGTCCAGAGGAGGGCCCCGGTGTGAGGAATGGTCGCTCTGCCAGAGGGCGGTGGATCTGATCTGGGCCGGGTTCGGTCGGGCTCAGATCGATTTGTTTGCATCCAGGGAGAAGGCAAAGTGTCAGAGCTTCTTCTCACTCAGGATGCAGGACCAGTCCTTGGGGATAGACGCTCTAGCTCACGCTTGGCCGAGTGTCTCTCTGTGAGTGAGGATTGCATGCGGTTCTCGGATGATGGCCAGAGGGTTTTGTTGAATTCCGGACTTTTACTTGTAACGGAGTACTTCTACATTGCAGTATTGATACTTTTACTTAAGTAAAACATTTGAGTACTTTTTCCACCACGGGCCGTGCCCGTGGCAACCTAGGGTGCCGTGACACAAGGGTGCCACAGCAGGATAATTTGATAATATTTGGAATTCATCAATATCACTTCAGTTTAACCACTTAGACTTAGTAAAACGGACCTCACTATTTTCTTTTTTGATCTACACCAAAAATCTTCGCCAAAAATGACAGATCTACAAAGCTCACAACGTGTCGCCCCTTGCGACCTGTTTGTGAGCTTGTAGATCGGCTATGTTTGGCTAATGTTCCTCCCAGAATAGGGATGCTGGGGCTCAAGTGGTTAAACGTATAGTATAACGTCAATCTGTCCTAACTCCTAAAGGAAACTGATATTCTCTCAAATTTTCTCTGTGACACGCTGTATCTTAGAGGGAAAGATTTACATATTTGCGTAGCGTAATTTGACATAAATGTAAGGTGCTATAAAGTAACAATGTTATTCAGGGGTTCCGTGGATGAAAAGGTTATTTACAGGGATGACCTGAGACATATATATATAAAGTGGTTAAAATGATAGTGACACTATGTTAACGGTGCACCTGCACTAATTTAGCTGGTGTGATGTCCCACTCTAGGCTACAGTTGCCAGCACTCTCCCCTCAGTGCTCCATATTCTTTTTCTTATAGGCTCGGCTTTCCATCCACACACCTGCAGGACACCATGTTCCACACATCCATAGTATATACACATTCATACACCACTGATATACTGACTCCACACCTCACAGGATCCTTATCTCATCTGTTCAGCTATGCCATCCATTTATATCGTAGTTGATTATGTTAGCTTAATTCTTTAATAAACATGTGTTATTGATTTTACACCTGATGTTCCTTCCCTTATTTGTCATGGATTTGAGCCAGCCATGACATTCGGGACACCCTGCCCCCCTGGATTCGCAATTTATCTGTGCCAGATTACATTATCTGCCATATGTGTTTCTTCAAAACACACTAGGGTCATGTGATCAAGATTTATGAGTCAGACCCCATTCCAATTGGCTATGACTGGCTTCCAAAGGGCCCTGGGTAGGCAACCCGGCCTGGCGGAGACCTGTGCTCTGAGGAGCACACTTTTCTAGTTGTCTCCGCCAGGCCGAAAGGCATTCAAGATTGAATCCAAATGTCACGCAAATCGGTACACATGATCTCTATAGTCATGTGATCAAGATGGATCTGTTTGATTTTTCAGATTCCATCCTGATTGGCTAACATTGACATATAAAGTGGCCCGTTTTGAACAAAATGCGGAAAATCATAAACGCAGCGTCCGATTGCGTGGAACTTTGCACGCACATTCGCACTATGTTGAAGAACAAAGGCCACCCTTTTAACATTGCCCTATTATAGCGCCACCAGGAGGCAGATTTTTGCAACATTTTTCTTTTTTATATTACTCCTACAAATTTTGTCCAAACATCATGCAAATCGGTACACATTATCTCCATAGTCAAGTGATCAAGATGGTTCCGTCCGATTTTTTATATTCCATCTTGATTGGCGAATTCTGAACATTGCTGGCCCACAATAACCTACCTGACCTGGCGGAGACCTGTGCTCCGAGGAGCACTTTTTCTGGGTTTTCCTTTGTTTTTGCCTCTGGGGGCACCACCTCCTTTTTTGTGTAAAACAGGAACTCTGTTTGGCTCCTCCCCTTTCTTAGTCCACTTCCTCCTGGGTGATTCTGTGCCTATTCCTACTAACAACATCATTACATGTTTGGGGCCGTTGTGCCGACAGATTCTGCTGTTAGCCCTAATCTGTTTTGAGAGATTACCTTTGACCCAAATAAATAACTATTTTAAATAACACCTGAAGCTTAATGAAGGGTCACATAAAGGGATGTTGAGTGAGTGTCCAAGCACTTGAAAATCAACATTTTTGTGAGCAATCACTTTGGTCCACCCATCTCTGCACAATCTGCCACACACCATGAATGCAGCGCTTGATTGCTGGGAAATTTTGCACACACATTCCCACCAAGCCAAGAAAGATCCCAGTGTTTTTCAAATCTCCTCATGGTGGTGCTACAACAGCACACTTCACATTTTGGCCATAACTCTTGAACCGTAGATCGTACAGTCAACATAACTTTTTCCCTGGATTCCGTGGATCATGACACAATGTATAGGCCCAGTTTGTGCCAGATTACATTTTCTGACACCACACTTTTTGCTACTAATCCTACAGTTTTTGTCCAAAACTCACACAAAGCAGTACACATTATCTCTGGGGTCATGTGATGTTATCAAGATGTATGAGTAAGATTTTTGCTTCATTGTAAATTCATATCTAATTTTTTAATTTTCATCCTGTAACTACAGCACACCATGGTAACTCGGATTCTCATTACCTTTATAATTACACAAATAGTCTGCCTAAAGTTCTGCATATTGTATCACTGCTGCTGCAATTACACTGCAAAATCCTGAAAATGTATTTAACTGTAAGTGTATGTTAGTCACTAATGTTTCTGCACCAATATAAGCAATGATCATTCCTTTTTTTTTTTATATAATTTTTATCCCGCGATTTTTGTAACCCATTTTTTTCACCCGGTGCCAATTTCCCAAAGTGATCCTGGGCGCTACACCAGTCCCCCACAGCCAGGGAGGCCAGGGCCGAGCTCATGCTTCCTTCAGTGCATGAGAGCCAACTGACCTTCTTGTCACCTGACAGGGGGGAGTTTCCCTGGTTGGACATAGCGCGTGGAAGGAACACATTATTCCAACCAGTTCCCTTCCCCTCCATCAGGCGCCCCGGCTGTCATGGGGGAGGCGGTATAGCGACCAGGATTACTACATGTTTTTGTGAGGGTATTAACTACCCTAGGAGACACGGGGAGAACATGCAAACTCCACACAGAGTAGGCCCTTTCGCCAACCCCACCTTGGGTATGGGCGCTGATGACACGGAGGAGAAGACACGGCCCCAGCGCCCACAGCGTCCCTGGCGGGAATCGAACCCAGGACCTTCTAGCTGTGAGGCGACAGCGCTACCAACTGCGCCACCGTGCCCCTAGCAATGATCATTCCTATATAGTATTATTGGTGCAGTTATATGACATGATAGTGATAAAGTGACTGAGATCTGAGCAATGGATTCCTTAACAGAACAGATAAGCTGTGCACAGTACTGTTTTAAAGAACTTTCAAGAACATTATTATTATTATTATTATTATTATTATTATTATTAGTATTATTATTATTTTTCCTTGATCCCCCAAAGCAACTGGGGTAAAATACTCTGTACATGTCAACACCAAACACCTCACAATCAACCGTTTAGAATGCACATCCAATATGCATAAATAGTATACAGCCAAGAAAGCTTTCATCACATGCAAACACAGCTTCACAAATGCATATTACATAGAGGGAAATTACACATTACCACCCAGTAAATAACACTACCCTACCATCCCAAGGGTCTTCCGATGTTGTCTACATTTGTCAGCTGATTGCAGTGGAGGGCTCCACTGGGAGGCGCCTGACATTGGGTTAGCAATTTGTGATTTGCTAGCGCTGCATGTTAAATATAATCACTCAGCATTTGGCAATCTGGAACACCTGTCATATAACATTTATTTATATTTTTCTTCGTCCTGGGTAGCCATGGAAGGTTTATTCTTTTCTCTTCTTTTGGACAAACAATAAATACCAATGTCAGTTTTCATGAAATGGTAATGTTGATGCACGTCAGGTGTATGATAAGTTCGGCTTCCTCAGCACTTGAATTGTCCTTCCCTCCCAGTGGATCTACATCAGCATTGTTTTTAATAGAAAAACAGCACTGTTTGTTATCACAAGAGAACAACGCATTTTAGATTTTTCCCTTGCACTGTATGATAACAAAGCATTCATTGCAAAGATGCTTAGGCCTACCCTGCATAATGAAAACCCATATGCATGTATCTTCTGTATGTTTGAATGTAGGCTAGTCATGTATTATGGTTTGTATATCTATATATATTATATCTACATAATCTACAGTATTAGTGATTAGTTGATTATCTGTTATTGTTGGAATAGTACTGCTATTCAGACATTTGAGACAAATACATAATCAAGTATACTGTATGTAGGTAATATTTAGCATAGCGGCACAGTAAAGGCCTTTGCAGAGAGGGTGCGATTAGTCAATCAGTTTTTACCGCATGCGGAAAGACATGAATCGAACGCATCGCCGTATCACATCGCTGCACGGCAAATTCGGAGCCGGTGTGCATGAGGTCATAGAGAACCATGTGTTCATTAAAAAATATATATTGTCCGTTTTTTCCGTGCGAATAATCGCACCCTGTCTGCAAAGGCCTTTAGTGTAAGTATGCTTTGTTTACGCATGTATGTCGGCATAATATATATTTATCTTCTTTTTTTCTAGTAATGAGATTCATTGACCTTTTGCCTCTGAAACATCCTTCTGATTGATTGAACCAAATACATTATCTATGAACGCCTCTTCCACCACCCAGTCAACACCGCCATATTACTGAAAGAGAACAAAGGTGTTCTTGTTCTCTTTTAACAATATGGCGCTGCAGGGGTGGGGGGAAAACAACAGATAATCATCATCATTAACAACAAAAACAACTGATGTTCAGCACGCTCAATAATTCATTTGCAGAGGCCATGCAACTCTGAAGCATGGTCCGCTGTCCAAAATGCACACTGGTCCAGAAGCCCAGTGGCTACAGCTGGACGAAAGCTCTCTCTGTTTGTCTGTCTATCTCTCTCGCTGGACGATGGCAGGCAGAGTGTCCCTGAGGTCTGGTGTTGGAATATGGAGCTCCGTTTGGTTCCATGAACCTTGTTTGGAACCCGTGGAGACTGCACACTGCACAGTGTCACAAAACATGTACAGAGACATAATCACACACTGTGTATGCATGCACAGAGGCAAACAAGTGCTCAAACACAAAAAGCACAAACATGCATGCTGTACTACACGCACACAACCACTGCACACCACGTAACAAACACGTATGCGTACACACACATCACACGAGAAAGCACACGCATATTCCCCACACACACTGCACAACTCCCTCATTGCCATTCATGAATGAGCGTGTGTGGCAGAAATTGGATTGATAGAGAACATACTGTATCCAATAGCAGCCCTTATTATTACAAAACAAACCCCACAAAAACAACCTGTTCTGTGGAAAACATCCAAACACTGGAGAATGGAAATCATTGATCTGCTTCCGTTTCCTCAGTTTTACTTTAATATGAAGTTATTAGAGGCCTCCCCATGCTTGCAGTGCATTGATCAATATAGTTTAGTCTCTCGCTCTCGCTCTCACCCTCTCTCTCTCTCTCTCTCTCTCTCTCTCTCTCTCTCTCTCTCTCTCTCTCTCTCTCTCTCTCTCTCTCGCTCTCTCTCTCCATCTCCATTTGGCAAGAACAACACTAAGGCATTATCAGCCTGTCGTGGAAATCAATGTGGCTCATAAAATGGGGTCTCACGGGGTGCAGCGAAACATGAGCACTGAAAACATTTTAACATCATAAAGATGCAAAAGAGGGTATAAAACGTGTTAAATGAGGTAGTGTTTACCTTTTTTTGGTCTCTGCAAACGACCATCATTTGCATGATACATTGTTTACTGTTTCAGGTTAGAGGATAGCACGTGATGATTATACTGTGTGTGAGTTGATTTCAGTTGGTTTGAGTTCAGTAACAAATCTGATTCGAGGTTGAAAGAGGTTGTGCACCTCTTTGAATTTGTTCAACGTGTGTACTAATTGACATATTTTTTTTAACAAAAAATTAATTAAAAAAAAGAAATACAAAGGGGGGTTGGGGGTGGGTTCCAGGGTGTCCGCAGCAGGAAGTTTAATTTCACTATTATTTCACAGTTGGTGAATGTCAACCCACTGAGAGTATGTATAAGAGTAACTATTCAGATAAGGTTTCACTCGCTCCACTGTGTATCTCCCAAACCTGCATAACTGCTGTAATGCCACAACTGAATTCCCCCCACGAGATCTATAAAGGTCTGTCTGTCTGTCTGTCTGTCTGTCTGTCTGTCTGTCTGTCTGTACAGCTATAGACAGTTGTAGAATTATGTACTAATCTAATCTAAACAAAATGTATAGCCTATATAGTATTTTAGAGGGGCCCCTGGCACAAAGTATTTTCAAATGGGGGGTCTGTAGGTCTGTAGGCCTACTAATTTGGACATTCTTGACATGAAAATGTTTGAGAATCCACTGGCTTAAGAGATTTCTTCTTTCTAAATCCATTTATATGTTTCTGTCTAACCTTCGAAAAAAGATTAGCTGCCAGGTAGAGATATGTAGGAGGAATTCTTGTAGAATTGTTTGCAGTACAACACCGGGACATTGTTACAGCCTGCAATGTATTTATTCGGTGAATGTGCACAGCGATGTATGTGTCAGAGTCTGTCTCCTCTGATCTGTTCTCTGAACGCATAGAGGGGCTGCAGCAGCAGTGTTGTGGATTCCATGAGGAGTATAGCAAAAACAAGTGTCAGTGGTGCGTTCTGAGAGCATTGAGTTCAGCCACATATCAGGCCTGGTGGGAAGAAAAGAAAGAATGACGACTATGAAGAAAAAAGCTTCCCTTGGGAAACTGCAGTGGGATCTTCAAAATGGAAAATATAATTGTGGGTTAAACATACCGGCAGCAACGATGAGATGAAGCTCAATGAATGTAGGATGTGATAATACATTTAAAATGCATTTAATCTATTTCAACCTTTAACTTAATATTACTAGTTGCGACGACCCATGACAATAATTGGCAATATAAGCATACTGTAATTGAGCCATTCAATTAAGTCTTGCAAATGTTGATGCTGTTTATTTGAGGCTAGCAGCATTGGCGTGCCTCTGCACAATCCTCCTCATGGTAACATCATCCACCAATCATGGTAAACACTCACGCAACGATCACTTGTGGTGGAATTAGACTATTTAGTTTGTATTTACTTTTTTTCCTCAGAACTGCATTTAGTCCCTAAAAGCATCTGACAGATCTACCCTTGTGGATCTTCCACAACAACTTTATCAACGACAAGGGTTGAATTATAATAATACTTGGCAAAACACTAATATAACATTAATATTTAAACATTTATGTAATTATGTTTCCTTTAAAACCTTGAAAAATGACTTTTTATTGCGATACCGATAAATAAGAACCTAAGTAGTCTATACTACTTTATTTCCCTTGATCCAACCTGGAACACAATCGATCGGTTGACCATTAACATAAGCACGCAGCCCACTCATCTGACCACTCAACGCGGCAGCCAAAGCGAAAGGCTGCCGTGTTAAGTGGCCTGATGGGTGGGCCACGAACGCCTTCAGGATTTTCAAGCGGGCCCTGATCCAGAAAAGGTTTTGAACCATTGCCACATGGGCATCAAAAGGAGGAGGCGACTGTTTGTGACTGTCAGCATCGTCATTAACCCTTTAAGACAAGGAAAGCATCTGTCATTTTAGATTTTAACCACTTTAACCATTATCTTATACTTTGGCTATTCAAAAATAGCAGATATACAAGCTCATAGTGCGGCACCGAGTGCCACACTATGAGCTTGTAGATCTGCGATTTTTGAAAAATCATGAACATTTTTGCAAATCTTTGAATATATATTTTGTAACTCAAATATTCGCTTCTGGAGGTCCCTGGAACAAAATATTTTACAAATGTTTGCTTAAAATATATATATATTCAAAGATTTGCACAAATGTTCACGATTTTTCTAAAATATTTTTGAAAAGCCAAAGAAATCTAAAATGACACAGATGCGTTCCCGGTCTTAATGGCTTAACATGGCAAAGAGAAGGAGGCGAGGTCATGCATCCAGTGGTGTAACTAAGCACATGTACTCAAGTACTATACTCTTACTTCTACTCCACTACATCTCAGAGGCAAATATTGTACTTTTACTCCACTACAATTATTTGAAAACTTTAGTTACTAGTTACTTTGTAGATTTAGATTATTATTAAAAAACATCAACCACTTCAACCCTACATTATACATTTCGGCCATTTGAAAATCGCAATGCGACGCATTGTGAGCTTGTGGATCTGCTATTTTCAAAAGATTTTTATACATTTGAAAACTTGTGAAATGGGACATTCTACATAATGAGTACTTTCTACGTTGGTACTTTAAGTACATTTTAATACCAATACTTTTTTACTTTTACTAAAGTAAATTCCGTATTTCTGATTTTTACTTGTAACGGAGTATTTCTACATTGCAGTATTGATACATTTACTTAAGTAAAAAACTAGGGTACTTTTTCCACCACTGCATGCATCATAGTTCTGTAGTAAAGGCACAATTGAGCTACGCCAGTTGGAATGCCAATGACAATAAACTGATTGAACTGATTTTAATTGCCTCACATGGATCAGCTGGCAGCGTGAAGTTTGGATGAACTTTGAACGCCCCTGTGCATTGTACTTTTCAACAGCATTCCTTTTCTGTTTGATTAAACTTTAATTAAGGATACAGATATATCTGTCACAAAGTCATACAACATTTATTGCACATGTCTGCTATTTAAGTTATGAGACAGGATGCACCGGGTGTCCTGGTGGAGCACTGACTGGATGGGGCTAATTGGCTGTGATGGGTGTGATGTACTGTATTTCAGAGTGTAAGCTATCTGTTCTTTGCTCTGTGAAATCTATACTGTATATGCCTTAGCTCTCAGACAAGGTAACAGGGAAGTGTTTGGAGATCTGTCGTTGATTAATGCAATTGTTTTACTCATCTGATACTGTGCCTATCTGTCTGTCTGTCTGTCTGTCTGTCTGTCTGTCTGTCTGTCTGTCTGTCTGTCTGTCCATCTAGTTTTTCTCTTTTTCTTTATTTTTATTTTTCACATACTGTACAGTAATACAGCCCAAAGATATTATGTCAACAAATGACACAATGATAATGTTGCTTTCTGCCTTCCAGCTTTGAGAGAGAGAGAGAGAGAGAGAGAGAGAGAGAGAGAGATGTGTTAATACAGAATGTCCAAGGCCATGAGGACAACATGTGAGGCTTTAAAGGGACACAAAACAGTCTTCTGTGTGTCTCTGAAAATCTGCTGAATTTGTGGTAAGTTTACTCCAATGATGTCACTGGACTAAAAACTGTAAATGTTAAAACTTACAACCCATGTTTTTTAGCCACTGGTGCCAGAGATATTGTCCTTGTTCGTGTGTCCAGTACAGCAAAATAGCTTATGGGTGTGCCAGCCGGTGCTTGGTCGAGAAATTAGACATACAGTATGGCCAAGAAATGACGTAACAAACTGAAAGGTGAATTTTCACTCAAGAATTAAGAATCGAGAAGGGGTTTGTTGTTCAGAAGAACTGTGCGAACATAACCATACAATACAACAAGGTAGGCTATGAAATAAATAAAACATAAAACAAAAAAATAAGGATAATAATACTTGATGTGATAGAAATGAAAGTTAGGGTTAGGGTCTTGTCTTAATGACAGGTAGAATCTATGTTATCTTCTAGCAGCAGTGTCAAAAATGTGCAAAAGCAGAGGAATAAAATATCCTGTATCTTTCTATCTTTAGCAGCGGTGTCAAATGTATCATGTTTGTGACTGTCAGCATTGTCATTAACATGGCAAATAGAAGAAGGCGAGGTCATGCATCCTAGTTCTGTAGTAAAGGCGCGATTGAGCTACGCCAGTTAGAATGTCTATGGCAATAAACTGATTGTACTGAATTGACCCTTCTCACATGGAACAGGACAGCATGAAGTTTGGACGCCCCTGAGTCTCCATTGTACTTTTCTACAGCATTCCTTTTCCGTTTGGTTAAACTTGTAGTAAGTTGGCATTTACAGACATCACTGGAAAAGTCATACAACATTTATTGCACATGTCTGCTGTTTAAGTTATGAGACAGGATGCACCGGCTCTCCTGGTGGAGCACAAGACTGCAGGGCTAATTGGCTGTGATGGGTGTGATGCACAGTACTTGAGAGTGTAATCTATCTGTTCTTTGCTCTGTAAAATCTATGTCCTTGCTCGCAGACATGGCATTTGCCACATCTGAATAGATGAAATTGATCACAACACGGAAGTGTTTGGAGATATGTCATTGATTGGTGAAATCGTTTCACGCAACTGATACTGTGCCTTTGAGCAGGGCACTTAACCTTTGTTCTGTGGCGAAGAGTAGAATAGTGCAGGTGTATTGAGCAGCCCTCAAGTGTGGATGCTTGTAACCGAATACCTGTGAAGCTCAGCATATGCTCTATGTGCTCAGCATACTGTATCTTGACCGGGTAAATAAAGTATGAATAGACAGCTGAATGTCAGCTCTCTCTCTCTCTCTCTCTCTCTCTCTCTCTCTCTCTCTCTCTCTCTCTCTCTCTCTCTCTCTCTCTCTCTCTCCTCCAAGCTTTTGCTTATGTTTTTCTCTTTTTTCACATTTTAATGATTTCTATCATAAAACTTCAAAATACAGTATTAGTCAACAAAGTCAGTCTCCACATAAGTGTCAAGCTGCACAATAATAATGCTGACATTTTTGCCCTCTTTTTGAGAGAGTGGTGCGTTAATGCAGAATGGAATGTACAGTCCCAGGCTAAGCACAAAATGTTGAACAATGTAATTCTAACACCTATTATTTTCATTATTTAGTTTCATTTTCTCCTCTGCATGCTTTAAAGGGACACAAAACAGAATAGTCTTAGGTGTTCTCTGAAAATTCTCTTTCATGAATGTTTCTTCTTCTTTCGTATATCATCGTCAAATGTCCAACGCAGTGTCGTGTGGCCACGTCCATGTCTCTGGTCCCACTTGGAAGAGGCCGGCCTCTGAGGGGGGTCTGTACAGGGGACAGGTGGTGATTACGTGTTCTGCGGTCGATTCAGGCTCGCCACACTCGCATGCTGCGCTGTCTGCAAGCCCCCTCATCTTCATAGTTGACTTGAAGCAACCGACCCCAGTACGCAGGTGGTTCAGCAGAGTCCATTACCGGCATGGCAGAACTACACCTATGATGCCATGCCATCTCCCGCCCGGGTCACTGATGTAACGGTGGATATGTGAGGAACCGGCTGACTCCCACTCCTGCTTCCAGGATGCCGCCAGCCATACGCTTGTAGACAAGTCCTCAGAGACAGAACGGAGCATCTCTTGTGCTGCATTTGTTGTACGGGTGGCGGGACTTGAGTCTGTTTGGTGGCACTGTTGTTGTTGTTGTAGTGTCATGCAGGATTTGTCAGTCTGGGCTTTCTTTGCCAGGTTGATGGTATCAGCCTCTCGCCGGAGGCCAGCCGGGGCAATTCCCGCAAGGACAGGCAGGTCCGTTGTTGATGGCAGCGTTAACCTTCTTGACATGTGGGCTCGTGTCAGCGAGACGTCGGATGAGTTAGACCCTTGATGTCACCTTGGCTCTCATGTCATCTAATCTAAGTGTTGATTGAGCTGCAGGCGCCACCTGTGGAGGTACTGTAGGGGTAGCCAAGATGCCCATACCCTGGTTGAGACCCTCTTCCATCGCCTTCTTTCTATAGACTATGGTAACTCATCATGGATAGAAAACATAAAACTGTACCATACATTGTTCTGTACAATACCAATTCAATACCAGAAAATAATATAACGAACCTACGTTGTGTGTGTGTGTGTGTGTGTGTGTGTGTGTGTGTGTGTGTGTGTGTGTGTGTGTGTGTGTGTGTGTGTGTGTGTGTGTGTGTGTGTGTGTGTGTGTGTGTGTGTGTGTGTGTGTGATGATGACGAGAATGAGTAGCGGCAAAATACCCTCTGTGGGTGGAAAGGGCATGTTTGTTATGATAATCATTTGCAGCACATCGCCTATCCACTGCAAGTATAAAGCGGTCCCTGGATGTACAGTAGTTTATTTCCTCCATCTGGAGAATTATCTAACTGACAAATTTACTTTGGGTTTCAAACATAACATCTGGCCTAGAGGGTTTCTTTTTTTCCCTTCTCCATAATGCGCTATGTTCTCTTTAATAGCCCACCGCATTATTATTTCATGTCATGTGGCTTCCGATTCAACCACACATCTAGGCTATTCACATCTCCCTTAAGAGAACAAACTCTTTGTCTAGATGTATTATATCCTCCGACAGACAGTGTCTTAAGCTTAATTCTAATTCTATATGCTATTTATTTTACTCTAGCGTGACACATTTACAGAAAGGAACATGACAATAATGTCACTAGAGCAGGCTGGAGCTCTACATTCATCTGTCCAATATGACAACGGGCTTGAAAGAAAGACTTTGGCCTTGTGATCAAAGCTTTATGAATTGATGAGTCTCACGACAAGCACAACAAGCACCAGCCAAGCAGAGGAGACGGCTCTCTGGGCAGCATCATTCCAGCACCTTTTCAACATCTCTGTATATATTTTGTTAACCTTAAAGCACCAAACATCAAGGCAAAGTATGTAGAACATGGGTCACAGAAGTGTCACTGTGGCTTTGTGGTTGATGACACGGGACTGCTTTGTGGCCATTGTGTTTAAAGAGATTTGATTCAAGCGTGACAATGTGTGCCCAGCATTCCAGCAAGGTTAGAAGTGGACAATCTTACCCCAGGTGTTACCATTTCAATGTAACTAAACTGTATTTTGTGTGGTTTCTGTGGAGGTATTATGGGCTGCCTGGAGCAGCACCAGAGGGTGTTTGCCATTGAGCTGGATGCTCTTGTTAATCACATTTACCAGCATGGCTGTTACTCTTCCAACAGAGAGCTCTCTGGAATTATTACAATTTCCCGCTTGCTACTGCTGCTGCACTGTTGCTCCGTTGATGATTCACATGTTGTTCTTCAACAACCATTTCATATCAAAAGAGAAAGCAGGTACATGTAATCATATACATACAACAAAAGCGTTTACATGATAGCCAAAATAAATACTGTAGATCTTAAAGATGGAGTGCCATGATATTTTTCAACCCTAAAACCTGATCATAAGGTATTATCATTATGTAAGGATTTTTTTCAAAAAAAAAAAGTGTACAGAAATTGTTAAAAAATGTTTATGTGGACACGCCTCCAGTTCATTAAGTATGCCTGGTTCTCACCTTAGCACCTCCTCCACCACCTTAGCACCACCCACCTGTCCTAGTCCCTCCTCCTCCTAATGCCCACACCTGTTGTGTTATGATAATGAGGGGGAGGGTATGTTTTTGGGGGCTCTGTGATGTCACTAAAGCGCTGTTTCTCTATTGGCACGTTTGACCCTCAAGATTTCAGCCTCCAGGAAGAAACTCCAAATAATCAGAGAAGACATAAAACACCATAAAACCACCTCCGGGGGGCTTAATGAAGTTCTATCAACCTCATAGACACATGAAAAACAGAAAAAGTGCAAAAACATGGCACCACCTCTTTAAGGAAAAAAATAACACATCAGATTTTTTTCTTAAGAAGAAAACAAAACAACACACATTTAAATGTGAATTTGATGAACTGCTCCATTCACTTCCTGGTTAATTAATTTGGGAGATAACCTGTATCTCGGCTCCTGTGTTTTACTATGTATTTTTGGCAAAACATGCTACTTTTAACAATGAACACATTTTGAAGTGAACGGGAGGTCGCGATGACATTTTTTTCAGGGGATTGATCATACTTGGCCTCTGTCTAAGTCTTAAAGGACAACTTTGGTTTTTTACAACCAAGGTTTATATTTTAGCTTGTAATTAAAGTAAATAAATGATGAGTGTAATTTTTTTTTCATTTACTGCTTTCTATAGTTTTAGCATTTTTTGCGATATTTTTTACAGTGGGCGGGGGCATTCTGTCCGGTGGCTAAATATGCCTTTTTTACACAATAAAAAAGGTCCGGCTGTCTGAGATGGCCAGATGTGAGTTAGTGGGGGCTAGAAGAGCTACTGTAAATAATAATAAAGAAAACGCCGGGTTAATGTGTTCAAAAAATACATATTTAGCCACCGGACAGAATGCCCCCGCCCACTGTAAAAACACTGTAAAAAAAGATTGTGAAAATTGCTAAAACTATAGAAAGCAGTAAATTTAAAAATTGTAACACTCATCTTTTATTTACTTTAATTACAATCTAAAACATAAACATTGGTTGTAAAAAACCAAAGTTGTCCTTTAACCTACCCCCCTACCCCCCCCCCCTTTTCTTTTTCTTCTCTTGTACATATTTTTCACTCTTCATACCAGTAACCTGTAAGCTGATTGTATGACATTCTGTATAGTAGTGTGTTTATCTGTCTGTCTCTTATATGTCATCATGATTTGTGTGCATGGGGATCTCATCTTAAACAAGCTCAGTGCTTAATGAGTCTTCCAGTTTAGTAGACCTTGTATTGTGAATTTGTACTTCCATGTACTGTTGTTCTCATGTCTTACTAAATAAAGTACATCAATCAATCAATCAAACTGGAGATACATATCATGTGATTACTCTGGCAGTTAAAGAGTTAAGAGGGCCTCCATAGAAGGCTCTGGAGAGGTTCCATCATAGGCTGGCATGAGTGCAGTTGGTGGCAGGTCATCAGGATGAATCAGGATTATGAAGCCAAGTCCCTATTTATCCCTATTCCTCAAACCGCCAAGAGTTTCATCAAGCTATTGTCGACAAACACTTGTAATTAGCATTCTAATTTCTTGTTCAGAACGTTCATTAAATCAGACACTTTTGACCTGCAGGAGGGTAATCCTTTCTGGCAGGGCCTTTGAAGGAGAAATGTCATCTTTGTATATCCTATCTATTCCGCAAAATATCCATATAACTGTTTGATTGCAGCAGACAGGTTACCAATGGGCTACACACATAGGCCTACCGAGAAGAGTCAAATTAAATGGCAATCAAATGGCTCAAATCAATAATACAAACAACATGATCTTAATCACATGTAACCCAAAGCTATATATCTATGATGAACATCATATGTGAAATGTCCGTAAAATCTAAATTTCAGAATGCTGGGACATTTCTTAAATTCTTTATAGAAATGCTTCAAAAACCTTCACCAACACAACAATCAAAGATCAGCTGCCAGGTTTGTTGTCAGGCCCACTGGGGCCGATATGATCTCAGGCAGCACTGGCTATTTATTGACACACTGCTGTTCCCAGACATACTACATTCACCATATGGTTCTGTGTACACACTGGGTCTTTACAGATTGGTAGTGACAGATTCAATTAATAGAATAGCGTGACTCTGATTTCCCGTTACAGTGTGCTGCATTCTGTCTAAGTCTATTTCAAAAGCTGCATGAGCCATGCTGGTTTGGACACTCTTTTTACACATGCTATTTGTTATTGTCTCCGCCGAGAGAGTATGTTTTGCACTCCGTCCGTCCGTTCGTGTGTGTGTCCGTGTGTGTGTCCATCTGTCTGTGAGCAGCTAATCTCCGGCACCGTTGGCCCGGTCGCTGCGAAACTGTGCACACACACTCCCTGGATGCCAATTCAGAACCTCTGGCCCAAGTTTTTGACATGGGCCTGTTATAGCGCCACCAGGAGACCGATTTGTGCAAACCCCATTTTTTGATATTGCTCCTACAGATTTTATCCAAACATCACGCAAATCGGTACACAGTATCTCTATATTCATGTGATCAACACGGATCTGTCTGATTTTCCTTATTCCATCCTGATTGGCTAAGGTTGGCTTCCAAAGTTTGCAGGATTGGTCCATTTTGAACTAAATGCCTCAAATCATGAACGCAGCATGCGATTTCCGTGAAAATGTACACGCACATTCCCACTAGGCCGAGGAAGAAATGCCACTTGAGCATTTTCAAATCAGCCTCATGGTGGCGCTATAAAAGCCCAATTTGCGTTTTTAACTGTAACTGCACCGATCTATGTGAAACTTTGCACGCATACTCCCTAGAGGCCAAGGAAAAACAGCTGCCCTGCATTTTTCACATTAGCCTTTTATAGCGCCACCAGGAGGCCGACTTATGTAAAACACATATTTTGAGATTAAGCTTTCATATTTTATCCAAATTTTACGCAAATCGGTTTACATGATCTCTATAGTCATGTGATCAAGATGGATCTGTTTGATTTTTCATATTCCATCCTGATTGGCTAACATTGACATCTAAAATTTGCAGGAGTGGCCCGTTTTGAACAAAATGCCGCAAATCATGAACGCAGCGTCCGATTGTGGTGGAACTTTGCACGCACATTTGCACTACGTTGAAGAACAAACGCCACCCTTTAACATTGCCCTATTATAGCGCCACCAGGAGGCCGATTTTCTTTTTTATATTACTCCTACACATTTTGTCCAAAGATCATGCAAATCAGTACACATTATCTCTATAGTCAAGTGATCAAGATGGTTGCGTCCGATTTTTTATATTCCATCCTGATTGGCAAATTCTGAACATTGCTGGCCCACAATAACCTACCTGACCTGGCGGAGACCTGTGCTCCGAGGAGCACTTTTTCTAGTTGGTCATGAAACACACATACACATGTTTAAATAAAAATAATTCAAACATGTACAGTATAAATAGTTATAAAACACGATTCAGTCATACTATGTGGCCCTTAACCAACCCACCATCTGAGAGCAACACCTTTAGAAGACAGATCAGCATCAACACTTTTGACTACAGTCAAAAATGATAATGCAGCCGTTTCCAAACCACTAGTCAAAGCTTTGGGCATAAAGACCGAAATTCCATTGTTGAAGACTGGAAGAAAGCCTTGTTTACAGCTAAATCAAAATGTGCAGTTGTAATCATACCACAGGGATATGTGAGGAGACGGCCACATGAACGGTTAATGAAACGATGCATGACACCTACAGTACAGTACAGTACAATGATATCAATGATAAGTGAAGTATCAGTCTTTTGTACAGTGGCATACCATCCCTTTCTGGCTTAACTTTGTGTGGAAGAGGATTCATTTTCCTCCAGGACAATGATCCTAAACACACATCAAAGATTTACCATTGCTATTTTAAGTCCAAGGAACAGCAAGGAAGTGCTGAGTTGTACGGCTTTCCCTCCCACAGTCACCATGCAGACCTTGATGCCATTGAACATCTATGATGGAACATTTTTGAAAAGGGAACAGGCAAAAACATACCCTGGCATGGCTGGCAGCATCTCAAAGAGTGCTGTGATAATGTGGATTCTCATATTCTATAAAAAAAAGTCTAAAATCAATGCCAGAACCGAATACAGGCTGTAGAATATTTAAGGCAAAATGGCATACATAATGTTTTCAACATTCTACTGTTGACAAATGTCAACACCGTGTTAATAAAAATACAAATAAAAACATCATTCATGTACTGGTCTTATAACAGCCAGCAAAGTTGAGAGCTTGCACACAAAAAAAAAGAATAATAATCCACTATTCTACACCTGTAATTGTGTGATGTGGCATTAAAGTTGATTGTGTTTGTGAAGCTTGACTAAATAAGTGCTTCATAGCTCATTGTGAACTGCCTGAGGTTGCCAGGAGCCGGAGGAAAGGGACAAAGTCATGAAGAGTGGAAGGAACAACACTTCAGTGTTTGTGGGATCTATGAGGATTTCTCTGACAACAACATTGTCTTTCCTGATTAACCCTATCGTCTTTTGTGTGTGTGCGAGGTTCAAAGTGGATTGAATTATTAGGTACTTTTTGCTATAGCAAAGCCCACTTTCACTCCTGTGTGTCTGGGAATGCATGGTTACATATCAATTTGAAATTCCTACGGACATTATTATTATTATTATATATTCATATTTGTATGTTGTCGTTTTTTTTCTCCTATGTGACATGCTTTGGCACAGCTTTGAATGTGGTAACATATTGGGAGAGTTATCATATTGGGGGAACTCTCACTATAAATAGGGTTGGTATATATTTCTTTGTGCTGTGATGGTACAAAAAAGAAGAAGTCCAGGTTGTTTTCAATGCTCTCCCTCAACTGAGAGATTGCAGAGTCGGTCCCCGAACGACCTGCTGCTCAACATATTGTAAGATAGGAATTTCAGCTAAAATTGTAAATTCCATATCTTAAGACCGAGGTAAAGTGTTAAATTGTGACAGCCTCTACAGCTGCACTCCACTGTTATGAAATTGACTTCCAATGCCGCCTGGGATGAACTGTTACATACAGTGATAGCGAAGTGCAGAGTAGTGATCATTCATGGATTCATATTCGATACAGCGCTTCAGAAAGATTCCAGATATCTGTCTCTGCGCACAGTGTATCTTTCTTATTAATGTTATCCTGCAGGGGATAGTGTGGAAGCTGCAGTAGAGCGCTTTGAACTGTTTTCAGGCAAAGAGGGGTGAACTAGCAAGAATATGTGAGCTCAAAGTAAAAGCAAATCCAACGCTGTGGTTTAATTGAAGATGTGAATCAGATTGATCTGATATTAGATTAGAAAGTACTGCCCTCAGGTGGAAGAATCAATTACTACAAACTATTGAATTGTCTCAGAGAAGTGTTGCTTTGCATATAATTAGATGTGATGAGAGGAGCACACGCACGCATGCGCACGCACGCTTGCAAACACACGCACATGCACACGCACATGCACACGCACACGCGCACACACACACACACACACACACACACACACACACACACACACACACACACACACACACACACACACACACAAACACACACACACACACACACACACACACACACACACACACACTCGATGTTCCATTGTATTTTCCTCAGTTGTCACTGAAATATTTTGAAGCAAATATTTGACTTTTTTCTTTATAATGGGGACACACTTTGACTCAACATATTCGTTCATTTAGCATTGTGCTTTTACGCTAATATGGCTTTGTAATTAGACACATATTTGAGTGATCATACTGCATGGTAAGCCTAAAACATTTAAGCATATTACAATTATGTAAAATAGACTAGATAAGAATAGAATAGAATATGCACTGAGGGAAATTCATATATGCACCTAAAGAGAGTCGATGTAAGGCTTTGTGATAAGTTTACATTCAGAACTAAGTGTTTATAAGATGTGTTGGCTACCTATATGTAAAAACGTAATTTACATGTACAATGTTGTGCCTGTACTCCATGTAATTTGGTAATGTCTTCATCAGAAGGGTTTCTAACCTCAGTTCCAAGTAATGGCAACATTGTGCAGTGCTATTTCCTTGATGCTTCTTAGGATTTGACAACATATTTTCCAGCACTGTTTCACTTCAAGAACAGTATGCATTTCCAATCTGAGATTCATTTTCATTCAGCTCTGACAGGGACAGAAGCCTATGCATGTGAATAACGGTTGGGTCCTCATTTGTCACCAAATAAAAACAATGAAAATCACAGCAACAATGGTTCCAGGGCAAGCCACTGAATGACCAAACACGGGGGTGTGCACTGTAGGTGGCATGTATTGTGATATCAAACTCACATCTATAGTTGTTAGATTTAGTTTTGATAGATATTGAAAGCCCCGGTCAGAATAAGCAATTCTGATAAGCAAGAAGACATTATGCCTTTAACCCAATGAGACCGGGAAAGCGGTCTCATTGGCCTTTTTAGATTCATTGGTCCTTTTTAGATTTCTTTGGTTATTCAAAAATAGCAGATATACAAGCTCATAGCGCGGCACCAAGTGCAAAAATATTTTGTTCCAGGGACCCCCAGAAGCAAAGATTTTAGTAGCCTATATATATTCTAAGATTTACACATTCCCCCCCCCAAAAAAAAATGCAGATCTACAAGCCCATGAGATCTATGAGCTTGTATATCTGCTATTTTTGAATAGCCTAAAGAAATCTTAAAATGACACAGATGCATTCCCGGATTGAATGGGTTAAAATGTACTAATGACTGGAAATGATGCAGGCAGCCTCTCAAGGGGTTGCCATGGCGATGGACAGTGGTGCAGTGTTGGGAGTCATGACCACACAATGCAGGACCTGGACCTCTACGCTGCTACCCCCGCTCCTCCTACCCTCCAACAACCACCCCCTCTCCCCTCCCGAGACCTCGGACCAGGACCCAGCGTGTGAGGACCCTGACCTGGCAGCGGAACGCAAGAAATGTAAGTAACATCAGTGATGTTTTGGTGGCGCTTCCTGTTGACCCTGCCCAAGCCGCTGGGTCAGATTGCCAACGCTATGCGGCGATGGGCGAGGTGGAGGGGGCGATGGGATGTAAGAGCCCACTGCAGCAGCTCTAAAGAATGTTCTCCGTACAGAAGATGAAAGGGGGAGAGAGAGAAAGTGTGGCAGTGGAAGCTGTTGTTCAAACGATGAAGGCATTAGTCTTTCTAACTCTTCTTTTGTGGCCGTGACCAATTACCATACCATAGGTACCAACAGCAGGACTGAGATGGATGCGGGGGTGGGGTTGTTGGGTTATTTGATAGTAAAACAAATGCTGGCAACAGGCTTGATGCTACAGTAGTTTGCTGGCACTAGTATCAATTTTACTAGAATTGTATTGTATTGCATTTCAATCACCATAGTTGTTCTTTGCTTATGCCTTTGAGTCACATTCTTAAGCCCTAGTCCTCAGAGGGGTAAGCAGAGAGGGTAACTCATGGTGCCAGTTCAGCCCACCTTGCCGCTTTCAGCTGCTGACCACTTGTACTTGTTGTCCTGGACAACTGGATATCTATATACTGTATGCCTATGGACATCGTTCGGATCGACGGTTCTGGACAACCATCCGAACTACTTGGCGGCTAGCACCGCACTCCCTTGAGTCCTTGCTGTCCTTGTTGCGAGTTTAAAGTCGGTCGGTTCCATGTATGGGCGTATCGGGTTCGTTTATGTTTATGTCTGATTCAGAGTGATGTGGCTGTGGTCCGCCTGCCCGTCCGCCCTCCTTCCCATTAGCCAGAAATATAGGATGGAGAAGTTTTCAGTACAGTAAAAAAAAGAAAAGAAGAAAAGAAAAGGTCCTATTCAGACACATTCCAGTACCGTCTACCTTTCATCATTTTCAATGAAGTTGTCTCTGTCTTTATTTTCATTATTCTCAAGGCAAAAAACAAAACGTATGTCACTGTGCATCGCAAGCTGTCACAAGTTTACGGCAATGAAACTTCGGCTTTTAATCTCTGCATAACGATTTATGTATAATTCTTAAAGAGTGCCTCTCAGTCTCTGCAGTCATGGAGTACTTGGAACTGGTCTGATGGAAATAACAACTTTTAATGAGCTCTGCCACGAGTAGAGAGGACAACAACAATGTCACGTAGGCTAATCATTATGCTCATGTATTAATCCGATGGTATCGCGCGCCGTATATAGATGATCCACAGGCTCACAACGTGTCGTGACTCGTGTGATGCTTGTGGATCGGCTGTTTTTGGCGAGCAACACCAGCTGGATTCGCCCATGGGGACGGGATATCTTCAGGACACAGACATTCATGCACAGCGATAAACTTAATTGCAAAACCGAAATTTGCGGTTCATAGGGGTGCATTGAACTGTGCATGGCGAACCGTACGGTTCAATTACTAACCGAGAACCACTGCATCCTTAGTTTTTATGCACTGTTTGTAACACATTATGACAGGGGTCAGTGTGGGCTGCAAAATTGGTAGGGCCGCCTATTGAGAATCCATGCTCTGGCTCAAAACAGCATGCGTGCGCGCACACACACACACACACACATGCACAAGCGCACGCGCGCACACACACACACACACACACACACACACACACACACACACACACACACACACACACACACACACACACACACACAATGTAGGCACACACAAACACACAGAGCGAGTCAGCGACAGAAACCTCATTCACCGCTGTTGGTCGCTATAGAGCTACATCACCCGTGTAACCCGCAGAGATCAAAACTAAAATGGTGCAAACAACCTACTAATTATGGACCAGATCATGTCACACAGTCAGACAATTTCACTCAATCTAAAAATGAAATGTGTGAAGACGTTGATTAATTTCTTGGGGGTGCCATGGGGATGCTATAACACTCCCTCTGTCCTTTTATCACTCCTCTTAATTAGGTCAAATAGAGGCCGGGATTTACGGTATATAGATCACATCCCTACCACATTGTGTGATCTTGGTACTCACTGTCTTTTTCCATGATGAAAGCACATCAGGTCTCATCTGCTTAATATCGCTGCACTTTAACTGCTGAAGTAGCACTGCATGCGAAAACATATATTAGAGAGGCTGTAGTTTGTAATCTGCAACATCATGGGTTTGATCTTGCGGAAGTGCAGGTCAGCACATGCTTCTTTTTTTCTATACCAATTCAAGTATCCACATTACCAAAATGTCACCCCTAAAGAGATCACACGGCCATTAACCTTTTCAACAGACACACTTTAGGCCTCATTAACATTTTCTGCCTCCTCTGAAAAAGAGCAAAACGTTGCAGCTTTCACACTCGCCAAGATCAGATTTGAAAGAAAGTAAGCGAGTTGATCAACCGTGAAATTGAGCACTTACAGGGTCTCACTGGCCGCAGAGTGAAAGCAAGTTGGAATTTCTGTGGCTGTTATTGTTTCCAGGGGAATCTTATTTTCTGGAATGAAATATGAATTGCCTAAAACATATTCGTTTTTTTTTTCTGGTAACACTTTCCGTGAAGCCCATGTCTACAATGTGGTATGAACATATTTTAATGCATTATATATATTATAACTTAATAATAATAATAATACTTTGTTGGTATTTGGTCCTAATGATGTTTATTTTCTGTAGGAGGAGAGGGCCAGCCAGCCAGGCTGGACAAAGCCATTCTTTCTCTCTCCTACGAGGCAATAGCGTCTGTTTGGTTTGTTTGTTTGGTTGCTTTGGGCGTTGTTTTTGCATTTGCACATATTACATTTACACACATCCACACATGCACTATTGATATCACTGACCTTCACACCACATATCTTATTTTATTGTCTCCGCCAGGCCCAGGCCGAAAGGCATGGCGAGAGAGTATGTTGTACTCCCTGTCCGTCCGTCTATCCGTCTGTCCGTCTGTCCACCTGTCTGCGAGCAGCTAATCTCTGGCACTGTTGGCCCGGTTGCTGCGAAACTGTGCACACACACATTCCCTGGATGCCAATTCAGAACCTCTGCCCCAAATAATTCACATGGGCCTGTTATAGCACCACCAGGAGGCCTATTTGTGCAAAACCTATTTTTGGATATTACTCCTACAGATTTTATCCAAACATCACGCAAATCGGTACACACTATCTCTATAGTCATGTGATCAACACGGATCTGTCCGATATTTCATATTCCATCCTGATTGGCTAAGGTTGGCTTCCAAAGTTTGCAGGATTGGTCCGTTTTGAACAAAATGCCTCAATCATGAGCACAGAGTGCGATTTCCGTGAAATTTTGCACGCACATTCCAACTAGGCCGAGGAAGAAATGCTACCCTTTTCACATTGCCCTGTTATAGCGCCACCAGCAGGTCTAATTTAGCAAAACACATGTTTGCAACAAAATGCCTCAAATCATGAATGCACGCACATTCCCACTAGGCCGAGGATATGCCACCCTGTGGACACTTTGACACATTGCTGAAGGCTGGAATCGTACCTAGGCGGGCCTTCCTAACTCCATCACACGGTCTTGGCAACCTGTCCTCCCTGGTCAAATCCAATGCCAAAAACATCAGAATACTATTTGATTCAGCTGTCAAATTTGACAAACAGGTAAATATAGTCAAAGCTAGTTTCTTCCTAATTTGAACAATTTCAAAAATCAACCCGTTTCTCTCTGTCCAGGACCTTGAGAAAGTAATCCACATGTTCATATCAGTCCCCTTAGGTTACTGCAATCACTTTACACTGGAATTAGTCAATCTTCCCTGTCCCGCTTACAACTGGCCTAAAATGTTGCAGCCAGGCTCTTGACCAGTACTCGGAAAAGGGCCATACCTCTATCCTGGCCTCTCTCCACTGGCTGCCAGTACTGCTTAGAGTTGATTTTAAGATTCCCCTGACTGTTTATGGTTTTGCCACCCCCCATACATCGCTGACCTGTTAACCCGTCTTCCTACATCCAGGTCCCTCAGGTCAGCTGACTTGGGTCTCTTCGCTGTCGCAGCCCCTATGGAATCTAATTCCCGGCCTCCCTATCAGATCTGCCCCATCTGTTGAATCCTTTAAGTCTATAGGCTCAAGACAATGTTTTATGCACTCACTTTGAATAAGGATAAGGATAATTCCTTTTAACAGGTCGTTCATGGACGACCGGTTCAGTGTTGTAGTGTGGTTCTGTGTTGTAGAGTGGTTTAGTGTTGTAGTGTGGTTCAGTGTTGTAGAGTGGTTTAGTGTTGTACCGTGGTTCAGTGTTATAGAGTGGTTTACCGTTTCAGTGTGGTTCAGTGATGTAAAGTGGTTCAGTGTTTCAGTGTGTTGCTCTGTCTAGGTCGTCCTCAGACGAGCCCTCGATCGTCGCTTTCAGTCAACCCGGTTCTCCATACTTTGCCCGTACTTTGGGCTCCTGCAGATGTAGTGGAAGACCATCGGCAGTAGACAGATGTAGTGGAAGACCAGCACCAGTAGACAGATGTCGTGGAAGACCAGCACCAGCAGACAGATGTAGTGAAGACCTGACCTGCACCAGTAGACAGATGTGGTGGAAGACCTGCACCAGTAGACATATGTAGTGGAAAACCAGTGCAGGTAGCAGTGGTTTCCAATTACAGTGGAGCCAGAAGGAGTGGAGAAAACAGGTGGTGCCTTTAATTGCTTTTTGCCACCCCAGAAATACAGCATGAAGAGGGTCCAGCAGGAGCAGAGCTGCGGGAGGCCCACTGGGACATGAGACATTCACCAATCCAGCTGCATAATTGGTTTGAGGAAAAAGGTAGCAAATGATGTTGATTTTTCTTTTTTCCCCCCCTTTTTTTCTTTTTACAAATAAACAAACAAATCGTAAACAATGACACAGGCTGGGAAGACGACGTAAACCAAGCCTTGTGTGAAAAAAATATTTTTGATGGTGGAGGATGAAGTAATTTTGACACTTGGAAGTATAGTTTTTATTAACTTGAATATGAATTAGACAGGTTAAGAAGAAGAGAGAGGGTGGGGATGTTAAATAAATTACTAGATAATCCACTTTTCTCTTTCACCGTTACTGTGCATCTTTCCACATGAACATCCTCAATGTTAAGTGATGTTTTAGAAGAGAAGCAATGTGAGTGAATCATATATAACTGCTTTTCATCTTCAAGGCTGAATGGGACTGTTTACAATATCAAGGAAGTATTATCTGTGTGCATGATACTAATTTCCGAGGTTGTTTAGACCAAAACAAAACAAAATGAAAAGAGAAAGAAATAAATGGATGGTTTTTATGGATGGCTATGCATGCAGGTTTGTGCGGTTGTGTGCGCGAGTAGTATTGCCTTTATGCATGTGTGCACGGCCATGCACATTATACAGTACATACGTGTGTGTCTGCTCATGCCATGCACTCGTCAGCTTTGTGCATCGGTGAGTGTTTTGCGCGCGCACACGTACGTACGTGCGTGCGTGTGTGCATGCGTGTGATATGTCTCTGAAGTGGAAGTGCTGGCAGCGATTGCCCTGTTTTTCCCCATTTCCCCGCTGGCAAATCACAAGGGTCCCCGTAAATCCTCTCTATCGCCATGGGATCAAGAGAAGCTCCCACCAACCCCTCCCCAGCACCCCCGACACAACAACGCCCCCTACTCCCACCCTGCCCAGACCCTCAGGGAAGCACATTTCCTCTGAGAGAACACAGGAGTCCTCCTTAATATATTTGCTAGCCCCCTTGGGAGGAGGAACGGCCAAGGCTCCAGGGGTTGAAAGATGTGCCGTGACATCATCACCATCGTGGCTGACTAGTGGGGGACCGGCTCCTCCAGAACACAGAAACGCGGTCACTGCACTCGATTGATGGCATGAGAACAATGAGCGCTGCTCCCCAAAGAAAGGCTGTTATCACAAAAGGAGCGCAAGAAAAAAATCTAGGAAGCGGTTTAGCGTGGAGCTGCTGGGCAGAAGGGGGACAGATGGAAAAGTAAGGTCAGAAACAGCCATTGCATCGTTATACCCCCACCCTTCTTTATTGTGCAGCTGAGGCGGTGGCTATCTTCCAGCCTGGTGTGGTTTACACGGAATAATTAGCTTGGTTGGAACAACACCATCACCAATCCTCGGGAGGGCCGGATTAGCACTTGGAGGGGGCCAATGTCGCTGACAGGCCCCCATGCATTTGTGATGAGAGACGAGATATACTGTCATGCAGGCGGCCCCGGATACACAGTAGAGAAGCCCTTTGATGGTTTTAAAAGCCTTGAGCGAGTGACAATTACAAGCTCTGCATGGCAAAGAGGGTCAAAGAGGGGAACATTTGATGGGGCCGGACTTAGCCGGCAGAAGGTCGCCATAGAGACACGGCTAAGGTTGGTGTTGGAGGAGTGTGTGTGTGTGGGGGGGGGGGGTTGTGTACTGTACAATATATTATGATGCCAGACAATGGGGAATAATAAACGGGGTGAATAGTGCAGTGCACACAACATACACTTGTGTTTAGAAAGTGAACTGGATGAGTAGAACAGTACTGAATACTGCAATGCATTATGACAGACAACATTCATAGAAGGAACATCATAACATAGAAAAAGTTAACCTGTGGGTTAAATCTCTATTGTTTAGTATGACAATACATTGGGTTCAAGAGCTGTCCTTTGGGACATTATGAATACAATCATGAACAGAGTAGGGAGGCAGTAGATTTGCATTGAGCCCATCCATTTGTAATGAAACTTGCCTGTGTTTACAATGGAAGGACTAAATATGTAGAAAAACAAGGGATATCGCCTTTTACGTCTCGCCCCCCAATAGTAGGGTGATTTCACATTATACGGGACATAAAAGTGTGATAGCTACTTACTAATACTGTAGCCTAATAATTATTTAATATCAGAAAAATCAGTCAATATCCTAAAGTGATCTGCAAAATCAGTCAATATCCTAAAGTGATCTTGAATTGTTGCTGAAACACTCAGAATTTAACATACAAAAAAATATAAAAAGAGGCAACATGATCATAGTTTGAGTCCTCTGTTAAACCAAAATCATGAATGCAGCGTCCGACCTAAAAAAACATTTCACAAATCGAGGGCGTCTAAATAACACAGAGCCAAAAGCGATTTCATTTCCATCCATAGGGGCCCCACAAATGCTACAATAGTTGGTTGCAGAAACTAGATTTTTCTTCACCAAATGACAAAGGATCTTGTGTCATTTGACAATAACTGTCAACAGAGTCTTGATACTGAATAATATGTTTGCCTGGAACTGCCCTCACCATTCTGTCCACGGGGCCTACTGTGTACACACACACACACACACACACACACACACACACACACACACACACACACACACACACACACACACACACACACACACACACACACACACACCACTGTGTTCTAATATTAGTCTGCTATATACAGTACATGAATTAAAGTTCTCTCAGTTGCCTCGACTGATTTTGGTATTTAAAAAAAAAATCTGATTAAAGTAATTAAGGAGTCGAACTAGCGATAGAATACATAACCGTTCTATTGCTTAAATTGTAAATTGATATTCAGAAGCACCTTGCACAAAACTCAAATGTTCTGGGATATTTAATGAGCTGCCTAACTACAGTTTTCAGTTGTGAGATTTGTTTTTGCTTTGATCCCTGTAGATGCAGATTTTACCAAACGTACTCACTTTTATTTTATTTATATTTTTTTATTGAAAACAAGTGGGATATTGTAAGCAATGCAATAGAATAAAATAACATAAATAATGGTTAATTTACTCCAACCATATTTCCATGCAGTTAAAAAGGTTGTATTTTCTATAACTTTAAATGTATGTTTTAAGGGGGGAAGGGACATTTTTTTCTATGGTGTATGGTTGGTTGATTAATCCAGCATGTTATTGTGGTGGTGTTACAATGTGAACAATAAATATTTCTATTCTGTTGGTAGTAAAGGTGGTGTAGGTGTAAACGACAGAATGAAATCAGGAAGAAAACGATTAATGAATAAAAAAGAACATTACAACTCAGTACAAACCCCCTCGGCAGCCTAGACAATACTCTGTGGTTGTCCATTGTGTGTTGTAATATAAGTGTGAAGCACAACTGTCAAGGCATGAAATGACCGGCACTCCTGCTTTACAATGTAGAAAGAAAACAACACAAGACAATCTCTCTCTCTCTCTCTCTCTCTCTCTCTCTCTCTCTCTCTCTCTCTCTATATATATATATATATTCAATGCAGTGGTCTTTCAAATGTCGTTTGTGTCCAATTACGAGACAAAAGGGGCACATGACCGAAAATGTAATGGCCTACAGGTAGCGGTCGTCTTACAATTTCCTTCTCTCTTTTACAGAATTTGTTCTTTTTTCCCTTTTCCCTCTATTTTTAAAGTGATTTGAGCGGGTGAGATGGGCTTCCACATTTTTGTGCCACTGTGGCCTTTTCTGTCTGTTGTCAAATGAAAGCGTTTGGATAGCTCTGTCATGACAGGAGATCAAACACATTTGTCCTCACTAAATGAAATTGCATTTCCAGTTCCTTCCCCCTCTCGAGCAGCGGTGTATAGCCTCACATTGGACGTGTCAGATGTGCTCCTCTTCCACAGAAGAGGAACACGGTGTACGCTCAGGATACCACCAGCAAGCATGAGGAGGACAAGACAGGCTTCAGGCATTGACAACGTCTCCTGCTGGGCTATTATGGTTGCATCTCAACATGAAGTGTTTAGTTGTTGTTGGGGTATTTGGCATGGTACATTTGCTCTTATACCTGAAATTGTAACTCTGCATTTACCCATTCTAACTGTTAGTGCTGTTAGAGGCAGTTGATGCCATTAATACAACACCCAGGGAGCAGTTGTTAGTTAAGTGTCTTGCTTAGGGACACTTCAACACATAGACTGTGCAAGACAAAGGTCAAACCGGTGACCTTTCAATGGCGGCCTCTCAGCTAAGGCCACCAAAATTGCTGAGTTTTGTGTTTTAAGCGCATAAGGGTAATATCACTTTGTAATCAAAGCTGTTGATTTTCATGACGTGTCTCTGCGTGCGTGCGTGCGTGTGTGTGTGCGTGCGTGTGTGCGAACGTGCGTGTGTGTCTTCAGTCTAATCTTTAAAACCGCAAGACAGATCAATGCCAACCTTTGTTTGCACACCATCGTTGCCAGTAGGCCACAGAAATACCTCCATACAGTAAATGTTTTCCTGTTACACGTTTTTGATATATTTAACTTCAGTTTTATAATGAAAAGTCATCGGGGCTGTGAGTGTGCTGAGACCTTGCCCAGATTTGTTGTCATACTGTACGTCATAGATACTATGTGGTCACAGTCACGACTGACATGATACAGTCCTCCGAGATCCAAATTGGATCCACACCGTTTCTATGTGGATCCCGATCTCCACATCATTTCCTAGTTTTCTTATTTGTATCTAATATTAATTTAACTTCAGTATCCAGACAGGGTCGCAGAGTTCAGATTGTGCTTCTAAGCTGTATGGCATGCATTTCCCTATAGTAGAACCACACGACATATGTAAATATCTCACACATAACATCCTCAAAGGAGTTATAGCTGCGATGCCCTTTTCAGAACTGTAGCAAAAGTCACACAAAAAATAAATAACATGATAAAAAAAAAATAGACTGAACCACTAATAGTAGACCAAACTTGTTATCTAACAGCTTGCTAATCCACATGATCAACATCTAAAAATCCCATGGCTTTGACCCCAAAGCGTCATTGCCCGGGGATATGGATTATCAGTATTCAGAACCTCAGTTCTGCTGTTTTGATGAATACTCTGCCTTAAACAATCTTGCCAATGATATATACCTCTGACAGCTTTGGTACAAGACATACTGCATCACTCTTGAGCCAGGCAGCCAGCTGAGTTTGTGTGTGTGTGTGTGTGTGTGTGTGTGTGTGTGTGTGTGCGTGTGCGTGTGCGTGTGCGTGTGCGTGTGCGCGTGCACGTGCACGTGTGTGTGTGTGTGTGTGTGTGTGTGTGTGTGTGTGTGTGTGTGTGTGTGTGTGTGCGTGCGTGCGTGCTTGCGTGCGTGCTTGCGTGCGTGCGTGCGTGCGTGCGTGTGTGTGTCTATCCTTGATAGAGGAAAATGGAAATGCAGTTAAACAAGGAACCTGAAAACCTATAGAACCTGAGAACCTATAGATTTGAATACGTCAGACAACAACTCATTTTAAGACCAACACACCCCAATGTGCATAATCGGTGCAAGATCATTCGGTATCTAGACAATACTGGCGCAAGGCGTGCATTTAATAACTTCCTCGGGGGACGATATACTGAATATTGAATTTGATATTGATACTGAATTTAATAACTGCGGCATTGTGCCGCATTGCGCCGGGCAGAAGATAGGGCCCTTAAATCCCACCCAGTGCAGTGCAGATTTGTTTCACTTGTTTCAAAGGAAGCCAGGAAATGTAAGATCAAATGCTGTGATCCCAAAATGAAAACTTTGAACAAAATGGCTTACGTCTCTCCAGCATATTTTTAGATATTCTCTAATGAATGTCGAGAGTTTGATGCTTCAGCATCACAGCTTTATTCTGAAATGATGGAGTCTTTCACATTTGTGCCACTTCAGAATAGTGTGGGCTTTGCCTCGGATGGTTGCAACACAATGATGGCCAGAAACAACTCAGTTTCCTTTTGCCTGGGATCACAGGGCATAAGTGCATTTGTCATTCATTGCATC
Source organism: Gymnoscopelus microlampas (assembly GCF_963454915.1). NCBI lineage: Eukaryota > Metazoa > Chordata > Actinopteri > Myctophiformes > Myctophidae > Gymnoscopelus > Gymnoscopelus microlampas. The sequence goes on from NC_139959.1 coordinate 24,765,289, forward strand.
TTGGTGCAGTAGTGGATCAGAGTCTCTGCCTGATGACAAAAACCCTAATATCTCCCCGAGCCAAGGGGCAATTCCCCTTTGGATTAGTGGTTAAGATGTTGGCTTTTCACGTGAGAGAATGGGATTCGAATCCCGGGCGTTACACATGCAAGGCCTGCAGCTTCCCTGCATGTGCAAGGGTTTAGCTAGTGATATGGTTATTTATCACAAAAATAGTGCCAGATGTGTTGCACAGTTCTGTGATGTAGAGCCACACAAAATCCTGAAGCCATTTCAGACAAGTTGTGAGACGGATCAATTAACAATGGAATGCACGAAAGCTCTTCTTCACTGATGAGTGGTTGGAGGCAAGGTTAAATGCTGCACAGACAATCTACAAAGCCCTGAATGATGAGTCACTGAAATTGTGCTTAAGTACAAAATACTTTTTGGATTGGATTCTACCAAAGTTCACAAGCCTGAACGAGCACTTCAAGAGTGAGAAGGTCGTCATTACATCCCTTTTGAAGAAGATGCTTAAAACCTACACGGACTTACTCTTGTCTTTCATGGAAAGGAGTATACGTTCTACACACCAAGGCCAGCCAGATAGACCCTGCAGACAGACAGCTCAAAGACACTACCACTGATTGCTATGTACTTGGGTGTGAGTGTAAAGCAATAGCTCCAGAATGCAAAGCTCCCGCCTGCTGTTTTCACTGACTGTCATGTGTGGTGGCAGATGTTCCTCCGAGTTGCTTTCCTTGAGTTCAAGAAACGTTTCGATTTTGATCAGCCAACCCTGTCTAATATTGAATGTCTTTCTCCGGTCACAGCGCTGAATGCTCAATCACGTGTCCTGTACCCCTCTCTCTTCCCCCTGATGCAAACAGTGCCATGCATAATCAACATCGAATAATGTTGCTCGCATCCAGGCAATAGATGACCAATGGAGAAAGATACCTCTCATGGGCCTACCTGACAACTGCAAAGCCATGGATGTGGATGCATTCCGATATAACGCCGTGGAAATGAAAGACATGGCGGGGCAGACAGTGTTTGAGGATCTTGCAACCTTTTGTGTTGGATGTGCTTGTTTTCCCTCACTCAAACGCCTCCTGTGAGTGAGTGTTCTCCAAAGTTAACTTAATGAAGACCAATCCACCGAACAGGCTCATACCGGATACCCTGAATGGGTTCCTGCATACGGCACAGTGTGTGAGGGCAGCTGGAGGAAGTGTAAAGTTCACACCCACCCAAACGATGATGTGCTCGATGATATCAGCCAACCTCTGCAGAAAGAAGGTTTATTTTGGATTTAATTTGTTTTTGTATAAGAAACAAGTATAAGTAATCACAATACACCTTAAACCCAGGATACACACATTAAAGCAAAATGAAACACTTGTTTCCAAGGTGGTCCTGCAAAGGTGTCTTCAACGTTGACTACGCTAGGGGCTCAACAAGTGACAGCAGTGATTCTGAGGCAGAAGTTCAATTAAATTAGGTAAGCAACAATGTTACTGCAACACTGTACACTGTATAGAAATGACATTCCCTTCCTAGTACCGTAATATAGTTCACACAGCATGCACAGACATAAACTGACATACGTCATTCATTATCATTACTATTATAAAATTGGTAGATCTACAAGCTCATAGATAGATAGATATATATAGAGACTTGCTACAGTTATAATAAATAGGGCTTAAGTAAGTGGTTAAACTGAACTTTATAACTATAATATTGTTAAATAATGATGCAACGTTGACACAGCTTGTATTTTATTCACCTCAACGTGCCTTTTTAAGTCATTCGACCACCTTGGGCAAATGTATCATTAGACATGGGTAATGCTTCAAATAATCTGATGTAAAGTGGGTGTTATATTTCTTTTATTTCTGTCTGTAATCTAAATTAAGAAGATTAGACCGACGTATATACCAGACTTTTTTTTCTCTCTCCTCACAATTCTAAGACCAAATTCTGCGGTCACTAGTAGACGCCCATCCTTCTCACAGTGAAAGTCATTCATCCATTTTGCCAGATTGACAGTTCAGCGACAAATGAGAACTAAACAAGAGGGGGTAAAAGGTGCATTGCAGGTTGCAGGTCGGGTCCGTGTGCCTGAATGTGTAAATGTGTGCACATTACCGAGCCAGTAGGCGGGCTCTAGACCGGATCTGAGCACTGAGCAGTAAATAGAAACCGTTCTCCCGCAAATCCACTATGGTCGGGAGATTTATGACACTCGTGGGTGTCCGAGAGCGGACGCTAATTCTCGGGAGACTCCCGGAACTTCAGGGCGAGGTGGGATGTCTGAATTAAGCAATATTACACGAGAGGGTGTGCTTTACCGTCATTATTGGCACGCCAGTGATGCGGTCAGGAACGAGGCGAAGCCGAGTTCCGCCAGCATCACTGAAGTGCCAATAATGTAAGGTAAAGCACACCCTCGAGTGTAATATTGCGATTATACAACAGTTACCAACAAAACACATCCAAATGTATTCATATTGTGGGGCAATTAATAATAAAAATGTTTCGCTATTGTCCGTTTCCCTGTAAAGAGAAGAGTTTTTGACTGAGAGACATTAAATAGTCCCTGTAGCAGTGCTTTGAGTTTGAGGCACCGTCTCATCAACACAGCTGAGCTATCAATGCTTGCGCAGTGGAATGAATTCCATTAGGCTATATGCTCCGTCGTACGACCGTGTCACGCGGCCAAAATAACTGATCTACAAGCTGACAACGCGTCGCGATGGCGACGCGTTGTGAACTTGTAGATCGGCTATTTTGGCCGCGTGACACGGTCGTACGACGGAGCATATAGCCTACTGGACTGTTAACGAAATGGGAGTCATTTTACTTTACACAGGAGGATATGTATAACCTTCTAACCATTGATCAACCGTAAATCCACCAAATTAACAACATAGTCCATTTTGCATAGCTGTTTGTTCTCCGGTGGCGGCGGTGGGTCAGGCTACTGTCTGTTTGTTTTCCTACCGTGGGACAGAGTGACTTCACAGCACAGCTGTGCCATATAATGGTCTAATCAGGTGCGGACTGGACTGCACTGCGGAGTGATTTATTAATGTGATTAGGCCCGTGCTATGATGCTGGTTTGAAGCACGGCTAGAAAGCTATTTCAACCAATCAGATTGCTTGGTCGGAACTACCTGTTGTATAATACTTCATTAGCAAGTCTGTTAACAGTACAGGTTCATAGTCAAAGGTAAATATGCTTGTTTCCACTGTGGTCCATTGTTGGTCCAGTGTTGGATATTATTTTGTATTTTTATATAATTTTATGTATTGTGGATAAAAAAATATTTTTGAAACAAAACAAGGTATGTTTTGTTTTATTTTTGAATAGTAATGAAAAACTTGCATTGATTTATGGACAGTTTTGTATATATTTATTAAACTATTAACAACACGAGGCAAATCCACAGGCTAATTGAAGTTGCCCTTGTAGGAGCCATGAATTGGTTTATTGTTATTATGATTATGTTTGGTTATTGTTGTTTATATATTTGGTCAATGTCACTGGTGTGAGTGGATGAGTGAGTGACGGGCATAGGGGAGGATACCTGGTTACCTCAAAAGCACCACCTGACTACCTGCTGAGTGACAGACAGAGAGAGAGAGGGGGTGTTTGGGAGCCTACTTTTTGTTGACCGCTTTATACTTTATTTTGCTTTATTGTTTTGATTACTGTGATCGCCTTGCTATGAGTTTAAGCACCTTTAATTACGTTCTTTTTTGTCGCTTTAATAAACCCCTTAAAACGCATCGTTTGGATCCAGTGAATCTCCTTTTGTTTGTAGCGCGTCACACAATAGAAATGGCCCATCTCATCGCCTCTCGCGACTCATTTTTGTTTAGTTTTCTTGAAGTCGCAAACAGCCCTCTTGTTGTTGGAATTATTAACATCACTTGATTGACTACACAAAAGACCAAACACAGCCAAAGTGATCTATGTAGCCAAGATAACCGCTGGCTGCACACCTAATCGTGGCTGCTTCAAGGTTGAATTTAATATACGATAGTTTGGCCTAAAAAAACGATAATTTGGGGGTCTCTGTACACTCGCCAGACCAACAATGGTGGTGGGCAGTAAACAGGGACCACATTACACATGAGGGAAAAACTAACAAAAAAAATGAAAGATGAAAAAAGCTAAAACCAATTCTACCCCAAAAATGGTGTGTAACACTTTAACAGACAGCCCTGAAAACAAAAAAGGTGACATTTGCAAACCATTTATATTTTCATGAGAGTGCGCATTTATTCAACAAAGAAGTTATTAAGCCATTAAAGTGCCCTTTTGTGCAGCTCCAGCTGTTACTGATCACAACATTTCTCATTAGACGCCATGAGTGTCACACAGATCTGCTCTACCAAAAAGTATAGTGTTTGATTTATGGTTAACCTGTGTGGCATGAAGATAGATACGATACATATTGAATTATGACCTGAAAAGATGCATTCCAAGACAACATCTATCGTATTGGCTGAGCAATAGAAAAACAACACACACTCACACACACACACACACACACACACACACACACACACACACACACACACACACACACACACACACACACACACACACACACACACACACACACACACACACAATTTGGAAGTCTGTGACAACAAACACTACTTGAATAATGGGCTCTCAGCTTCAAGCTGGAGAATATGCATCTTTTATTGATGCATTATTCATACACCTCTACAGTACATCTGCCAGGTTCTTATCAACATGACATACATCTAACGGGGGGGGGGGGGGGGGGGGGGTTCCTCCTCCTCCTTTCAGACTAAAAGGACATGATCAACTTGCCACCCACCTTGGGATCCTTCAAAGATCAATAGCGTTGCTGAATATTGCATTATACATGTCAATCAATGAATCAATGAGCGCCATGCACCATGTGATTGGAATATCTTGTCATTTTATCTACTCCCGGGCCGTGCAGTTTGTGGCACTGCACTGCAAAAATCACGTTCACCATCTCTGAAGAGGTTCTAGCATACAGCACTACAGTAGGTTCCCCCCTCTCCCTCCCTCCCCCCCCCTCTCTCTCTCTCTCTCTCTCTCTCTCTCTCTCTCTCTCTCTCTCTCTCTCTCTCTCTCATATAACCTCCCACACTTTCAGTCTAGGGATCTGGTGCAGAGAAGGAGTGCTGATCTTATCCAAAAATGTGTGTGGGTAGGCAAAGCTTTGTGAGAAAAGCCATACATTAAGTCATGTTGTGTGGATTTTATTGCTCCGTCACTACAGTGGAGTTCAAGCTCACCTCATTGTTAGTGTGCTAGACCTCTCCACTCCCTGGCCAAGCCCCGCTTACTGCCACATGCTGTCTAGGCGCTCACTGCCGATAATCACTCCAGCGCTGAGGATTTATATATGGCAATATTATCATTTTTGTTGCTCATTTCCAATATGCTTCCACTGGCATTGGTTCAGAATCTTAGAATTAATGCATTGCATAGGATGTAGTTTCTGCAGAAATGTTGTCATCACTTTTTCCATCTTTACCAGCACACACACGCACGCACGCACGCACATGCATGTGTAGCAGTAGTACTGTAGCTCAGAGCCTCTGCCTGATGACCAAAATACCTCCCCTGCATGGCCAAGGGGGAATTCCCCTTTGGGCTATAGTGAATAAGATGTTGGCTTTCCATGTGGGAGACCCCGGCTTTGGATCCTGGGCATTACACACACACACACACACACACACACACACACACACACACACACACACACACACACACATATTGGATTTCATTGTACATTTAATGCTCCATTTAAAATTAATACAGGCAACAAGAGCAAAATGTTGTATATTATGCAGAAATAAAGTTACAACACATTGTGTCTCAAAAAGTGTACACGAAAGTTACTCTAAGGTTCTGGTCCAGCCAATAGCCGAAATTCAGATTCAAGATGAACAATGCAGACTCTGTCCTGGAACAACGGACCAGCTCTTTACTCTTGCAAGTATCATGGAGGGGGCCTGGGAGTGCGTGCCCATCCCACTACATGTGTTTTGGCGAACTGGAGAAGACACACAGTATGACAGGGGGGAGGGGTGGTTTTCACGGGGGTTTTTGGTTGTTTGGTAAAACAGCGAGTTTGTTTGCACATTCTGTTCAAACACACAATCGCAGCTCACATCCCACGCGATTTACAGGAAGAACAAGATATTTGTATTGGTTGAATAGATACCCGTCTAGCAAAATGCTTGTGCACACACCCGCTGACATTTTGACCATCAGGTCAACATCGGGACGCTGGGCGAATCCCTGGCGGCTCGCTGCTGGCATGCCGTGACAAAAGTAGACAGGTTGTTCCTAAAATGACACTCACTGCCTGTCTGTGTGCAATTGTAATAACTAGAAGCTCGCCCCCGCTACGCGGGGGCTCGCGTCTAGCCCGCGGCCACGCCCACGTAGCGCCCGCGGCCACTTGGCAACTCATATAAGTGGCGTAGCGTCATGAGGGTCAGTGGGGCCGTGGCTCGGTCAGTGAAGACCCTGTAGTGCGGATGATATGTGGCATAGAGGGGCAGATTGTAAATCCCCAGAGGAAACATCCGTGGGCTACCATTGGTTCAGCGATGTGTGCGGTCGCCCTGCGGCCCCTCCTCCTCCACCAATGTGCAGTATTGAGAGCCCTGACGTCACAACAATTGGAGCGATGGGCACTGCACTGTGGTTGGTAGGGTACACCTAGGGCCCAGGTAGAACCCAGTTAAAGCCTGCATGGGCAAACCCAGGTAGGACCCGCCTTGGTCCCACATAAACATGGGTAGTTGGGGCCCACCTAAGGGCCAGGTAGAAGCTACTTATAGCCTGCATGGGCATCGCAGTTGGGACTGAAGTGGATGCCGCTGACATGGGGTCCATATGGTTTAGCCCACCTTGAAACCATATGGGAACTACGCTGGCATGCTGGCTGTAATGCAAACGCTGCATCATACCTGCAGTGTGTAGTTTGATGTTGTGTGTGTAGCAGATATACCTGCAGTGTGTAGATCAATGTCCATATGAAAGTCAATGCCCAGCAGTGTTTTTTTTCCCCAGCAGAGTTTCTAGTGTCTCTGTCTCTCTCTGGAAGAGGTTGCACATGAACTCTGCAGCCGCACTGAGGCGCTCCAACACAAACACTCTGACATTAAGCTGCTTCACACAACAAACATCAGCACGACTCTGCTGTTTGTCCAAAAGACACAATGTGTCCTCTCCCACCGACGTCATGTGTTCATTTATCGACAGCCGTACAGACTCCTTTTGACACATTGTACCTCGTTTATCCAGCTCTCACTGACTCATCGGGCTGTTATTTTGCTGCGATCAAGTCAACGATGTGAGAGATTAGCTGTCACAGACGGACGGACAGGGGGTGAAACATAGTCTTGCGCCATGCCTGTCGGCCTGGCGGAGACAATAAAAAAAGGAAAGTAAAGGAAATGAGCATTTCTGCAACAAAAGTAGTCAACAAACTATACTATGAAAACATGGGCCACATTGTCAAAGAATGTAAGAAAGAGGCAGTCATGTAGAAAATAGCCGATCTACAAGCTTACAAAGCCTCTCAACGTGAGGCGTTTTGAGCTTGTAGATCGGCTATTTTCACAATATGTACTTGTGGAACGGAGTCAAACAGAATGGGGGGGTCCCCAGATCAAGTACGTTTATTTGGGGGGGGGGGGGGTGCGGCGTGAAAGGGTTGATAAGCACTGCTGTAATCGGAGCGAAATTATCTGAAATTACTACATGACCATAATGCAGCCTAACATGCGTTGCACGGGGCGGTCCTGCCATTACGTTAGTTACTGTAGTTGCTGTGGAGCTACATAGTTCTCCAGAAGACACACACAAACATACACCATCTACAATGGACTACAATGAACTGAGCAGCAATATTGACATTCACCACACGAACGTGCATTGTTGACAAAGTGATTGCACAGCCGCTGCAGGCATGACAACCACGTTAGCGTTAGCGACATGGCAGCTATCACAGCGCCCTGTCCGTCGTCGCTGGAACTAACTGTGATGGCTACAATAACAGCAAGCTGTCTGCGATGCCATTGTCTGGAGACTGCTCTTAGCGTGACACGACCAATGAGAGTGAGCGCTGTAGTTGTTGCTAAGATACGGTGGCGTCTCTGCCCCATAGCTTGTAGATCTCTCACGCATGATTGGCGTAGGCTGCGTTGCCAGGTCTGACTGTTTGTATAAGCGATTTTGGGCTTATTTGGGTGCACTTTTGGGCTCGTTTCCATAGACCACGGCAGCGCTTATTTCTTTCCCGTGACCGATGTGGCCAAAAAAGTGCAAAACGAACCATCCGGAAGTAAATTGCGAGATGAAATATCTAGCACTTTTTGATTATTAGAGAAGGAGACACATGTGAAGGTTGAAAATGAAAGGTAGGAGATTATATAGTTTTTCATGAGGGATTTTTGTAGCAAGTTGTGAGAGAATTGGGCCACTCCTGTAGGCGGGGGGCTGATTAGAACCATTGGGGTTTGAAAGGAGACGCTCTCTGTTTGAGTGGAAAGATAGTAGATTTATCATAAAAGCAAACTTTGCTTGCTTTTCATCAAAGATGCTACATCCTTGATTGTGGAAGGTGCTGCAGGAGTATGGGTGGGCTCTGAGGTGGGCCATACTATCTGTTGTCACCTATCCTTTTTTGTGATATTTATTAACAGGAGTTTGAGGCACAGACTTGAAGGGGAATGTTTACAGTTTGAGAAAATCTGAACTTTTAATAATTCAACTTTTTAACAAGAATAATGTATTTATTCTCTCCGCCAGGCCGAGACTATGTTTTGCACCCTGTCCGTCCGTGTGTCAGTGTGTGTGTCCGTCTGTGAACTCAGAGCAAAACTGTGCACACACACACACTCCCTGGATGCCAGAGCAGAACCTCTGGCCCACATTTTTCACATGGGCCTGTTATAGCGCCACCAGGAGGCCAATTTTTGCTAAACTAATTTGTTTACATTACTCCTACAGATGTCGTCCATTTATTCGGTGCATGTTAGTTAATCTACAGAATTTGGCACATACTGTGCAGTGGGCATGATGCACGTTGCTCATGAAGGATTTAGTGCAAGTATAACACAGATGATGTGGAACTCCCAGTTTCTTAACAGGGATGCCTTTAGCTGGCTCAAGTCATGATTTAATCACGGGTAGATCATTAATGTTGTCAAAGCTGATTCTACCAATTATTAGTATAATGCAGTACAGACTGCCAGAGAGTGATCCAGAGTGATTTAGACCACTGTTTCCCAAACAGTGGTTCGGAGACCCATGTTTGGATCGCGGACCAATTTTTATGCGTCGCGAGTAAATATCCCCTTTTTTGTTTCCTACATTAAAAAAAAAGGTTTTCACAACTTTTCATCAATTAAAAACAATTCCAACATTTTTCAAAAGTATTTCATAAATAAAATAGAATAATAGCCATGCAGTACATAAATAAAAAACAAACGTTTAAGAAGTTGTGAAAATAGCAGATCTATAAGCTCACAACATGGCACTAAGCAATGCGTTGTGAGCTTGTAGATCTACTATATTCACTAGTTTGGGTCCCGGGCAAACATCATTTCTCTGTCTTTTTTTGAGAAAATAGCACATCTACAAGCAACAAAAGCTTATAATGTGCCATAATTTTTATGGCACATTATAAACTGTAAAACACATAAATTAACCACTCTTTAACTTGTACTGTAAATATCCTATTTACGCTATGTTCTTAACATTTTTGAAAGTCGGAAATAGCTGTGGTCAAGTGGTCAAACTTTTTATTTGGAATTAGTACATTTAAAAAAAGAGTGATAACATGTAGAGGCTATTTTTCCACAGCTATGAATACAGATCTGCCTTTGATTTGCCCTTTGGTGTACCTTGGGCACAAAACGTTTGAAAACAACTGAGGCACATACAGGCCTTCAAGCATCCCAACCACAGAGACATCACATGTTCAGAACGCAATATATCTGATTTCCACAACAACTGATGTCTTGAAGTGAAATGCACTGTTGCTAGAAATAGCAATAACAATGATATCATTATGAGAACATTTACATATCTGCCTGTTTTGGAAGGCGGTTTGACCTTCTTCCAGACTCAGCCCCTTCCACATTCTTCCCTGGCTACATTGTCAATGGGAGCCGTCATTACCTGAGACAGCTCATTTGTTAGCACAGGCCAAAACGATTTGCATCACTGCCTCCAAACCATCACATAACTGCATAATGGCTGGTATTTGGGCTTCAGCAGCCGTAAGTATCCCTCGCTCACTCTGTTCAAGAGTGTGTGTCCACGCGAGTGCCTGTGCATGCTGATCCCAACCACATTTTACGCTGAACTGCCACAATCATAGTGTGTTCAAGTTCAAAGAAAGGGATATGCAGTTGCAATGTTACAATGATAAATATTACATTTGAGTTAGACCCGACAAAGAGCCCAGGCGTGAAACGTCGTTGAATAAATTATAATAAAATTGTATTGGAGCAGATGAGTTCTATTCTTCTTCTCTATGATAATTTCTTAACCCAACACCCCAAAAAGTGATATGTGTATTTCATTAGCTTGTGTAAGCTACCTATGGAAAATGGGCTGATGGCAATGTACACACACCATACACAGTACAGTATTATGGATAATATGGGCCAGTCTGAGTCTTTCAGAAATGTCACCTAAATTGCTGGACTTGAGTCCAGCAATTTACTTGAGGTTGAAACCAGATTTTGATTGCAATCATTGTGCGCACATCGTGAATCTATTCAGACACATCCTAATCACAATAAATTGCTGTCTATATTTAGGATACCTGCGTCACTGCCCCAGCAGATTCAGCTACTTTGGAGCTGGTCTTGTCAAAGCAACTCTGTGCGCCCTGATTGTGCCAGGCTACAGTACACCTCATTTCCAGACCAACCATAGGCGCTAAATAGGCGCAAAATAATTTGTTATCAAATAATGTGGTTACCGCGTAAAAATGAAAACTGCGTAGGTCGGAAAATAGTCACGTTAATTGTGCCACCCCCTAGCGCTGTCTTACGCTCAGCAGAAGTTAAGGCCCTATGAGTCTAATAGCCTGGCTCGCCGTGTTGCACCTTTTGCCCAACCGAGCCAAAGCAATTTTAACTAATCAACAAATTTGTCATACTTAGAGCCCGTTACTCTTACTAGGGGTAAGAGGACATGTTGGTAGCGCTAGAGGAAAGGCATTGCATCTCCAAAATCAGTAGGGCTTAATTTAGACTTTACATTTTCTGTGTGCACATTTCAGAGCTAATTTCAGAGAGCCAATAGGCAGTTCAAGATCATCGCAGATGATAACACATAATGAAGTATCACACTATACCACAATGACAATTCTTTCATATTGCGCAAATGGCCAGAGGCTGTGTGGGTGCATGGACCCAAGGTCTACAGTTTGGAGCTTGGTTGCGTTGTGGGATATGGAGGCTTTGTGTTGGGATTTGGTGAGGATTGAGCAGTAATGGGTGGGCAGTGTTGGGGAGCGCTCAGCTATCCCAGAGGATTCATCTGATGAGCCGGGATTGGATTCATCTCCTCCGTCTATCGATTTGTTTTCGCCACACACAGACCCCTCAATCCAGCTTTCAGGGTATGGACTTTTTCATTTTCAACTAGTTCTGAGAGCTGTGATTCAGTTGTGAAGTGTCTCATTCCATCTGTGGACACTTGATCTTCTTTTTTTTCTTTCTTCTTCTTCTTTTTATCAGACCATTGAGTTAGAATTGTGCCTGTGTCCAATCATGAGGAAGGGACAGTAGAATTCAACCGAAAGATGGAAACAGTTTTGAAGGTGAAAATCTCCATCAATTTCTTCAAATTGTCTGACTGCATCAATCATTTAATGGTGATATTAATGTTTAGTCTATGAGCCTCATCTAAGATACTTCTTGCCGAAGATTGTCGGCAAGCAGCAGTAATATGTAACAGTAAAATGTAACATATTAGATTCTTAATTTAATCTATTGCAGATACAGATGTACAGCTTTGTAGTGGCAGACTAATGACAGGGGAGCTTGCTCTCTAAGTATAGCAGTGATAAATGTAATAAAGGCCATGTTGACTTCAAGGCCTGTGGGCCTTCCAGGTTTTTCCTGAACAAACACGAGAGAGGGGATCCAGGCACACAGAAGAGGGTCCCTACCAAAGACAATGCTCTACAGTATCTGACAGAGGACACACAAATAGAACCCTGTGCAATATGTTCACAAAGTAATAACAGATTAGATTGGGGGCCCTGCCCATGAATACAAATCCAGTTACAAGGATTTTGGTTTCCTTACACTGTGGCTACCCCATTATTATGAGAGGTTCAATTTGCATCTGGATTTTAAAGAGAAAAAGAAAAGAGAACAGAAAAAAGTATTCTGCCTGGTAATGTTAGTTTGAATCAGCAGAAGAAGCAGAAGCAATTGCAGCAGCAGCAATGCTAAAAGGATAACACAAAAAGCACTGGGGGCTAGTTTCCATTGGGGTCATATGTAGGTTAAATGTATAATTTCCTTTCAAAGACATATGAATATGTGACTTCTAAGGTCTCAGCATTATCTCTCTTAGAGATGGACAGGATTGCTATTGTATTAACCTTGAGTGCTGTGTGTGTGTGTGTGTGTGTGTGTGTGTGTGTGTGTGAGTGTGTGTGTGTGTGTGTGTGTGTGTGTGTGTGTGTGTGTGTGTGTGTGTGTGTGTGTGTGTGTGTGTGTGTGTGTGTGTGTGTGTGTATGGGTGGGGGGGTATAGCTAAATGAAAGACAAAGACCAACAAGAGGTATGTTAGGAGAGAAACAAACAGAATTGTAGAGGGTGAGGAATGAATGAGAAAGTGAACGAAGGAGAGGACTCGGAGGAGGGGAGAGAGAGAGCGAGAGAGAGAGAGAGAGAGAGAGAGAGAGAGAGAGAGAGAGAGAGAGAGCGAGAGAGAGAGAACCTGATAAGTGAGCTGGTGGCTGCTGACTAACTATTATGTCGTGATGAAGAGGTTTGTGACTTGTGTCACTCTCTGATTACAGATTTTGATGAGAAGGCAAGACAGTAATTAGTCCCCACAAAAAAACCATTGGCCATTAATTATTATCTTAAGAGCCCTCATACATCACTTGATATGCTACACTGTATATGGGTATCACCGTTACAAATAAGCAGCCAAAAATGCTAATCACTCTCGCTCTCGAGACGAATCAAAGAAATGTTGAGAATGTAATAAAGAAAATGAGTTTGCCTTGAACAGACCTGGGCACAGTATTTGCATGAATATCTGATCCCATTTGCATTCCTGTGATGCACAGAAAGAATTATCCTGGCGGAATTTAGCATTCCTTTCTTATCTGCAACACACCAAATCAATACAAAGCAACTCTGAATATGGATTAAGGAGGCCTGCCTTAACTGTTAAGCATTTACGTGTTGGGAAATCAAGTCATTTGCGTTTGCTGGCAATAGACAACCTACACGCACATACTGCCTCTCCTCACTGCATGCAAATGCCTATACTTTATATACTTCTCAAATTTGGAATGCATGTTATGGCAACCACGGTTGACACCCAAATGGGGTTATATTAATGTGTATCTGTAATACGGCATTTGTATTAGCTATGGGATTGATAACATTATTCAGACTTATTAACTGTCTATATATATATTATTTGGGTTTGGCCGACTTTTCTGTGATCTACATGAGTGACTCTTAACCAGTGGGTCAGTTCCCAAAATATCTTATGACCATGAGGGTCACGGACAGCCAGAAATGGGATTGTGTGAAAGGTGGTCCAAGACACAGGATCTAAATGTCTCAATAGAAGACTAGGGAGACTAGGGAAACTACCCCAATTGTATGTGTATAAACAGACAAAATAACATTTTATTAACAAAAAGAAAGAAAGAAAGAAAGCTTTAACTGAAATACAAATATAACTGAGGTTTTACAAAACAATATGGCTGAAACTTTAATGTGTGTTTACAAAACTAACTAAAATGAACTAAAACTAAAGAGCAAATGTCCTTAGTTTTAGTCTTTTTCAATATTTCATACATAAGCCTATTGTGGGTGGATATGAAATCTATCTACCAATTTCTTAGCTGTGCCAGTTTTACCTGTCAATAACTTTTTTTAATGGTATATTTTTCTTTTTTTCCCTTCTTTTTGTTAAAACTAAACTGAAATATAAAACAAAGCAAATGAAAACTCCAAAACTATAATAACCGTGGTGTGTGTGTGTGTGTGTGTGTGTGTGTGTGTGTGTGTGTGTGTGTGTGTGTGTGTGTGTGTGTCTGTGTCTGTGTGTGTGTGTGTGTGTGTGTGTGTGTGTGTGTGTGTGTGTGTGTGTGTGTGTGTGTGTGTGTGTGTCTGTGTCTGTGTGTGTGCGCGCGCGCGCGTGTGTCTACATTGTACAGCGGGAAGAGAGGAGCTTAATATCTTCCTCCTCTGCAATCTCAAAGCAGAACCGTGGGGCTTGATAAATGATCCAGGGATCAGAGAAATCCACCGGCAGATAGCTTCCTTCCCATTCTGTGGCCAGTCAAAGAGAGGAAGTGTCAGCTTTTTCACCCACTGAGTGATTTAGACTCCCATTGGAGAGGGAAATTGATGAGTGCCTTTGAGATTTATGACGCTTTCCCTTGCACATTAAATATAGACTTTCTAACATGCACTGAGAGGCGCTTTGAAAACGTAATCTTACGGTGAAGTCACAAATAAATAGGAGGAGGAAAGGACAAGGACAGCAGATGAAAAAGCACACAGAATAACTGCCATGGTCCAGGTTCAGGAAAAAGTCCTACACAGCTCCTGCTGAATGCACTTGCTGCAGCACAACGTTGCATATCACACCAATAACCTCAAGATACAACTCTAAAGAAACCCAGCCAGTGTTCTGTGCACTCACTGCAACAACAATAATAACAAAAAATATAGCTGTAATATGGGGGCAAAGGAATGCAATATGAAATATGCAAAACACAATACGCAATATGCACAACACGCCATAGAAACATAATCGTGAACTTGAGGGTTTTCAAGTTTAAACAGGTAAAAAGTACCCTTTACATTTCTTTATTGGAACAAGGCTTTATGATATTCTCAGAAACAGCTATTTTAACGCAACAAAATGAATTACCACCATTTTAGTTAATTCTGATTCTTTGTGTTAACCCATTAAGGGGAACTGTGTCATTTTTAGATTTGAGCCAAAAAGCATTATTTTACACTTTGGGCTATTAAAAAATAGCAGATATACAAGCTCGTAGCGCGGCACGAGTGCCGCGCTACGAGCTTGGCTATTTTTGAAAAATCGTGAAAATGTGTGCAAATCTTTGAATATATATATTTTCAAAGCAAACATTTTTAACTCAAATCTTTGCTTCTGGGGGTCCCTGGAACAAAATATTTTGATGGGGGTCCACGGCCAAATACATATAATTTTGGGGGTCCTTGACATGAAAAAGATTGAGCACCACTGATATAGAAACATACGTTTTTCAGAAAACGGTTGAGATTTAGGAGACATGTAGAATCGGCTTCAGGTCTCAATGGGTTAAGGGTCAAATATGACCCGGCAGAGAGGTCAATTCCGCCCAAATTGTCAATATTCAATGTTTACATGTTTGAGAGTGAGAGAAACTTGTCCTCAATTTGCATTTGCTATTAGGAGTAAATAAAGTTTGGGTTTATGAAAAATAAATGACTTTTTACCTTCTATGGTATATGGGTAAATGTTGACCCTTAACACCGCAGGTGTCACTATTTTTAATAATATTAACCATTTTTAAAGTTAAAAAACTAAAACAAGTATTTCATTTTTTGAAGTTTGTTCTATTATTAGTCTATTATAGTTAGATAACATCATTATCCATGGTCTTCATTATAGGAAATGTAATGAGCGAATTATTAACATTTTTATAATTGAAAATGAGTTATATTGAAAGATGAAACCCAATTCCTAACCCAAAAGTGTTTACATGGATATGAATGTCAGCTATGAGGTGGGGGGAAAAAATAATGTTTTTTTGGGGGGGGGGGGGGGGGCGAGTTAAATCAAGGGACAAATTTGACTCGCTAACACCAAAAGTGTCAGCAGGTTTCTACCACAATGCAAGGGTTAAAAAACAGCATCAAGTTGCCAAAGTGCCAGCGATTTGTTTGTGTTTTCACTCACCAATCATAGAATATTTTTCTGCAGAGCGATCAACCCGTGGATCAGCGGGGTAAAAAAAAAAAGACAGACCACGATCGTCCATTCCATATATATGGCCAGTTGAATGAGGAGTGGTTTTCTCCCACAGCAAAAGAAAGCAGAGAAAATGGCGTTGTCCTTTTTTTTTCAAACAGGAAGTAAACTGTTTTTCTCTAAGCTGTTTTTTGTGATCAGTCGTTTTGCTGCGTCTACACAACAGAAACAATTGTAGTATTCTAATTAGGCAATAGCTTTTCATCACTATTCCTGGCTAATCGGTTTAGCCGGCGCCTGGAATCGAACCTGTGGCCTTTTGTTTCCCGGGCTTCTTCTCTACGCATTCAGCTACAACAGCCATGTCATGTTGTCTTTAAATAGTGGACATGCGTTCATTAACAAAGTCATGAATTCTCTGCAGCAATTTAAATTAAGTCGGGTTTCGAACCAGGGACCTTCTGACTGACAGGTAGACAATGAACCTGTGTTGTGAAATGTATAATCCAAAACTTGTTCCTCATTGACTTCCATTGTACGGTGAAACATCTCTCAAAGCTCAAAGCACATTAACGAATGCCAAGACAGATGATTCTGTCAATACATAACATCACAAAACCCAGTACAGTGTTTGTTGTATAGAAACATGTAAACTTCCTGTTGATTTTACTATTTGAAGAGCCGGAATATCACTTCGAATATCACTTTGAGAGCTGTTTCGTACAATAGAAGTCGAAGAGGAGCAACTTGTGGATTATTGATTTCTAATCAACTGCACAATGGAGCAAGATATCTCACCAATTGGACAAGTTGCATCATAACAATGTAACTACACAACCACACCTCACCAAAGAGGTGTGTATATATATATATATACACACACACACACGCACACGCACACGCACACACGCACACACACACACACAGTTCTGTGCAATCGTATGTAATAGGACAACTAAATATCAGAGAGATCAGCATAGGCCTCTGTTTCAGTGAGCTTATGCAACAGAGGGGGCAGAGTGGAAACAGGGAGGGTGCCGTTTCCCCAATGGAAGGATTTCACTCCCTCCCCAAAATAAATAGATAAAATAAATACAATCCCAATGGAGGTACCATTCAATTCAGCCTGAGATGAGCTCACATCGCGTTGTTGAATGTATTCATTTCATACATTAAACATGACATTCAACATCTACATTATTCACATACCTACTGCTTTACAGAGCCTACAGTAACCAAAATGATTACAGCCTTCACTCTACATTTACATTCAAGCCATTTAGCCAATGCTCTTACGCAGAATAACTTAGTGAGTGAGTGACCTGTGGAGAGGATTCACGCACACACATCTAGACTGACGTCTGAAGTCTATTGTGAAGCCTCGCAATGATCTCAAATATTTTCTATGTAATCACAAACACGCATCAAGATTAAAATGACACAAGGCAAACTCACTAGTAACACGCACGCACGCACGCACGCACGCTCGCACGCACGCTCGCACGCACGCTCGCACGCACGCACGCTCACACACACACACACACACACACACACACACACACACACACACACACACACACACACACACACACACACACACACACACACACACACACACACACAAACCCACACACAAACCCACGCACACGCACCGTATTGGAAAAAGCAATACATTTCATTGTTGGCTCAAAATTATTGCTCTTCTCTACCATTGAATAAATCTCATATTATGACATATCCCACTGTAACCTACTTTTCTTCAGCTCATAACCTAAGCGCTCTGGACTGTGCTTCATTGGCATTTTTCCCCCCACACTCTCTGGGAACCAGTTTTAATCTCCTCACCTTATTGCCTGCAGAAATATTGTCATCACCATCCAAGACTTCTGGCCGAGCCCTAAAATGTAAATCAATATATTCACAACCATGTGCTGAATACCAAACAACTTTGCAAGGGTAAACGGGGACTCGCTGACAATGACATCCCCATACAGGAGCATAGTATGAGAAATAGGAAAGCCAAGATTGTCAGGTAGTGTCTGGACGCTTCTCTGGGGGCGAATCAAACGGCAACATACATTTTCTTCTCACAATCAGCGTGGCTGGTAGTCCACGCTCATGAATCAGGTTGCTACAGCTTTCATCATTCATATTGTCTGTGAGTCATTAAAAAACAATTATAAGTGAGAGCAGGGGGAAGGAAATGCCGGCAAGTGGAAGTTAATCTGCACTTGTGCCTCTGCCACTTCTGAGTGACCTGGACACTCACTCAAGGTTCATGTTTAAGTTTCAAGGTTGTCATTGTCACATGCACAACAGCATCATAGGGAGTGAAATACAGCAGAAAAGACAATACAAAATGTGAACAGAATCTGCACAATCTGTATCTGTAAATATAGTCCTGTACAGTTTATATCACTTTCAAGTTCAGAAGTCTTATGGCCTGTGGATAGAAACTGTCCCTGAGACTGCTGGATCGAAAGCTGATGCTCTGGTACCTTTTGCCAGACAGTAGCAGAGTTACTAGGATCTCTGATGATCCCCTGTGTCTTCACTCCACTCCTTTGGGTGTAGAGGTCCTGTCAGGATATTCTCAATGGTGCATTTGTAGAAGAGTATGCGGAGTCCAGGTTGAATTTCTGCAGTCTGTCTGTGAAGAAAAAAGACCAGTTGTCTCACTGATGAAGCCAACAACCCTACACAATATCAGATTTTTAAAAAAAATAGAGGATCCGGGCACTCAGTGCACTCAGTTTTTGTTTTATCCCTTGAGTGAGTGAGTAAGTAAGTAGGGGTACTTGCTTGAGATTTGTTGCTGAACTGCTTAATTTGTATAGTGTTCCAGTTTTGTTTGCTCTTAAATTTGTGTCATCACTCCCGATTTCACTTGCTTAATCTGCATCCTGTGTGAACTCTCTCCCTTGATTGGATAAAATTGCCATCTCGACCTGAAAATGCATTTTCTGTGTAATGAAGAGCTGGAGGGACGGGGAAACCCTTTTTACTGAACAAACGCTCTATACAATTAGTCCTATCAGTATCAGAATATAAAGCAATGTAACACTGGAAACCGCAAGGTTCCCAGTTCGATCCCCGGCTACCCCCCGAGTTAGTGTCGAAGTGTCCTTGAGTAAGACACTGAACCCCTAATTGCTCCCGATGAGTACGTTGGAGCGCTATATAAATTTACCATTTACAATTTTTACTCAAACTACTCAGACAGGGCTCTCGGTTGGCGCAGGGGTAAAGAACCTGCCCACCACCAGAGAGTCTTTAGGGGTTCGAATCCACCACAGTGCATCTGGCTTTGTCGAGCGTCTATACAAACACAATTGGCTCGTGTTCGGGGAGGGAAGCCAGCTGGGTAGGGTGGCATTTGTACAGCACATATTCCTATGGGCTGGGATGGCACCTGTCAGCAGGGAGTGTTGAGCGGGAGGAGCGGGATGGAGGCGCTGTGTCCTCCCAGTGGGGACTCCTCACTGGCAGGTGATGGTGTAGGGCACAACATCACTGACAACACACAGCAATGTATGTGGGGAGCAATTAAATGGCATAACTTGGGGGAGGAAATATAAAAAACCTAGCAGATTTACAATCTCACAACATGTTGCGATGCAACACATTGTGACTGTAGAACAGCTATTTGTGCTACTTCCGCACAACACAATAAACATGTATAAAATAGGGCATTCGTTAAAAAAAAAACATGAAAACATGAAATATGGAGATGCAAAGTTTCTGCCCGACAGCGACAATATATACGTATGGCAAAATGAAAATGGAATGGAAAAAACAAACATCAAAGCTACAAAGCTTTGAGCTTAAGTCGGCTAAGAGTAAATAGAATAGGCTCTTCAATCCCACAAGCACATCCAGTGCACCTGAACACTTGGCTTTCTGCTCGTGAGAGATTATTTTAAATGGATGAATGTAATCAGAAAGTGTATTGTGACTAGAAAGCACAGGTGCGGTGTGTTTACACCCCCACCTTCCCCATTAAAAACAGCAAGGAACTGCAGAGATGACAAGCGCTGAAAAGGAGCTGATACACATATTGATCCCTGTGGGGGAATAGCAGCACCAATATGAGTAGGACTAGAGGGGAGGCATGCGTTAATCCGACAGACCTTTTCTCCGACTATGTGGCATCCGCGTGCGGTTAGGGTTAGGGTGCGGGTTTGGTCTAACGTATTGCACCCGGACTAGAGAGATACTGTACAACTAAGATTAAAAGGCAATACAAGTAAAAGGTGAATAAAGACAGAAGAAGAAGAAGAAGAAGAAGAAGAAGAAGAAGAAGAAGAAGAAGAAGAAGAAGAAGAAGAAGAAGAAGAAGAAGAAGAATGGTAGACTTAAGTCTGACCTATCCATCTGCTTTTGGGGTTAGTGTAATGTATAACTATCATAGGCATAAGTGTATGTACAATATTTCAGCAGTACTATGACCATACATTTAAAATCAATGAAAAGAGAAAAGCTCTGTCCTTCATCTATATTATGGTTATTGAATTTGTAGTCCGGCACTGGACTTGACCAAGTCGTCTTATGCCGGGAGGCGATGAGTCTGCGGATGAAGGTGCTCCTCATCCCTGCTAGCTCGTAGAGGGGGTGGGAGGGTTTAGTCAACATGGCTTCCAGCCATCCCTCACCCCTACCACAACCACCTCCAGATTGTTCAGGTCAGCTACATAGGAAGCCTTCCTCACTAGCTTGTTCAGTTTGGTAGCTGTCCCTTGAGTTGATGCCCCCCCCCCCCACGGCAAGGAAGAGAAGTATAGAAGTATTTACAGTACAGAGGACTTGGCAAATAGCTCGCTTGAGCTGTGTGACGTCAGACTAATGTGTACTCTGAACCCAGTATGGAGCTAGCTTGCCATCTGCAAGAAATAATATTTATTTTTGGCGGCAGTCTCTGCAGACGGGGGTCTCTGACTCCCTGGTTTGTGCAGTATGGCCTTGCAGTCGGCTGCTTTGGACTGTGGGCATACATGCATAGTGTGGGAAAATTGCTTCTCTTCCCTTCATCTTTATTATGGTTATTGAATTCGGTTCAAAAGAAGCTGACATCAAAGTGACTGTCGGAAATTCATAATTCAGGAGGTTCAGTGTATTTCATTGTAAACCGCGGGGAGGGAAAAAATAATGGAATGTCAAAAACAACATTAAAAGAGAAAAAGGATTTTCACATGTGAGGAGCAGGTGTCTCCTGCTGTAGATCCCCTCCTGGCACACAGTAGGTTGCTGGTATCTATTTTTTAGAGCTCACCTCCAGTGGAAACAGGAAGGCATGCGGTGATGATGTGCCGATGAATATTTCATGAGCTACAGTCTGTACTACCGCACGCTACCATTAAACATCCAGTTTACCTTACTGTACAGCATATCAATATAGCAAGACAAGCTGTTTAAGTGATTTAAATGATTTAGGGAAACTGACCATGAAAAATACAGGCAAATCCTGAGTCCTAATTTTAATCTGGAGAGTGCAAACATGGAACCATTAGGGTCCATTTCGCTCAGTTAAATGAACTGCTGCATACAATTATGGAGAGTTGATCATAGCATGTCCTGGAATACATTATTAGGAGTCCTGGTTGATGGAATAGGGATAGAGGGATATAATACAGAAAAGTGTACATAAATAATAAATAATGACATGTTACTGATTGATCGTATGAAGGACAGACTTACTGTACAGTTTCACCCAGCTGCAGGTCAACATCCAATTGCTGTGCTTAGTCACATACCGGATAGAAGGGGATAGAAGGGGTGTAAGAAACGTACAACAGACTGTACAGCACAGGGATATAATATTGGAAAACTTGATGGGATAACCGTGCTCAACAATACTTAGCAATGCCCATTCTGTGTAAGCCTAGTCTAAAGCCTATTAAACCTACGGCTAATAGTACAAATGGATACTTCAAGGTGATATAAAGCAGGTAATTAGCTCTTGATAACTCTTTTAAAGTCTGTTAGGACCTTAAATATACCCCTGTGGACCTTCACTATTGTCTATCTGGAGTGCTTGACTTTGATCTTCAAAGCTCGCTCTCTCTCTCTCTCTCTCTCTCTCTCTCTCTCTCTCTCTCTCTCTCTCTCTCTCTCTCTCTCTCTCTCTCTCTCTCTCTCTCTCTCTCATATGACTGATGGATTGGGTCACCATTGATGCCCGCATATCCATCAAGGAGAGCCGGCCGTGATGAATGAATATGTCCTCTATCAGCCGTGCATCACCTCATGAAGTATTGTCCTTTTTCACCCAACGTATTCATCCTTCGCCCAAAGATTGATTAACTGTAGGCGTGATTCACTCAGCAATTATGACCTCATCGCTAATCAATCTAACTTTTTACCCGAGGGGGGACCTATACTTACAACCAGGACCCGTGCACGGTGCATTGCACACACACATTAGCGGTTAGTGGGGTTAGTAATTCATTGTGGGTCTCTTAGCCAACAATATGCAAGTACCCAAAATGTTTCTTATTACACTGAGGTTGGTTTAAACAGTTAACTTACTACACTGTATAATCTAGTCTGGAAGAGCAATCCAAATGATCATTCTTTGAACCATACATTTCCATGAATGAAAGTATTTGATTTGTCAATTAATTACTCACACACTTGAATCCAGTGTCCATAATAAAATAAAATAAAATAAAATAAAATAAAATAAAATAAAATAAAATAAAATAAAATAAAATAAAATAAAATAAAATAAAATAAAATAAAATAAAATAGAAAGACAGAAGCATGATAAACAGCTCTAAACATGTAAAAGCAACATAAAGGTCTTTCGGTATGCCCTTTTTATGTTGTGATAAACTTATCTGCTAGAAGGACTGGCGTCTGCATGGTGTGTATGGTGGAATTCTTTAAGCAGCTATTAATCATAATACAATTATGTACCTATTAAATGATGTTAAAGATAAATTCCATATTTTGTACTGTGTAAATCAATATTGCTGGGATAAATGTAGACTGTATGATACAATAGCCTGTGATCCAGTAGCTAGTATGGCTGTTGTGCAGCAGAAACATCTTTTGTACTAAGTCAGTGAACTGACCTAGACCTATTGCTGGGATGTTCCAGACAGTTCTTAGAAAACAGTTATTGTACCAGAATGTTCTGCAAAACAAGAAATCGGTTATGTAAGATTGATTTATTGTAATGGATGAATTGCTCTGGGTCAGCCTGAATTAAAATGATGTAATGTAATCACAAGATGATGCATAATGGAACCCACAAACAAAAATGGTGTTACAATAGACTAGTTCTTGGTTGGTAGGATATTTTTGACAGACATTTATAGTTATGTAATACTCAATTTTTAGACTGCAGGCGAGTTATCACTGCTGTAGCGCCCCATATGAGCTGGTGGCAGCTTATCATGCATTACGTGCTTCCTTACACATTACAACATAAAATACCCTACTGATATGGTGATTCATGAGTTAGACCACTGGTACCCACAACATCACTGCATCAAACTCTATTTCCTGAACATCTGCAGACATATTCATCTGGAGATTGGTTGCCTGTCTTGAATGACCCTTTAGGGTCACATTATAATGAACTGGCTTCCCACTCAAGTGACAAGGAACGATCTCCAATCTTCAGCAGACAACTGAATGGATACTGAGCAGCATTCACTAGCATTGAGTGTAGCAGACCCAGCTGGCCATTATAAGGTTGAAAACTGAACTGATGATTTTGAAAGATTCTTTATTCGCAGATCACCGTAGAAACTAGCAAAGAAAAAGGCATACAATACATAATCTACAACAATACATAAATCAATAATCCATAAACACTTAATCAAATCTCAAGGCACCATAATACATTTGTCATTTATCACTTAAATACATAAACCATATTAGAAAAAATACATCCAGAATAACCATCACAATCAAACCCAACAAAAAGACCAAAAACAATGTAAGAATGTAAGAAAAACCTTTAAACAGAAATATACCTTGTCCCTAAATATACCTTGTTCAGCTGGGTGCTAAAGTGGCATGTGCTTTGTTCCAAGGTTTGTTTGGCAGTCCGTCCGTCCCTTAACTGTCCTTTCCTTATTCCGTCCTTGGTCCATAACAAACAAACATTTCTGAAACCTGTCACGCCGCTACCTTGTTGTGTCCCCTTCAAGCCTTTTCTCCACTGAGGCAGTCTGTCAGTGTTTTAACCCCAGTCACAGCTGAGTTTGATTCAAAATCAACCGATTCTCCACAGCTGGCCCGGCATATTTTTGCAAACGGGTTACGCAAAGACCCGCCCCCGTCTGCCTCTGATTGGCCAGCGCTTGTTGCCTTGTCAACAACTTGGCAACGGGCGCAGTCGGTAGGGCTGCCGCCTCACAGCTAGAAAGTCCTAGGTTCGATTCCCGCCCGGGACGCTGTGGGCGCTGGGGCCGGGTTCTCTCCTCCGCGTCATCAGTGCTCATACCCTAGGTGGGGTTGTTTCATCTGTATCACATTATAACACATCCTGTCTGAGTTCTCTATCCTGATTGGATAAAATTGGTATCCTGACCTGAAAATGCATTTTCTGTTTAATAAAGAGCTGGAGAGACATGGAGACTCCTGTTACTGAACAAACACTCTATAGCAATGAGTACCATCAGAATATACAGCTATTTAACACTTACTTTAACCAAAGAAAATCACTTACCCTACCTTTAATCTTAATGTAATTGGAGGTACATGGACTTGATACGTCAGAGGTCGGTTTCAATTCACCCGTTTGCCAGAGAAGCTTGCAGCTTACAAAAATAAACCTAAAATATATGTGGTTCTTTGTCGTTTTGAGTCGTGAGGCACTCACTATGGGAAACAGCGCCATCTGGCAATGCAACAGAGCTACACAATACGCTCCCGGGGCCCATTTCATTGGGCTAGAGGGTATGTCACGTAACCGGCTGTCCCTTCCCCTTTCCGGAAGGACATATAAGGGCTGGTCGTGACGTAGTACTTCCTCTTCAGTTCCTCTGTTCGCAGATGTTACAAGGCTACACGCTTGTTAAAAACTGAATTCTACATTTATTCGACAATTACTACACTTCAGGACCCAAAGTGAGAAACCAGCTTTAGCCCTAAAAGCGGAGACTAGGATAAGTCACCCACGGGTTTTCTCGCTCGACTAAACTCCAGGAAACTAACTTTATTCTACCTCGTGGTGAGCCGGTGTTAGCCCTTAGCTGCCTCTGAGCCTAGCCGCTAGCTGTTACTAGCTTCGGCTACCTCCACAGCGCTAACCCCCTTTCCCGCTGAGAAACTAACTTTATTCTACCTCGTGGTGAGCCGGTGTTAGCCCTTAGCTGCCTCTGAGCCTAGCCGCTAGCTGTTACTAGCTTCGGCTACCTCCACAGCGCTAACCCCCTTTCCCGCTGAGCTAACTCCCCGAACAGAGCTGTTAGCCTAGCTTTTTGTGAGCCGACGTTAGCTTAAAGCTGTTCTTAGCCTAGCCGCTAACTTACTAGCTTAGCTGTTTGGCTACTTCCACAGCGCTAACCCCCTATCCGTTGAGCTAACTCCCCGAATAGAGCTGTTAGCCTAGCTTTTTGTCGCTCTTTTCCACGATACTCGAACTGTGTTGCTTGTCTCGTCCGGCTCTCGGTGAGGCTGCTTCGTCACAGATACGGCCTGTGCCGGTAGTTTTAGTGGACACCAGCGGCTCTCGCTCTGTCCCCCCGAAACCCTCCCGCGATACTCGAACTGTGTTGCTTGTCTCGCCCGGCTCTCGGTGAGGCTGCTTCGTCACAGATACGGCCTGGCTACGGCATGTGCCGGTAGTTTTAGTGGACACCAGCGGCTCTCGCTCTGTCCCCCCGAAACCCTCCCGCGATACTCGAACTGTGTTGCTTGTCTCGTCCGGCTCTAGGTGAGGCTGCTTCGTCACAGATACGGCCTGGCTACGGCCTGTACCGGTAGTTTTAGTGGACACCGGCGGCTCTCGCTCTGTCCCCCCGAAACCCTCCCGCATCCACAGCGCTAAACCCCTTTCCCGTTGAGCTAACTCCCCGAATAGGGCCGTTAGCCTAGCTTTGGTGAGCCGGCATTAGCCTTTAGCTGCTTCTTAGCCTAGCTGCTACTAACTTGGCCGTTAGGCTACATCCGCGGCGCTAACCCCCCTGATGGAGCGGTTAGCTTAACCTTTAACCAGCTTAACTGTTTCGGCTACAGCCGCAGCTGCTTCTTTCACCACGCGATGGCTCGCTACGGTCAGGCCAGGGCCTGTACGGGGAACGCCGAAGGTGCTAGCGGTGCTCGCCCAGCACCACCGCGACACTCCCGCCTCCCTACCCCAACTCCAGCTGCCACGTGCGGTGGCCCGCGGTAAGCTAGCCCGACCCCCTTCGTGAGCGGAGTACGCGACGTTGACCGCCCTGTTCCTCCCAGTGTCTACAGAGCAGAAGCAGGGTAGTTTTTTGCACATTCTGTGAGGTCAGTACAAAATATAATGCCTGTTTTTTGTGCCAATAAAATTTGTTACAAAGAACCAAACCTTTGCATTATTCAAACCATGTCGACATGAGTCCACAATGCTAGGAAAATGGTCGGTGCTCGTCCTCCTACACTGTCGGATACAACATGTTATGCATATCAACGTCAGTATATTGTGGTACTTAATGCTTATCACTGTGCCAATATGTCTGTCACACTTGTCACATATTGCATTTCCAAATGCGGCTGGGATACGATATAAGGCCTTCATGTCAATATATTGTTTTTATTGCCTGTGTTTGTGCTATTATGGTTGTTCTTTCACCACACCCCGCATGGTTCAGACACTATCTGAAATAAACCCATAGTGATTGGACGGAACCGGCTTCTCGGCCTTCCAAACACTGACGGGATACGAAGTATAATGCGTTTATCCATTATTTTTATATAATGTTCGCCATTATGCCAATGTGTTTGCTACACTGAATTGAATAACTCTGAACTAAGCCCTTAATGATTGGACGGAACCGGTTTCTCGGCCTTCCAAACACTGACGGGATACGAAGTATAATGCGTTTCTCCATTATTTTTATATAATGTTCGCCATTATGCCAATGTGTTTGCTACACTGAATTGAATAACTCCAGTGCAGATGGGGAAACCAGTCTCCAGCCTCCACAGCCAAACAGAGGAGCATGTCGCACTTACTGTAAGATCTGTGAAGAAATACCCTGTGATTGTGGTTTTACATGCGTTGAAAAGTACAAAACCTTGTCTTATTCCAACTCCGCCTGTGTGCCAGGGAGAACGAGGGCCGTTCTCGATGGTCTGCCTTTGGGCCCACAGTATCCGAAAAAACCCTCGTCGGTTTTTCAGATACGTGTGGGACAAGCAATCTGACCCCCCCCATGAGCCCACAGTATTTGGTAAAGCCGGTTCTCGTTTTTCCAAATACGTGTGGGACAGAAACACTGCATGTACTGACTCCATTGAAGGTAACAATAAAACCAGTTGTAAAATCAATTGTAAGAACGGTACCACCCCTGTCCGCCAGAGGGCGCCTTTGCACCTTGGCACAGGGGTCACGCCCGTTTTTACAACCGATTCCACCATCTTGGAGAGGACGCCAAAACGTTTCTGCATCACAGGGCCCTCCCAAGATGGCCGAACGGAAGGTAAACAAGTTACATACTTCCGTGTCCGACCGGAGACGGACGTCGAGCGTCCCCCACCGGATGTTGACGTCGGGGAGGTACCGCGTACTGTCTCACGTGACCTCACCGAATCCAACTGTTTCCGTTTTCGACCGGAGACGGACAAGGGGCTTCTCCGACCGGATACCAATGTTGGGGAGGCACCGCGTGCGGGGTCACGTGACTTTCCCGAATCCTTCTGTCAATCAGGTAACACCCGTACTGCCTCTATCGAGCGTCACACGTTTGGCAACGCCAGAGCGTGCGAGCGCGTCACTGGTCTCCATGACAACGGGCAGACAGCCGGTGGAGCGAGCAGTTTCTTTAACTCGCCTCAACCCACTAGCTCGCTGTCTAGCGAAATGGAAAGCTTGCGACCCGTCTCATTGGGTGCTGCGCACCATACAGAAGGGTTACAAGTTACAGTTTTGCATGAAACCCCCGATGTCAGACAAAGTGATTTTCTACAGCGCGACGGGCGCAGCGGCAGTTACGTTACGAGAGGAGGTTCTCTCTCTCTCCTAAACAATGGCGCAATAGTTCTCCCCAGATCGGAAACGCCTGGGTTTTTACTCAAAGTTTTTCCTGGTTAAGAAAAAGGGGGGGGGGGGTGTACGTCCCATACTGGACCTGAGAGGTCTCAATACATTTCTAACGAAATTCAATTTTCGCATGCTGACGAACGCAGCGTTACTACGCACGGTGCGTCAGGGCGACGGATGGACCAGCATAGACTTAAAGGATGCGTGTTTCCACATTCCCGTCTACCCGGTGCACAGGAAATTTCTGCTGTTGTTTTCACCTAGCGGCTACCTAGCCTCGCTTACGACAACACTGTGTTGCTTAATGCAGCAGGTACGTCAGTGTTACACTGGTTTTCTGTACTGGTACAGCTGCTACTGCTCAGTTACTGCTCAGTACAGCAGTAACACACTGTGGTTGTACCGGTCAGCTCCCCTGGACAACAACGTGATTTTCCACGTACCTTTACATGCCTCCTATGTCAGACACAGGATGTTCCTCTCATGCGGAGAGGTAATGCAGCCATGTCTCTGAGAGAGAGGGACTCTCTCTACTGGGCAAGGGCATCTTCAGAAAACCGTCTACGAATTGGAACCTAGAGGTTACTTAGGTAACCCCGTTTTTTTTCCCCCAGTTTTTGGTACAACTGGTTTTCGTGTGTTTTCTGGCCAAAGAAGGAGGGGGGAGGCTATGTGACCCTTTCTGGATGAAGGGGTCTCATCAAGTCTCTTACGAAATTCAGGTTTTTCGTATGCTGATGACCGTGGCGCTCCTGCGCACGTTCGGTCAGGGGGACAGGTGGACCAACGTAGCCCTGAGGCGCGATTACTGTCGGTTTTTCACTGTCGGTTTCTAGAAGGAGCGTTTTGGTTCCGTCCCAGCAGTCCTCCCTTATAGGGTTCTCACTGGACTCGACCACGCTCGCAGCACGTCTGTCTCAGGAGTGATTGGACGGCTTCCTGTCCTGTGTGAGGCCTTTCCACGTAGGAAAGACAGTCACTTACAGGCTGTGCGTTCAGGTGGCGGGTCTCATGACTTCAGCCATACGCCTGACCTGCCTAAGTAGGCTATTTTGGGACCTTTCAGGGGTGGATGCGGGCTATCAGGATCCCGCCTACCGTGGACCCTCGACAAGGTCTGGTGTCTCCACTTGCATGGATTCGCTTAGGCTGTGCTCACGCGCACCCTTTCTGTCAGAAGGCGCCAGGGGAGGTGCTGTGATCTCACGGACGGCTGTCACGACGGACGCCAGCCTGATTTGGACCAGGTTCGATCGACCACAGGTCGATTTGTTTGCCTCAACAGAGAACGCGAAGTGCTCTCGCTTTTTCTCGGTGAAGGCAGCGGACTTTTCGTTGGGACTGGACGCGTTGGCTCACAGCTGGCCGAGGGAACTGCTTTATGCATTCCTGCCGCTGGAGTTGTTCCGCCCGACGTTGGAAAAGGTCAGGCCCCAGGGCCTGACTGTACTGCCAGTTGCTCCAGGTTGGGGCGTGTGGGGATCGGAGATAAATTCTCTGCTCCACGCCGAACCCGGCTCCCTTCCTCCGATCGCGGACCTGCTGACGCAGGTGGGGACCGAGATCAACCACCCCAGCCCCTGGGACCTAGATCTGTGGCTCTGGCCTGTGTGAGGGCCAACCTAGATTCGTGTGGTCTGCCCCCTGACGTGGTGGTTACCATCCAGAGGGCGAGGGCCGTTTTCTACTAGGGCTGCCTATGACGTCAAATGGAATATTTTCGTGTCATGGTGCCAGGGGCAGTCACCAGTGGTGGTGGCTTTTCGGGCCCCGGTACGCGGCTTCCTTTTTCTCTTGCAGAGCAAGCTGAATCAGGGTTTGACCTTCTCGACGGTCATGGTGTGCTTGGATGCCATCTCCGTCTGCCACGAAGGTTTTCGAAGGCAGGACGGTTGGCGATCGTCACCTGGTACGGCGGTTCTTGGGCGGGGCCAGACGGACCAGGCCGGGTAACAGGCCTCTGTTTCCGGCTTGGAATCTGGCGGTGGTGCTGAATGCACTCTGCCTTCCCCCCGTTTGAACCCCTCGAGACTGGGAGCCTCAAGGTGTTGAGTCTGAAAACAGTCTTCTTGGTGACCCTGGCTATGGCCAAGAGGGTCGGTGACCTGCATGCACTCCCGGTGAGTTCGGAGTGCTTGAGGTGCTCTGGGGATAGCAGACGGGTTCTGCTGACGCCAAACTTGGCGTTCGTTACCAAGACCGGGGTGGTTGCACCGGCTCCGGTCGGATTGGTTGCGTTTCATCCACCTCCTTTCGCTTCGGCGGTGGATGAGCGGTCACTTTGTTTCTGTCCAGTGAGGGCTTTGAGGCTCTACTGTCAGGTGACGGCGCCTGGTAGGTCGTAAACACGATTGTTTGTCACCTACGGCCGGGGTGACCAGCGGAAAGCGATGGCCAAGTCAACGCTTTCCAGGTGGATAGTTGAGGCCGTAAGGCTCGCCTATACTAGTAGTGGGGCCCCAGTACCTGTTGGATTGGGGGCGCACTCGACTAGGGGATTGGCTGCTTCCTGGGCCCTCTCTAGAGAGGTTTTCGGTCCAGGAGATTTGCAGGGCTGCTAACTGGTCGTCTCCTTCGACCTTTGCAGCTTTCTACAGCCTGGACATGGCGGCTTCCTCGGTGACGCACGCAGTCCTTGGCGTGGCAGCCTCATCTACTTGAGGTGCCTTTCTCCCCCTGATGTGATCCCGTGGGGCTAACAATCTGTTGGGTCCTAGGGAGCAGGGGGGCCCTGTTCCCTTACTAGGAGGTTAGTAGGTGACGAGCCTTGTCTTCTATTAGCTGAATGGGGAAGACTTCGGTCTGTCGGGGTTTTCGTTTATCTCATCCCTTGTGCCGTGTCCAGGCCCGGTGGGCCTGGGCGTCCCTGAAGCGGGGGCCCGCCGTGTGCGGGTCCCTGAGCCAGTAGGGGACGTGCGGTTTTTCTGGGGATACAATGTTTTTAACGCTTCCGGGGGGTTTATAGATCCCATAGTGAGTGCCTCACGACTCAAAACGACAAAGAACTAGAGGTTACGTAGGTAACCCCGGTTCTTTTAGTTTAGGAGTGAGGCACTCACCAAACACCCCTTTGTTTCGCCACTGCGAACAGAGGACCTGTGGTAAGAGGAAGTACTACGTCACGACCAGCCCTTATATGTCCTTCCGGAAAGGGGAAGGGACAGCCGGTTACGTGACATACCCTCTAGCCCAATGAAATGGGCCCCGGGAGCGTATTGTGTAGCTCTGTTGCATCGCCAGATGGCGCTGTTTCCCATAGTGAGTGCCTCACTCCTAAACTAAAAGAACCGGGGTTACCTACGTAACCTCTAGTTTTGCAGGACGTAGCAGTGCACACTTTGACGAGCTCCATGCCTGTCTTGTGTCTCATGCTCGTGTGGTAAAAACATGTTTTTAGATTATGGAGATTTGTTTGTTTGTTTGTTTGTTTGTTTGTTTGTTTGTTTGTTTGTTATTATCGAAATATTAGAACGTAATATGTTGTATGTAAAATGTTGATTTTGTGCATTTTAGTGTTGTTATGATTTGTGTTATGAGAGCAGTCACTTTTTTAGAGCCAGCACTCACCACTCACTCAGATGATGACTCAACTAACATTATAACACAGGGAGAGCTATAGCGACAGGATTGCTTTTGACACTGTATTAGAGACGACAGGGGGGTATCTCTTCTCTTACCCCCAGTGGACATTGCTGTTATAAAAGGAACAGCCCCTGGATTTGTGAGATGGACAGCAGGGACTGTTTCCTATCAGCTGTCCTCCAGGTAGACTGTACTGTTCAGGACATTGACCCCGACTTCCCCCAAGCATCAACACACTGCCTTAAGACGGCATCAGATCCACCGCAGCTGACAAAATATGCCAGTAGCAATAAGCTGATGTGGCACATGCCACAGGGAACCTGTAGCAAATTCACAGAAATCTCCCCACTGAGGCAGTTGTTAGGACAATAGCATTGCTTTGCCTTGGGAACTGAGAGAGTATTGTATGAGCCTGTGGGCATTGCTCCTCCCTGAGCCTCACACCCCAGTTCTGATTCCCAACACAAGGCTGGTTCCTTTGTTCTTGCAATATTTATTTATGGCAAACATGTATTTTTGTGCCTGTAATAATATGTAACGTGCATCATTATGTTCCCTCCCTGTCCTTGCAAAATGGTAATTTTATGTTGTTATCTCTGGAAAAACGCACGCACGCACGCACGCACGCACGCACGCACGCACGCACGCACGCACGCACGCACGCACGCACAAACGCACGCACGCACACACGTACACTCAACAGTATGTATTGGAGCCCATTAAGTGGATAACGGCATGCATCTTCAAAAGGGCAGTTTGAAAAGCGAGGCCAGGCGGAAACTCTAACATGCTGCTGAATAAATGCATTAATTAACGAGGAATTAGGTGCTTGCGGTTTGGGCTGGCTGTCTTTCAAGTGCCAGGGGTCCTCATAAATAAACATCCAAAAAGCCATGTGGCAAGATCATGAAGCAACCTCTTAACAGAGAACCGCCATATAATCCTCATCTCCGTGATAACAAACACCTAGCGCACTCTCCCCTCGCCTTGTTAAGAAACCAACACTGTCCGCCTTAATATTAATGAATGCAAATTAATGCTTTTTACAAAATATTATTAGTATTATTCACGCTGAGAAGTCTTTTGAGCTACAGCCTCTGTAAAGTTACAGAACAGAAAATGCTGCCAGCGCGCTTGTCCCAAGTATTCCATTGGGATTGCTCCTGCCGGTGATTTCTGTTATGAGGATATTAGTAGAATGAAAAGGGATGCTTTGAAAAGATACAGATTATGTCGGGGGGGGGGGGCTGCACACGAGGAAGGGAAGGTGGAAGGCAGAGAAGGTTGGGGTTGAGTGTGTGTGGGGTGGGCGTACATTTTTTAAAATAAATGTATTCCCAGTTGTGCAGGGGTACCATCAATAAATGCAGCGGAATGAAAAGCGATGCATCTCCAGAGCATAAAGACAGATTTACAATGAGGCACTTTGTACTGTAACTCATCTCTGCGGTGGCTATACTGTACGCAGACAGCCTTTGTGATGTATCGCCGTGCTGGATGAAATTGACATCCTTTATCTTGGCTTGCACAGCGTTTTGGATGCAGATCTTTGTAATGAATTGGTTCAGTACCTTTTGACATTGTTGATGGATGGCACTGAGGTGAGTGAAATGGCTCAGGAACTGCATACTTTTTAAAAAATCTTAGCATGATTATATTTATTAATCTCTCACTTAATGATAAATGTTTTTCTTAATTGTGTAGTGCCAGTTCTTTGATGTCATTTATTCATGATTTTGTTCTATCATTTTGATAGAAGTCAACAGTGAAACATGACATGCAAAGTGGTCAAAGCACAAAGGCAAACAACTAATATTTGCTACTCCAAACTAACTTTGACAAAGAAAAAAAGGAGGTTTTAAACTGGGCTTATGATACACTTGACTGGATAAAAACAGTTGTGGGGCAGGAAGAAACAACCCTTTTTTATTATCTCCAAGCATTTTATATTCCCCTGACTCTACTCAATAAAGTACAACTATCTGAGGTAATGTCAATAAATTATTAGTTCAAAAAGGATATTGCTTTGCTGCCAAATTTATACTGATGTGTGTTTGCGCACGCACGCACGCACGCACGCACGCACGCACGCACGCACGCACGCACGCACGCACGCACACACACACACACACACACACACACACACACACACACACACACACACACACACACACACACACACACACACAAACGCACAGTTCCCTGGACACATACTGCAAGTATGCCTTTAATTAGTGTGGTCAGCCCACAGCTTTGCCTGCAGTGCCCACAGAAGCTTTGGAGGAGTTTCAGGATTTTCAGTCCATAGATACCTGCCACTCTCCAGACAGCAGGAATACACCCCCTGTGCAGAGGATCAAGCCAGCAACCCTCTAGTTATTAGTCCAAGTCTCTACCTCCAGGGCCAACCTGTCAAAATGTATTTTTAACCAAAGGCCTCACTGTGTTCTCACTGTCCCGTATATGGGACAGTAAGAACTCACGGTCTGTCTGTCCGTCCATCCATCTGTCCATCCATCTTGAACCAAATATCCTCCATCCATCCGTCCGTCCGTCCGTCCGTCCGTCTGCGGGCCTGGCCGAGGCAGGCAGGCAGGCAGGCAAAACTAACATGATACTGACATGATATGGACATGATACTGGTGATGTCCTGATCAGTAGATGTAACCAGCAAGATGTGGAAAAAGTGATATGGCCAGTTGGGTCTTCTTTCATCCTATACTTCACAAGTGTGCCAGTGCATGTGTGGTAGGCCTACACCATTGATTGATTGATTGATTGATTTATATACTTTATTTAGTAAGACATGAGAACAACAGTACATGGAAGTACAAATTCACAATACAAGGTCTACTAAACTGGAAGGCTCATAAAGCACTAAGCTTGTTTAAAATGAGATACCCACGCACACAGAGTATGGTTTTACACTCCTTTACTCCTTTAGGTAGGGCATTCCACATTTTTGTTGAAGAGAGAATGGTACAGGCAGGGTCGGATTAACCCTTTGATTAACCCCCCCAATCGCTTCATCAGCAGGGTGATGAAGTGACTGCAGGGGGTGTTGCCGTCGCATTTCGCCACGATGTAGCGCTATTTCAGCAGCCCCCGGACAGTGTTTTGTCGCCGTTACTTGCAATAGTAATGTTTCTCTTTTTGGGCTGAGCTTGGTGCCTCACGTTGCAGCCCTTAAAGCCAGTGCATTACTCAGGGCGTGGGTACATACAGGCATAAAATGTTTCAATTAAGTAGCAGTGCAAGTTTGAATAATTTGACCAGGCTGATAATTATCACCTGTCATTTGAGATACTTGTCACAGTCTGTCACAGTAAGGGTTCAGGCTAATTGAGAATCTTGTGAACATTCAGGTAGAATGGCCTGGGCCGCAGCGTGGCGGTTCGGGTACCCTAGGCTGCAATGCCAGCGTGACAGCGCGTCGCGGGTTCGAATCCCGCTCCCGATGGCTTTTGCTGCATGTCACTCCCCATCTCTCTCCCCATTTCCTGTCAGTCTACTGTCCTATCTATAAAGGAATAAAAGCCCCAAAAGACATCTTTAAAAAAAAAAACATTCAGGTAGAACATAGTATGACACGTTTTGATTGCCTACAAGTTTGGTCTTTCTTCCTGCTCCAGCAGAAACCATAGAAGAGTACATCAGATGAAGCATGGCATGGCTGCTCCTCTTCTTGACCACATCATCACAGAGTTTGATGGCCAATTTACTTCTATTTAAGTCATCTCCTCAAACCAGCTTGGGCTAGTTCCCTCTGTCTAGTGCCAGGACGGTGTAAGAGCAGAAATTACTAAAGCTGATCTGCCATCACCAGAGATGACTGAACAGGAGCAGATGTCACAGGAAGAAAGAAAAGCTTTCTCAAGAAGTGTGATCTTCTGAGGTGGGAATGTTCACAAGTTTCTCAATTAGTCTGAAGAATTTCTGTGACTGTGACTATGACCGCCCCCCCTGGCCCCTCTATTGGCAACCGCATAGACTGCTTATGCCAGTGGCCGACCCTGACTTAATATAGCAGGCTGTCAGTTGTGATTGATGCCGCTTTGTGTACGGTGGCGTTTGCAGTGTGATGGAGGACTGAGGAACCACACCTCCAGGTGGTTCTTCAGTTCTCCATCTGTCCCCAGTCCACCTGTGAGCCACATCACGGAGGGGCAAGGGCTGTTCATCCCTGCTCTCTCACAGCAGGCACGGGCACACAGCCACTGTAATCCTGTCACAAAGCCTACGATCTATTTCCACATTTGTACAAATTCTTCTCTGAAATGGATTTTCATTGCACGTGAGCCCTGTGTTATACGTATTGTGTGACAGTGTTGTACAGAGAAAGTAGAATTTTCGCAATTCTGCCTGTGGTTGCCCTGTTAGGGCAACCACACTAAATAGCCAATCTAAAGGTTCGCAACGTGTCACATGGGAGCTTGTATATCGGCTGTTTTGGCTATTTTTGAATTTGAAATTTTGTGAAAATGCTCAACTACAGTATATGACAATCCCAAAATAGGGATGCCAGGTTGAAATGGTTAACCTAAGTGTTTGTTGCTCACAACTTCTAAACTAGAATAAATAATTATGATTTGATTAACCAGAAGGTTAGATCAGTGACCTGAGAGATACGTAGACGGGTGATTCTAGTCTCACAGGGACACGTTTAGTGTCATGTTCTTTATTACCAGTTTGAATTTAAAAAAAACTCAGCCTTTGCCTAGGTCACATTCTTATGTTAACACGGCCCTGCCTGTGCTAGAATGATTGCAGAATGATTGCAGTATTAACTGTGACAAGGCAATCTCCATTACTCCAATAATCAGTCAAATCATCAAGGTCAAAATGATCAGTACTGGCAGTGCTAAACAGGAAGACAAATCCAAGAGAAATCTAATTTGTCCTAATTTAGCCTACCATCTGATCCACCAAGATTGGCATTGGTGTTTCTCAGGAGGTGACTCATTTCAAACAGCTCCTCTTTTGGACATGATTTCTCTGTCTCTTTCCCTTCACAGATCAAGGCAGCAGATGAATTCTCTCAGCCATCAGATGCCACGTGGCAGATGTCACAGCATTTATTGTCACAATGATTTATGGGGCTAGAGCCACAAGGAAGTACAGTACACATCAAAAAAGCCACACGCTGGGAGAGAAAAACACTCTCCCATGCCCTTCACTGAATGCCAACTCCTGAACCCAAGTTTCAGTCCGTTCCTCTCATGGGACAATACATTCTGCTTCTGGTTATTGTTTGACCATCTGCTTCATTTCTAGCCTCTCGCTACCATTCCACTCCATTCGCCAAATTTGGTCACCATCCCTTTTAGCCCCTCCTAATTTCACCCCCACGGCATGTTTCTTTGTAACTTACGACAACATTCAAATGTTTATTGCCATATGAACCACGGTTATTTGGTTCACTTGAGCTTAAATAGGAATACAGTGGCATGCAATAAAGCAATACAATTATTATCTGCAGTATTATGTACAGTATAGTACATGAAGCTGAGGACTACAGTATACAGTACTTAGAGTGTGTGTGTGTGTGTGTGTGTGTGTGTGTGTGTGTGGGTGTGGTTTGTTGAACAATATTGTCTATGTACCATAGACTCCCAGCTCTTACGTGCCTGCTAAGGTACTGCGTAGCCTGTGTGGAGAGAGGCTCCTGTACCTAAGACCCTTCGTAAGGACCGCACACAGTCTCTACGCAGCATCTCTTTGGGAAACCCAGCCAATGTCAGTAAACCCCAGTATCCATTTTATCCATGTTATGATGATAAATATGTGACCCAACAGGACTTGCACTTTCTTTTTGTCTTTTTTCATAACATGAAGTTAACTTGTTTAATATGACTTATAGAGTAAATGTGAACTTAAAACATCTGCTACAGAAAGAAAAAATACCCTGAATGGTAAAACAGCCTACAATGGATGCATTCTTCATTTTTATTGACTGTCTGGCCAACAGTGGTATTCAGTTGTATTCACCAGTGAATTGAACCACTCTCGTGTCATTGGCAATGCACAACGAGTTCATTGAGTGCATGTTATATTATTAACTCTCGTCCTATCTCTGAAGCCTGACTTGTTGGGAAAGAGAATGTGTTGTTGGATGTGACGCACAGCGCTCCAGATGTAAAATAAACAATGAATGAGGCTCATATAAGGCAAATTATTTATAGAAGTATGCCTACACAGTGAAATGGATAC
This sequence comes from Gymnoscopelus microlampas, assembly GCF_963454915.1. Classification (NCBI taxonomy): domain Eukaryota; kingdom Metazoa; phylum Chordata; class Actinopteri; order Myctophiformes; family Myctophidae; genus Gymnoscopelus; species Gymnoscopelus microlampas. The sequence goes on from NC_139959.1 coordinate 24,803,502, forward strand.
GTTTTGGGGATATAAGGTTTGAAACATCATCATTAACTGTTCACACCAAAGAAAGGTATAAAATAAATATGTAGTTTAATTACTTATTTGCAGCTGGATCACGTACGTATATATTTGCTTTATTCTTTATGGCATGTGTAGGCTATGCTTCTCTGCCCTTAACTTGGCTTTAGTTTATTCTCTAGAGCAGGGGTTCTAAACCTGTGGGTCGGGACCGCCACATGATTTTGAGGGGGTCCCCAAATGACAGAGAAGTGACAATTTAAGGACTTTTAAGACCTTTTTAATACCTAAGAAATAAGAAAGACAAGAAAAAGACCATTACCGCATCAAAAGTAATCAACAAACTATAGCATTAAAGAAATCTCAAACCTTGGCTAAATTGTCAAATAATATTGTCAAACATTTTGAAAATAGCTGAGCTACAAGCTTGTAGATCGGCTATTTTCACAAGATGTATCTGTGGAACAGAGTCAAACTAAATGTAATGCCTAAACTCCTACAATTCCAAGTGCTTGTCAGGGTGGGGGGGTCTCCAGTTCAAATATGATTATTTTGGGGGGTCATGGCCTGAAAAGGCTGAGAACCACTGCCCTAGAGCATGCCATGCTGGTTACATGTCTCTGTGTAATGCAGTCACAAGAATTCTGTAGCCTACTAATATGTGAGAATTTTTGTTGGTGGAACTTTGGCAGTTATGTTTAATAAACCAAAACATTTTGTATTTGTGTATCCTTTTTACCCATTTTTTTGGTTTTAGATTTTCGAAATAAAAAAATTAAGGACCAAAAAAACTTTCCATTAAACAAAAAAAAGTTGAAGAAATTTGGGTCATAGGAAGATTTGGGTCTTGAGCTGAAATGTTTGGGAACCATCGGTCTAGGTGAGTTATCATGAGGGGGATTCAGAAGTCTGAAGCATATTACTTTGTGGTACCATTTCACAAACAAGAGGCATAATTAAAATGAGGCTGAACTAGAACTGCCAGGATCATCATTGCTTTACTGTCCAGAAATCTTGCAGTTCTCGATAACAAAATGTGTTCATTGATTTATCTCGGTGAAGGGCACCTTTTTGAGCTGGACCACTCCTGACACATGGCTATCCAACACACAGCCACGGTAATTAACTGAGTCCTTATTAGCTGTAAGCATGCACCGTGTCACTTCATGCTCTGTGCAAAATGAGGAACCATCTACACTGCAGTATCCTTTGGTTTAGAAAAGGGTCTCTGTCTGTGTGTGTGTGTGTGTGTGTGTGTGTGTGTGTGTGTGTGTGTGTGTGTGTGTGTGTGTGTGTGTGTGTGTGTGTGTGTGTGTGTGTGTGTGTGTGTGTGTGTGTGTGTGTGTGTGTGTGTGCGTGCGCGCGTGCGTGCGTGCGTGTCTGACAGATACTTCTGAGCTGGAGGGACGCAGCGGGCGATGCGGTTGAGGTCAGTGACGCATTGATCAAACTGATAAAAACATCTGTGCACAGGCAGTGACTAACACCGATGATAACTTTATATACTGTAAGTTTTAACGACTTAAAGCCCATCATCCTTACACAGAAAATAGCAGATCGACAAGCTCACAACGTGCGACGTGCTGTGAGACTGCATCTCCTGTCATACTGCTTTGGTCCGGACCACATACAAATGCGCTGCATTACAGCTATTTCATTTAACTACAGTGCTATATCAATATTCTTTGTTGGCGATGTAGCCAAATGTAAGACACTACTAATCTGTGCTGTGAACAAACCAAAAACATTTCTACTGTTTTACAGACTTGTAACCATGGGGAAACGTAACCATGGGTGAAACAAACAAAAACAAAACTGACCGGACTTTGGACTGCCTTAAACACCTAACTTTCCAGCCCTTTATTATATTGCAAAACATGAACCCTTTACCCGCTGATGCATTGCATTAACAGGGTTAACAAACGTCTCAAATGCCTGAGTCTGCCTCGATGAATTATGATCACAGCACATTCAGCTGATGTTTCACCTTCGGCTGACCTCGTGACGGCTATTATTTGCTGATGCTTCCAGAGATCAAAAGCGTACCCCTCCCCCGTCCCCCCATCACCATGCCAAGGACACATGCATCATCACTTTACGGGCCTTTCTGCCGCAGTGATGCATGGCTTCAATAGCCTCGTCAGTTTCAGTCAGTATTTATAACAAACTATGACCCAATGCAACTTCACGTTGGGTTAGAAGTCGCAGCAGCATCACTCGTCCTACAATGCACTCACGCAGGTGGTTTTGCACATCGATACATATAAGTGAATACATTTGAGCTTGCGTCATTGCCGAGCACCGGTCTAGTATATTAATATGTTGAATGTATATGTATGTATTTATGTTGAATTGAAAATTGCTTTAGTACAATGTAGGTGTACCTATACGTGGTGATAGACTAAAGGATTTTAAAGTGATGTTGACATTTGGTTGTACCATGGATGGTACAGCTACAGTACTTGGGTAAAGTGGAAAGTTTATTCTGTGTTATTAAATGAATATTAATATAAATGACCCATTTCTAGCTTGCATCGCCCACCTGAGCCTGCGGGATCAACATGTCATAAGGTGTACTATGAAAAAAAGGAAAAGAAAGATGGGGAGGCAGCGTTTGAAAAGTTTCTCACCTTCATCTCACAGTATCAGAGCGGTTTCTCAGTGTGACATTAATTAACATGTATGCTATAAATATTCAAACGTAGTTTCCTATGTTGTCATGAGAGTACAAAATGGAGAAGAAGGGCAGCTCATTACATCTCATGAATGAATGACTCATTCACTTTGATCACAAGCTGTCATAATAGTCTTCATTCATTCCTTCATGACCCTCCACTATTCATTCCATTTCATTCATTCCTTCATGACCCTCCACTTTTCATTCCATTTAATTCATCCATGACCCCTCCGCAATCGTTCCATAGGTTTTCAACATAATGTACGACCCTGGTGTATATGCAGTACATAACCAACATCTACTTCAAGATCCCAGCTCAAGGTCTACATATTATGTTATGTCCTTGGTGTTACACAGGACCCCCATCTTGTTGGGGTATTACCAAGCTGACCCACTCTGAATGTTTTCCTTATGTCACACATAATTTATGATAGCATGTTGAACTAAAATGGAGAATTCCTGAGATGGCTTCATTCATTTGAGTCCCTTTACTCATATTGTTATGTTTTATTAATCACAGCACCACTGCCTTAAACGTGTAATGTTGTTGTTAGTAGGAATAAACACAGAACCTGCGAGGAAGTGGACTAAGAAAGGGGAAGAGCCAAACCGAGTTCCTGTTTGAACACAAAATCCAAATACTACTAACACTTTCTATGAAGCCCATTTCTTTAATGCATTATAAACATAGCTACTTATAACGCATTATAATCTGTGTATAACACTGTATTATTATAGTTATATGCACTTATATAAATATGAATGATTAACAATAATCAAAAGACATTACCAAGCATCTAAATTGGTTATTTTTGTTATTTGTCATGTGATGAGTATGGGGCTTAAGTTAAGTTTGTTGTCCTATAGGAATACTTGAAGGCCTGTGTGTTCAGGACAAAAAGATAGGATCAGACATCAGGTACACACAAACCAACTACCCTACACATAAAAAGAAGTAACAACATGCACAACAAAATGCAGAATTAAAAAAGCAAATCCTTTGGAGAGAAAATAAGGTATCCTATTCAGCACTGTTCATCACCAGCCAAGTCAACGTACAGCACCGACCAAATAACAAACTGAAGAGAAGCACTAGGCCTGGTAAAAGTGTCAAAGGGTAAGGCCCAAAAAAAATCTTTAGGTTCAAGGTGGAGCACATACTGTAACCGTCAGGTGAACTCATCTCTGTTCTGACCCAGGCTTGATCAAGTGTCAGATAGTTTAGCTATTGGCCTCTGAGCCCTCTCACCACCACTGCACTGCTCTAGACAGGTGAGACATTGTGAAAAAGAGGAGAAAGGGTTGAAGGAAGATGACCCCCTTCTTCGTCCAGTCTTTGGTAGCCTTTTCATTTCTCTCTACTTTTTTTATTTTGTTATTTTGTTTCATAGTTTGTTTTTGTTCATACCGACAACGGTTTACAGGATATACGGTACTTCAGAAAAAGGGGGGTATAAACATTTTAACATCGCCCGCTCCCTCTCCCTCCCACCCAACTCGCAAGTTACTTACCTCACAACATGCTTACTGTGCTGAGGTTAAAGTAAGAGTTGAGTCTGATTATAATACACGTTACAGTCCGCTGAAGTTAATGACTATTTTCACATAAGTCATTTTAAATGTCAGTAATTGTACCTGTGCTATTGAACTGGAAAAAGTAATGAGATACACTGCTAGTTATAAGGATAATTCCTTTTAACAGGTTGTTCATGAAAGTCCTTGCGGTCTTGTTTCCAATGAGAACCTGTGAGCAATTAGGGGTTAAGTCTTGCTCAGGGAGAAATTTTATTTCATCGACACATATGCTGGCCTGGCCTGGAATCGAACCTGGGGCAGGGCCGGACTGGGACCAAAATTCAGCCCTGGCATTTTGGTCCGAACCGGCGTTTCACTGCTTCAGCCCAGCCCTGCACATGAACTCTGCAGCCGCACCGAGGCCCCTGCTGGAAAGCATCCCAGCCCAAACATTAACGTAACTAATAATTGGGCCGCGCAACCCGGAAATTAGCGTAATAATCCTAAAACGGGAGCAAACATATTTTTCAAATATTTTTTTTATTTTTTGGGGCCCAGTGGCCCACTGGCCCAGCGGCCCACCGGGCATTTGCCCGGTATGCCAAATGGCCAGTCCGCCGCTGACCTGGGGCAACTAGGGCCTTTGGCTCCCTAGGCGGGCTCACTAACCACTCAGCTATGGCCGCCCCTAAATGGCAAAAACTAGTTGAGTTACTACTTTGTTCTGAACTCATTCACTGCCAGACTTATTTCTGGCTGCGTTTGCCCACTGCCAGCGATCTTCGTTTTTCTTACCTTTTCAACTGGTCACAGAATATTTATAACCAGTATGATCGATGATCGACGGTTGGTAAACACGAAAGGTTCTACTGTGCTGCCGCGAGAGAAAAAAAAACTCACCGCGACTATCCCTTCCCTTATTACAGGCTGATGAATATAGCATCTCTCGTCAAAAATGCACGTTTTTCTTACCTTTTCAACTGGTCACAGAATATTTATCTTTCGATCATGTTATCTCCTGGATCTGTTTAACTTGAGGGTAAAAATGGTCACTAAGGTGATAGAGAACAGCACCATCTGGTGGAAAACCACTGAAAACAAAAAGGTCGTCAAAGTCGTCATTGGCAGTCTGGGTTAACATGAACATAAAATGGAGCCTTGCTGTAACATAGGCTAACGTAAGTTTAACTAAAAATGATCTCCCATCTGCTATGTGCTGACAAAAAAAGTAATTTCTTAAGTGATAAAAGAAAAAACTAGATACAACACTGTCAGAAGAGACAGGTAGGAAATAGTCCCTTCTGTATATCTAAGAGGCGCAATAAATGAGTGAATAAATAAATATAGATATATATTTCAACTACTGAGTCAGAGGAGACACTTTGTTGAAGCAGAAAAGAAAGCATTGCCTTATGACAAAATGTCAAGACAATAAGCCCACCCATCAATCATCAATTTCTCCAAGAGCAAAAGAGAGAGAGAGAGAGAGAGAGAGAGAGAGAGAGAGAGAGAGAGAGAGAGAGAGAGAGAGTGAGAGTGAGAGTGAGAGTGTGTGTGTGTGTTTGTGTTTGTGTGTGTGTGTGTGTGTGTGTGTGTGTGTGTGTGTGTGTGTGTGTGTGTGTGTGTGTGTGTGTGCAGACAGACAGACACACAGACATCAGACAGACAGATGTTCACAACACCCGAGTTCAAAGGCAATCCCTCCAGTGGCTTTATGTGTTATATTAGGTAAATGACACCTTTGCCCCTGTGGGTGGTTGAAGCCCGACAGCAATCCATCCCCTTGGTTTTTAGGACGGCTCAAGCGAAGCGAGCCGTCCTCTATGCAGAGAGATGAAAGGCAACTGAGGTATGTGGGAGTTAACCTCTCGAGGTATATAAAGAGAGGAGGTGGCTTAGGCGAAAAAGGGGCGTAACGGGGCGTGATTTGGTCAGGGACTCTCTGTTTGTGGGAAAAAGGGGGCGGTCTTGCTAAAAAAGGGTCTGGAACGCGTCGTCATTGCTTCGTTGACACCGATTGGTTGCTGCAACTTGGCTTCATGCAGGGCGACGCCCCCTCTTTGCTCCAAACACCGATTGGTTGCTGGCTTCATGCAGGGAGACGCCCCCTCTCACGCCCCCTCTCAGGTCTGAACATGCCCCCTCTCACATCTGAACATGTTTGCACCGCCGCCATTGTTCCAACACCAGTGTCCGCGCAGCCTAAAGCCCCGCCCTCCCCTCTACACACTTCATGCCGTATCACTCTGCAGAGAGGCATCAGAATTTTGTATTAAATTATAGAATGCACCAAAACATTAATAAGTGTCGACTTGAATCTATTTAAGCCACAATAAAGCCCCGCTTTTATTTTTGATATTTTTTGGGGTTTATTTCGCATAGTTTAAGATGATTTTCCGTGCACATTTCTTCATTTAAGCATCGCGAGCTGCGAACGGCCTTTTTGCATGTAGTTGAAGCGCAAGGGGGGGGGAGAGAGTCGCAGATAGACAGCTGGAGAGTTGAATAACCTCCTCTTCAAATAACCAGATTTATTTACCAAAGTAGCCTATGTAGGCGACCTACATGTTTATGTTTTAGCTTAGACACGGGTAGCCTACAATAGTTGGTAGATGATTGGTTTCTTTTAGGAGCGCTTTGTGATGCACCGTGCAGTTAAATCCGCGGTGTCAATAAATTCCACTGCCCGCTCTTTGATGAGTCCTCCATCCTCCATGAATCGAATACAAACTGCAACTAGTTCCCGTTTGGAAAGCGGGAAATCTTTATACGCGAGTAGGCCTATTGCAAAATATTGTCCAATGTCCACTGAGTTCAGCCTTTATTTTACCAAGCAGGACTGATGCTGCAGCCTGAAGCAGCTTGTCCTGAAAGTGGTTTAGGCGGTCGATCGCGGTGGCTACCGTTCGTTTAGGCGTCCTCGCGTCGATGAGTTTGCTCTGGACAAACTTTTTTTTTTACGCTGGTGCCATTGCTGCCTCTCTGCTGTCTCAACAATCAAAAATGAAGAGAACGAGGCCAGGACATGTGTGTGCTGTTTATATTGTGCGCTTATGTCATGACGTAGAAAACCGGTTCTGTGAATGAGGGACACAGACAGACACATTTCACACTCGAGTGTGAAATGGGATTCTGAGAATACACATTGGCTCAATTGCTCAAAAGACCCAACATCCTCCAGACACGCAGGACGTAGAGAGAATGGATGTGTATTACGTTATTTGTCAGCCTTAAGTATAGGGGCGATATTCATAGTAAATACACAAAAAGCTGTCTGGCGGAAGGAAGGCACAGTGGCCCTCATTTATCAACGCGGTGCAGCCCGAATAATGAACGTACGGCGATATCACCGCACCTTTCGGCATTTATCAATATATCCTGACGTGGCCTTCATCCTACTTTACGCTGAGATCTCACGTCTGGTCGAGACCAGTTGTTGACGTTGCCTGCGCCCGTTTATTCCATTCTAGACCTGCGGAGCAGACGGTCTGACAGGCATCTGGACACATATATCCACTCCAAAATGTATATCTACACTAATAAATAATCCCTGTGAAAATATAACATTTTATAAAGTAATTTAAACAAACTGCTTTAACAGTCACTCGGTTAAGCTTGCAGATCTGCATGGCTGCGTTGGCTATTTGAAAATAGCAGATCTACAAGCTCACAACAGGTCCCATTGCGACGCGTTGTGAGCTTGTGGATCTGCTATTTTCAGCGCAGCAGCGATTCTGCGAGATAATTTTCGGGAGCCCCGACATTCTTTTCATGGACAGTGAGGTCTACAAACTTACAGTAGCTTGTCCTATGTTATGGAGTTATGTCATAGAGAGTTATGTAGGCTACACAACCTGGCTGGGTTAAGGATATAAACCCGACGCTCCAATATTAACGTGGCGGCACGGAATCACTGCATTCCGCCCGAGTCTCAAAATGCACAATTTGTGAGCGCCATCATGTTCACACATTACAACAACAATAAGGCTCAAACCCATTCAGGGACATTAATCACTTATACAAAATGTTTTGCATCAATTAAGTCAATAACATGCTATTCAATCTGTCGCATCATACACATGGACATAGTAAATGCATCTGTATGTTTACACATTGAAATGTGAAAACCTAGTGGAGCACAATAGCATAAGTGTAATGTCACCTTAAACATGTAGGCTAGCTTTGTTGTTTTATAGCAATAGTATATAAATGAATTTCCTGTCATCAAACCTATGTATTCCTTTTTACGTTACTGTATGTGTTGTTTAGCATAGGACAACCACAACATTCAGGTCAGCTGTTAGTAACATCGCATCCGGGGTACTACAGCCAACGTCATTGTCAAGACAATATAGAGAGTGTGTGAATGGCCCCTGCTGGACGGGCTGCTTTCCCAGTTAGCAGTACTTCATAACGTCACTATATCACACAGGTTTATAGACCTTTAGTTATGAATTGCATTGCAAACTGACGTGATTCAAATATAAATGAAATGGCATGGTGGAAAGAAGTGATCGAATGTTTTACTTAAGTAAAAGTATCAATACTGCAATGTACAAGTACTGCATGATGAGAAAGGATTCGGAGATAATAATGTGCTTCAGTAAAACTATTAGTATTTAAATGGGCTTACAGTACCCAAAGTACAAAAATGTTTGCAAATAGCAGATGTGGAGCTGACAACGCAAACTTAAACTACGACAAACTAAGCGTTATTCTCTGCCAGCCCTTGAAATACCCGTACACACAATTAGCTTTGGTGCCATGAGGTCAGCTTGTACATGGGCAGTTTAAAACATATTTTTTATAGGCTAGGCTACATGTTACCACTTGAAAATGGGACATTGTGCATAATGACTACTTTTACATTTGATACTTTACGTACATTATGAAGCCAATACTTTTGTACTTGTGAAACTCTAGTAGGCTACATGTGGAATTCCGGACCATTTGTAACAGAATATTTTAATATTGTTAGCCTTCAGTGCTATCATGCACAGTTCTAAACTAATTCGTCTCATCGTCCGACAACAGCACAGTCAAATGCAAAAATCACACATTGCAAAAAGCACACATTTCTTTGATGATGATGTTGCTTTGGTAATTGTTGTCGGCCAACCGAGCGCGTCCTCCTCTCGGAATGGGTCGCTCCGCTCTGCTCAGCTCTTTGATGAACAGCTGGCTCTCCCGCACGTCCTCCACGTTGCTTGTCCGACTCGGAACCGAAGTCCCTCTCGTCTCGTGGGGGTTGGTTTGGCAGAGATGATTACGTTTCGCCTCTCCCACGACGCTCGCCGACAAGAGACCCACGACGTCGAGCTAGCCTAGCACTCCTCACGTGAACAACACCAATCTCCGTACTTTCCTCGTCGCACGGGCTGACTGTTAAATAACTGTACCGATATCTGAGCTCAACCTAACTCAAGCTATTCCCTTCGGTCCAGGGACGAATACACGTAGTAGATTTGGCGTAAAACACTCAAACTACAACACAACAACTACACATAAAAACACGCAAAACCGATACTGACTTTTGGTAATTTATTAACACACACACACACACACACACACACACACACACACACACACACACACACACACACACATTCACACATAAACACACATGGTTACTAAACTACTAATACTTGGTACAGTATCTGATAGCCTCAGCCAGCCCAAGAGAAACTACACACATTAGCTCTCCTTAAAGTGGGTGCTAAAGATAAGCATTGTACGTTGCTGTTGCAGTAGAAGTAGGTTATTTAACTGTAAACAGAAAACACACAAATGGAAAATACTATTAAAACTACGCAAACAACATGTATAATAAAATAACACACAAAATGACCATTTTCCATGCACAATTGTTTACCAGCTCGCATTCAACGTGCAGTCGTTCTCATATGCTGGGATGAAATGCTCTTTCAGATGTAAACAACTTTACTGCGCATGTGCAAGACCACTCGTGGAATTCCTTTGCAATAACACACAAGTTTCACATAAACACGGATGCCATGACATCTTAACCCTGAATCTACACATTTCCACAGGAATCAAAACCACAAAGAACATTTGCAAATTGGAGTAAATACGGTTAAATGTGTGGTAAAAGTGGAATCGAAACTAACAGTGCGTCCTCCGTGCGCTAGCCTAACTTGGTTAATAATGCGCTTGTATGAGGTTACCAAACACACTGTTTTTAGCCAAACACAGTACTGTCCGCTATTAATTACTTACTTATCGACGCAAGTCACGTTATTATGCTTTTTCATGGCCTTGTAAAGACGATCACTTCCGCATTTTCTTCTTCGGTGGTATAAACTATGACACGGTTGCCAGATTTTCGAGAGAGAAATAAGCAACCAGGTCAATGAAAACAAGCCCAAAGATGTAAGTGACTATTAGGCTATATGAGCACTATAAACCTATATGCATCGGCTTTTTGAAAATAGACGATTTGGAAATAGCCGATCTACAAGCTCACAACAAAATAATAAAAACAAATAAAAAGCAACTAGCAATATTTGCAAGCAACTTCACAGAGAACGAGGTCGCTTATAATTACTATACATGGCAACACTAGTTACAAACAAAACATGTGTCATGAAATAGCAGATCTACAAGCTCACAACGCGTCGCCGCCTTGTGAGCTTGTAGATCTGCTATTTTGTATTTTTATTGAATACTGTATTTACAAAAGTATTTGTAGCTATGATTCCCTGCTTTCATATGACATGAAATAACAAAAATGAAAAAAGCCTAGATGACTTATCTGTTGTCGTGGTGGGTTAGATAGATAGCTAGATAGCTAGATAGATAGATAGATAGATAGATAGATCGATAGATAGATACACACATGCATTTAAAAAAAAAAAATCTCAATAGCACAATACCTCCCTACAGCAAACCACATCCCATCTTCACTTTTAAAGACCCACCCACACAACAGCATTACTTCAATTCACGTCTACACAAAGTAGCTTCAATGATGTACATGTTAATGCTTAATACCTTTTCATGTCACCTCATGCATTGTTTTTCTCCTCTGAATGTACATAGCCATGGCAGGATATGGCCTTCGACATAAGGTCTTACAGTGGCCTTCATGTAACATCACTGGTAATTAGAGTTCGACCGATAGGGATTTTTGTGACCGATACCGATAACCGATTTTAGAGAGGTTTGGATTATATCGGTCACCGATAACCGATATGCAACCGATATTGTGAATTTTATTAGCTGGAATGAAAATAGGCCTTTTCTGTTTTTGTTTTTTTTTTACATTTACTCAAGTACTGTACTTAGGAAAATTTTAAGTAAAATTTTGAGGTATTTTTTTTTACTATTATTATTATTAGTAGTAGTAGTAGTAGGCTAGTAGTAGTAGTAGTAGTAGTAGTAGTAGTAGTAGTAGTAGTAGTAGTAGTAGTAGTAAAGTATTGGAAAGTATTTCCAATTTTCAACACTTTTACTTCTACTCCATCTCAGAGGCAAATATTATACTTTTACTCCACTACAATTATTTGAAAACTTTAGTTACTAGTTACTTTGTAGATTAAGCTCTAGAATATTATAAACAAAACACACATTAACCACTTCAGCCCTACACATATCTGCCATTTGAAAATAGCAGATTTACAAGCTTGTAGATCTGCTATTTTCCAAAGATTTTTATACATTTGAAATCTTGTTACAAGTAAAAGTCCAGAATTCAAAATTTACTTGAGTAAAAGTACAAAAGTATTGGCATCAAAATGTACTTAAAGTACCAAAAGTAAAAGTACTAAATATTTGAAAATAGCAGATCGAGCTTGTAGATCGGCTAGGTATAAAATAGGGTTAAAGTGGTTAATGTATGTTTCATTATATCATAATTTATATCTGAAAAGTAACTAGTAACTAAAGTTTTCAAATAAATGTAGTGGAGTAAAAGTACAATAGTTGCTTCTGAGATGTAGTGGAGTAGTAGTAAAAGTACTGGAAATTGGAAATACTCAAGTAAAGTACCGATACCTCAAAATTGTACTTAAGTACAGTACTTGAGTAAATGTACTTAGTTACTTTCCACCACTGTTTTTTAGTGTATTGAAATAATGTCATGCATATTTGTCCAGTGCATAGCCTACTGCAGGCCTTGTTGACTAGATTTAGGAGAGATTTTTAAGCTCTTGCTCCTGAAATGATCGATTATTTTTAAGGGGAAACGCCATGATTTAACATGCAAGTCAATGGGTGAGAAGGAGATTGCCAGGCACAAATGGTAGTGTAGGTAATTAATGTATTTGTGCAAGATGACCCTGCTACTGTATATAAAATGTGTATATTACTCGTTCATCATGGTTCATGTTCAAATAGCTCAATCCAAAATATAATGCTGTAGGCCTAAGTGTTAGGCTGTATTTACGCACCTGCTTAATTGTAATTAACTAGAAGCTCGCCCCCGCTACGCGGGGGCTCGCGTCTAGCCCGCGGCCACGCCCACGTAGCGCCCGCGGCCACTTGGCAACTCATATAAGTGGCGTAGCGTCATGAGGGTCAGTGGGGCCGTGGCTCGGTCAGTGAAGACCCTGTAGTGCGGATGATATGTGGCATAGAGGGGCAGATTGTAAATCCCCAGAGGAAACATCCGTGGGCTACCATTGGTTCAGCGATGTGTGCGGTCGCCCTGCGGCCCCTCCTCCTCCACCAATGTGCAGTATTGAGAGCCCTGACGTCACAACAATTGGAGCGATGGGCACTGCACTGTGGTTGGTTAGGGTACACCTAGGGCCCAGGTAGAACCCACTTAAAGCCTGCATGGGCAAACCCAGGTAGGACCCGCCTTGGTCCCACATAAACATGGGTAGTTGGGGCCCACCTAAGGGCCAGGTAGAAGCTACTTATAGCCTGCATGGGCATCGCAGTTGGGACTGAAGTGGATGCCGCTGACATTGCTGACATGGGGTCCATATGGTTTAGCCCACCTTGAAACCATATGGGAACTACGCTGGCATGCTGGCTGTAATGCAAACGCTGCATCATACCTGCAGTGTGTAGTTTGATGTTGTGTGTGTAGCAGATATACCTGCAGTGTGTAGATCAATGTCCATATGAAAGTCAATGGCCAGCAGTTTTTTTTTTCCCCAGCAGAGTTTCTAGTGTCTCTGTCTCTCTCTGGAAGAGGTTGCACATGAACTCTGCAGCCGCACTGAGGCGCTCCAACACAAACACTCTGACATTAAGCTGCTTCACACAACAAACATCAGCACGACGCTGCTGTTTGTCCAAAAGACACAATATCTCCTCTCCCACCGACGTCATGTGTTCATTTATCGACAGCCGTACAGACTCCTTTTGACACATTTTACCTCGTTTATCCAGCTCTCACTGACTCATCGGGCTGTTATTTTGCTGCGATCAAGTCAACGATGTGAGAGATTAGCTGTCACAGACGGACGGACAGGGGGTGAAACATAGTCTTGCGCCATGCCTTTCGGCCTGGCGGAGACAATAAAAAAAGGAAAGTAAAGGAAATGAGCATTTCTGCAACAAAAGTAGTCAACAAACTATACTATGAAAACATGGGCCACATTGTCAAAGAATGTAAGAAAGAGGCAGTCATGTAGAAAATAGCCGATCTACAAGCTTACAAAGCCTCTCAACGTGAGGCGTTTTGAGCTTGTAGATCGGCTATTTTCACAATATGTACTTGTGGAACGGAGTCAAACAGAATGGGGGGGTCCCCAGATCAAGTACGTTTTTTTGGGGGGGGGGGGGGGGGGGGGGGGCGGCGTGAAAGGGTTGATAAGCACTGCTGTAATCGGAGCGAAATTATCTGAAATTACTACATGACCATAATGCAGCCTAACATGCGTTGCACGGGGCGGTCCTGCCATTAGTTACTGTAGTTGCTGTGGAGCTACATAGTTCTCCAGAAGACACGCACAAACATACACCATCTACAATGGACTAACTGAGCAGCAATATTGACATTCACCACACGAACGTGTATTGTTGACAAAGTGATTGCACAGCCGCTGCAGGCATGACATCCACGTTAGCGTTAGCGACATGGCAGCTATCACAGCGCCCTGTCCGTCGTCGCTGGGACTAACTGTGATGGCTACAGCAGTAACAGCAAGCTGTCTGCGATGCCATTGTCTGGAGACTGCTCTTAGCGTGACACGACCAATGAGAGTGAGCGCTGTAGTTGTTGCTAAGATACGGTGGCGTCTCTGGCCCATAGCTTGTAGATCTCTCACGCATGATTGGCGTAGGCTGCGTTGCCAGGTCTGACTGTTTGTATAAGCGATTTTGGGCTTATTTGGGTGCACTTTTGGGCTCGTTTCCATAGACCACGGCAGCGCTTATTTCTTTCCCGTGACCGATGTGGCAAAAAAAGTGCAAAACGAACCATCCGGAAGTAAATTGCGAGATGAAATATATAGCACTTTTTGATTATTAGAGAAGGAGACACATGTGAAGGTTGAAAATGAAAGGTAGTAGATTATATAGTTTTCCATGAGGGATTTTTGTAGCAAGTTGTGAGACAATTGGGCCACTCCTGTGGGCGGGGGGCTGATTAGAACCATTGGGGTTTGAAAGGAGACGCTCTCTGTTTGAGTGGAAAGATGCTTCAACATAATTATGACCGGTATTTTTTATCAGATGTCTGATAAATTTGATTCATTCCGGACATTGGGACCAGCAGGTTACAATCCTATATCGCAACCCCTGGTATACCACATTGCTTAGCAGAGTTCAGTGATGCAATGCATGTCAAGTTGATCAACAGATTGTATTATTCCCCAATGCAATAACAGTACTGAAATGAAGGCTATAAGGGCAATAATGGGAGCCCTTTTTTTTTTAAAGTAACTTCAAAGTTACTTTTCACAGTAACGCATTACTTTTTGGTGTAAGTAACTAGTAAAGTAACTGAGTTACTTTTAAATGAAGTAACTAGTAATGGCATTGGTAACTGGTCACTGGTTTTCAGTAACTAGCACAACACTAGCACAACACTACAACGGTGTCTAACCGAGAGTTATACTTCTCCAGTACAACGGTGTCTAACCGAGAGTTATACTTCTCCAGTACAACGGTGTCTAACCGAGAGTTATACTTCTCCAGTACAACGGTGTCTAACCGAGAGTCCATGCAGATCACAGTTGACAAATATTATATATTATCAGAGCTATTATTAATGTTATCGGTTTTATCGGGATGACGTCATAATTCCTGATATCGAACCGATAATTATCGGGCCGATACTTATCGTGCACTAATAATTTTATCGCAAATTATTTTTATATTTTTCTCTGTTGTTGGTGACAACTCTAGTGCGTCCCATGGACGCCACGACGGTGTCATGAATGCGTCCTTTCACAATATTGTGCGTCAGCGACGCAGGACGCAGGCCTATGAGCATCTCTGCTCAGTGCGGCTCCAGAGTTCATGTGCAACATCTTGCATGCATGGCTGTGGCTTTACAGTTTTCCTTCGCCGTGTCTGTAGGTCACCCCCAGGGACCCCCAAGGGTCTCCAGGGACCCCTAAGGGGGGGGGGGGGGGGGGGGAACGCAGACCTCCTTTTTTTTTTTTTTTTTTCATCCCATGCTTTTGGACCCCCAAAACTATTTTCTTTTTTTGGGGGGGGGGGGGGGCTGCGCCGTCCATCATGACATCTATGTCATTCTTTCTTGTTCATCCACAAGCTGCTTGATGTTCTGTGCTGGCAGACGGCTGACACTGCAAAAAAAACAAGGTTTCCGGCTATGAAAACCGATGAATATGAGATGTAAATTCAGAGAATTTACAAGAATTTACAAGAGTTTTCCACTCGGAAAACTCAAAGTTTTGTGAGTCGGTAAACTCCTGTATGGTACCAAATTAAGTATGCGTGACCCCCTGCTGGGGTTGCTGCCAGAAAATCACACCTTCAGCCCTAACCTGGATTTCCACAATTTGGGAGGGGGGAGATCCCCCTCCCTCCTCCCCATCTCGAGCAATGCTACTGAGCATGTGCAATAAGCCACCTATGATTGGCTTTGACGTAGGTGGGCATCCCTCCCTTATTTTGGGGGTCACATTGTGTGTGTGTGGGGGGGGGGGGCTCACAAGGTGACCCCCCTCCTAGGGACCTGGGGGTGGTGCCCCCCCCCCTAGGGATCTGGGGGGTGGTCCCCCCCCCCTTATTCCCTTATTTTATATATATATATATATATATATATATTTTTTTATTTTATTTATGTATATATATATATTTATTTATGTATATTTGTATGTATTTATTTAGTTATATGCACAGTGTGTGTGTGTGTGTGTGTGTGTGTGTGTGTGTGTGTGTGTGTGTGTGTGTGTGTGTGTGTGTGTGTGTGTGTGTGTGTGTGTGTGTGTGTGTGTACACACACACACACACACACACACACACACACACACACACACACACACACACACACACACACACACACACACATATATACATACAAGATTCTGAAAACAAATAGGCAACAATCTCAGTCAGGTAAATTGTGTTTATTGATTAAAAAAAAACAGTATACAGTATACTTTGGCTATTCAAAAATATCTTCTAAAACAGTAAAAAAAAAATCCCCATCTCCCCATCCCCAAATGTTTTTTCCAGGGACCCCCAGAAGTTGTAAAAAACTCCCACAAAGGGGACAATAAAAAAAAAAAAAATTGTAGTTCTGTCTCTCATGCAGTGTCTTGCTGAACGAACGGCCTCTTCTCTTTGGAGTCCCTCCACCAAACTGGACAACTTAACAGTTACTGTGTAAGAGAGCTAAAAATGAGCTGTTCTGTGCCGGTGTGTCTCGCCGCACGCGGTGGTGATGAAGGGAACGCGGGTCTCTTCTGTTGTCTTTCCTCTCCTGAAGCACCTGGCATAAAGCAGAAAGCTCCTCATGTCTCTCGGGTGGAGATGAAACAATCCACACCGCCCGTCCATCTACGATGCCGTCCTCTTCATCTGACATTAGTTCAGGAACTGCACACGGCCCTTTCTCCATCAGACTCCAGATATGCAGTCCTGGTGGTCATCAACTGTAAAACATAGAATAGCAATTAAATTATGTATTACATTACCATTATTACAGGAACACAGAATGTAAAACAAAAAAACATCTTACAAACAGTTCCATATAACTTACCCTCAATCTTCTCTGTCGGGTCTTCATTGAGGCATTCAGCTTTTTCTTCTGGTCAGCATTCTCTGGCTGGTCCAGGCGATGGCTTCTTCTCAGAGACTCAAAGTGTGTCCTGCAAGGCGCTGAAATACAAGGAAAACACAATTAGGATCTATTTAGTTGTTTATCTACACAAACAACACAATTCCACATCTACACTGCTCTAAAAGAGAACCTACATGTGACTGCAATTTTTAACTGGCCCCTGTAAAAGTCTAAGCCAGTTCCAGACTCCAACCCCCTCCATTCGAAGCTCACACCTCCACCCCACCCTATTCAAAGCCTGCATCAAAACCCACCTTCCCCTCCCCCCTAATTCAAACCTCTGTTTCTGCCTTAGCTTACTGGTTCCTTTTTAGAAGTATTTATCTCCTAATAAAGTTGTTGTTTTGTTGTAAAGCAACTTTGGGTACTAAGAAAATCGCTATATAAATGTTATGTATTGTTATTACTTAGCTGGGGTAAATTACACAGTGATACAACAAAAAAAAAACGTACCTTTCTTTTGGATCAAGTCTCATGGCATTGTTTTCAGAGTTGTGTAGACGTCTCACCGCCTCCTGCAAACAGAAAGATTCACAAAGTTAGTTGGACTATAAAAGCATAAAGGCCTTCTCTCCTTGTATGTATTAACTCAAATATAACAAAGGGGAAACTGTAAACTTAATGTAACAGAGGATTATTTCTTTCTGACAACTCTGCAGACATGTAATTGATAAATGCAAATTCAGTTAGTTTGCAAAAACAAACAAATTTCACAATTACGATAAGGTGTTCCAGGTTTCCTGCTACAGTAATCCATGGCATATAATATTATGCTCTTGTGATAGTAGTGCAATACAATATAATGTATCCTACTAACAATTTATACATTTATACATAGTCATGTAGGCTTGAAGCTTACCTTAATTCAAGTATGTTGAGTCAGTCAGCCAGTCAAGTCAACTGATTTTCATCTGGCTGCAGTGGATGGCAGTTAAGATTTAAAAAATTAGATAACCTGATTGGCCAAACTGAGAAGGAAAGTCATTGGTTGTGAATGGCTGTGCTGTGGAGAGACACTGCAGCATTCACATGATAATTAGCAACTTTGGTCAAAGCTGTCTGGAATGGGAAATGTTGTTATACTCTACATCTCAGAGGCAACTATTGCACTTTTTACTACAATGTAATTAATTAAAAACTTTAGTTAAGGTACTTAGATTTAGATTAGAGTATACATAAAAAAAACATAGATTAACAAATTAAGCCCTACATTATACAAAGCATTGCAATGTGATTTTTGTCAAAAGACCATAGTTAAGATTTAGATTAGTTAAATTACCTTTTAGATTATTTAAAAAACATAGATTAACAAAGATATTGAAAAAAGTATATATTGTTTTGTTCCATTTTTGTAACGTAAACCTGCCAAACCTGTGTTTTATTGCCGATTAAGCTCATTTGTAGAGAGAGAGAGAGAGAGAGAGAGAGAGAGAGAGAGAGAGAGAGAGAGAGAGAGAGAGAGAGAGAGAGAGAGACGTTTTTTACATGAAAAAAATGCTCCAGGCACCTTTCCTTAAAAACAACACAACATTTTACATTTCACAATTAAAACAGATCAATCCTCGATTCCTCCCACATTCTAGAAACAATAAACATCCAATTTATACAGAGGGTTCAGCCATGACCAGTGTCACACAGTCTGTGAGTGATTCCTGATGTTGGACTGTGTTATAGGTAAATGAAAAGTTAACCCCTTCAATCAACTGAAATATATGAGAAATGTTCCATGACATAATGCTATAATGTTTTATGGGTAATAGCTTGTAGATCTGCCACACACACACACACACACACACACACACACACACACACACACACACACACACACACACACACACACACACACACACACACACACACACACACACACACACACACACACACACACACAATTAAGACCTATCCGGTGAACAGATATGGGAAATATTCTTATTCACTTAGATTATATATATGAAAAAAGATGAACAAATTAAGCCCTTTTTCAAGCCCTTAACAAAAAAAATTAAGATTATAGTTTTGTTTTGTTCCATTTTTGCTTTGGCAATGGAGAGAGGGAGAGGGAGAGAGAGACCCCCTCTTTAAATAAAGAGAGAATTTGGATGTCAAAGGAAATGGCCAGTCTCCTGCTGGGTCTTTGTCTGGCAGAGGAACGGTAAATCACTGATTTCCAAAGTATATAGACGAATTTCACAGTAAACATTTTCAACTGTAAATTTCCAATGACGTACAAAAACACCAGCAAACTGCGGGTTTACTGAGCAACTGCAAATGCCCAAAAATGCCCGTTAATGCCTCTTTTCTTGCAGTGTGAAAGGAAGTTCACTCCCATCAAAATGAATGATTCATGCTATGAAATAAAGTACATATTATGGGTGCCTACGACAACAGTTATGAGTCAAAGGACCGTGGGCCTTGCAAATTATCTAATGTTTGTGGAATTTAAACAATTGTGGGCTGATGAATGTTGTTTGTGACAGTGTTTGATTGTGTAAGTATACAGTATGAGGAAGAGGAAATAAGTGTGAGAAATGTAGTCTCATTTGATTGACTCTATAAAATAGATATGTCCGAACTCCCAAAACATACGATTTCCAAAGTAAAAGACAAATTGTTCAAAGACATTCAAACTTTTTTGTAATCTTAATCCTTTATTATGAGAGAGATTGTTTTCGCCCGTGTCCGGCCGGGTGTTTGTGCGTGTGACTGTGAACAGTTAATCTCCGGCACTGTTGGACCGATCAACATTAAACTGTGCACGCACACTCCCAGTAGGCCAAGGAAGAACCTCTGCCACATTTATTTTACGGCGTCATGGTGGTGCTATAACATGCTGCTTCACATTTTTACGTACAACTCTTGAACCATAGGTCGAACAATAACACATATTTTGATGATACAACGACATAGGCCACACTCATTTCCACCTGACAAGATTTTCCGCAACGTTGCGTTTTCTTCTAAACACATTTTTTGCTTCTACTATACAGATGTGGTCCAAAACTCCTACAAATCATATAATATCTGGGGTCATTTGATCAAGATGTATCACTAAGATTGATCAGATTCCATTCCAATTGGTTATGACTGCCTCTAAAATGTGCAGGTCCTGGTTAGGCAATCCGGCCTGGCGGAGCCCTGCGCTCAGAGGAGCCCACTTTTCAGGTTTACTCTCTATTTGATTTCAATGTTGCAAGGTTACACAGCTCTGTTATTTATTCAAGTATATGTAATACTTGCGGGCACTTCACAAACTCACTTATTTGTATAAACTCTGGAGAACACAAATTTCTGGCAAAAGAACATCACGCTTAATAAGATAACATGTCAACTTGTCCGGCACATTTGTGATGTTAAAGTGAGAGTAAGAGAGAGAGAGAGAGCGAGAGAGAGAGAGAGAGAGAGAGAGAGAGAGAGAGAGAGAGAGAGAGAGAGAGAGAGAGAGAGAGAGAGAGAGAGAGAGAATAGAAACTACATACTCTGGAAAGAAGTCCCTTGTTGAGTGCAGAGCGCATCGATGGAAGTTGATTAAAAAAAAGATTGCTTACCATACTGTTCATACCAAATGGCTCATTACAAATGCGTGACATCCCCAGAGAACCATCGATTTCCTGAGATTTCCACCAGTTATTTACACCACTCCCTTGGATTTTGTTGGATTCTCAACTGTCGCGCCCATACAAAAACACAGAGAATGGTTTCCAGGTCCATCTCGGTAGTTAGTCTCTTATGTCTCATTGAAATTACAATCTCTCGATCCGTGTCCATATTAATTATCACCCTCAACTCGTCCATTTTGATCTTGAGTGGGGGCTCAATGTGATTTTGGTCCGGATATCCTTCCCCGGTAGCTACTCTTCCCTTCTTGGAGACAAAAGAGAGCCAGTGTTGCTGTTGTTGTTGTTGTTGTTGTTGTATGATCGTGAAGTAGCTCCGCTGACGACAAGATGTTAATAGGAGCCCAGTAAGTCTGACATAATCTTGGATTCACAGTGTACCATGGTCATATGTATAATTATTTCCGACACTGAAAGGCTTAAAAAAAAAAGTATTAACAAAGAAAATAACAAAAAAGGAATATTGTCAACAAAAGGACAATCTAATGACACCGCCAAGACTACTGCCAAGACAATGACTGATATCTGGGTAGAAATTATACTTTAAAAGGGAAGGATAGGCCTACATCAGGGAGAAAGAATGCAATCACGATACCATCTGTCAAGTGTAGTACAATCTGTCCTTTTATTGTCACCCCTCCAACATGGTGTCAGTTTCCTCATTAACCACCAGTAACCAACAACTCTGCAAGCATTATGGGCCAAGACTAGAGGATAAACATACAAGACCAAGCAGTATCTCTCTGTACCACCACATTGTGACTGTGAGTGAATGGCAAAAAGGAATTTAACTTGACCGTGTGTTTAACAGAGCGGATGTCTGTTGTTTGTTTTGTTTGTTCTGTTTTTCCATCAGTACAAGTTCAACATTTGGGCAGATGGCTAGGGACAGGCAAGTCTCCGCTGCCACAGGTCCTGTGGTTTCAAAGGATATTAGACAAGAGATATCGACTCCGGTGGGGATTGTGGGTAGCCAGAAAACAAGGGGTAGGGTATTCTTCACAGGAAATACTACATAAAGAAGTATATGCCACACAAAGAAGGGGGTGGTAATGTATTTTAAAGTTACGCTTCCACAGCAATGTAGACCAATGATAAAACAGGAAGTCAACATAGCCTATGGGCTGCTTAAACACTGATTAACTTGCATTTGTACTAACACTTTGCTGCAAGCCTAATGCACCTACACAGACGGACTATGCTGTACATATTTGATGTGTGATATAGACCGGCATACATACTGTACAGTATGTCCAACTTTATCACCATGTTGATGACAATTACACAGATTAATCTTTTGTTCCTCATCTGTACACTCATTTGTTTGTCAAAATCGTGTATGTATCCCCTCATACGTCATTGCCTCAAGTCAGACATTTGGTTGTGTTTATTTTCCCTTCTTGGCTGCATCTTCACCAAAGTGGACCCAGCGGAGGAGCCTGCCAAATGCCTAGCAGCATGTGACGCTAGCTAGGGGAGTGAGAGTCAACATTGTTGAGACAGCGCTTAATGTTTAACTGTGCTGGCACCTTCTGCCGCTTTGTAACAGCACCAAAGGTGGCATGGTAAAATACAAACTACAGCAGGTAATCAATACATAATTGATTAAACCACAGTCGGTCCATTTCCTCAGAGTTAAATTAGCACTGAGCATTTGAGAAGTGTAGTAGTAGAAGGCTAGTTGTAGTACAGTAGATATAGAACAAATGTCGTTCCATTTATACTGCTTCTTCTTCTTCTTCTTTCAGCTAATTCCCATCGGGGTCGCCATAGCGACCCCTTCCTTCAGTCCGTCTTTCCGCCCGTCCTCCCTTCCGTCCTTCCTTCCTTCTACAATATATTCCTGAATTTTCGGTTCTCTGAAACCATTGGTCCGTCTGAATTGCCGTTCGGCTCTGCACACTGCGCAATATGGGTCACACAAGCCGGGTTTGGGACAGAACGGTCGGATGCCATCTAAGTAATGGTGACAATCTACAGTATATACATACAGTAGCACCTAAGCATGCATAGTGGAAGTGTGTTTCATTCCACCTCCATACAGAGAACAATAATTAAGTAATGTTTGAGGTTGAACATGCTCAATGCTATTTTGATTTGTCAGTCTCACAGCTTTAAAGAGCTAGATGGGTTCTTTTCACCCAAGGCTTTTTGAATTACTCACCTTCAGCGCTTTTGAATGCATTAGGATCAATAATCCTGACAGAAACATGGCTATGAAGGAGCTTTGGATGATTTATCTTTATGCTAGTACAATATGTATCTGTAACAGGAGTAATCAATGTGTCTGTGGTAATTAAACAAATAAAATAAAGTAAATATTTAAAGGGATAGTTCACCCCCCCAAAAAAAATATCCATCGATTAGTCACCCCAAGGAGACTTGAATTCATGGACATTTTTTTGTTTTTGTCACATTCAGACAATAATTTGATGACCAGCAGACCACTGCCCCGGTGGGCAGCGGTTTCGGTAAGAGACACAAAGGAGACTCTTTGTGTCTCCTTCCGGAACCGCTGCCGGTCATCAAATTATTGGCTTAGTAATGCGACAATTTTTTTTTTAATCCATGAATTCAAGTCTCCATTGGGTGACTAATCGATGGGGGAAGAAAAACATTTTATATCCATTTTATTTCCTATCCCTTTAAAAAAAAATGTTTTTGTTGTTTTACTTCTCATTATAATGTTCTTATTTTGTTCATGTAATGTGTGATGCAAGCACTGGATTTACTGCTAAGACCCAATTATTTAAATGCCAGTGTCCACATTTTCTTCATAATAGGTAGGACTGAACTAAAAATGTATGCTCCTCGTAGCACAGGTCTCTGCCAGGCCGGGTTGCTTACCCAGGGCCCGCAAACTTTGGCCATAGCCAAATCTGAAAAATCCAACTTATACTCCTTGATCACATGACCCCAGAGATAATGTGTACCGATTTGTGGGAGTTTTGGACAAAATCTGTAGGAGAGTAAAGCATGAATGACTAGAAAAAGTGCTCCTCGGAGCACAGGTCTCCGCCAGGTCAGGTACGTTATTGTGGCCTCCTGGTGGCGCTATAATAGGCCAATGTGAAAAGGGTGCCATTTATTCTTAGGTCATTCACGGCAATCGGACACTGCATTCATGATTTGAGGCATTTTGTTCCAAAAATGTGTTTTGCCATATTAGACCTGCTGGTGGCGCTATAACAGGCCAATGTGAAAAAGGGTGGCATTTCTTCCTTGGCCTAGTGGGAATGTGTTTGTGAAATTTCACGGAAATCGCAAGCTGCGTTCATGATTTGAGTTATTTTGTTCAAAACGGACCAATCCTGCAAACTTTGGAAGCCACTGTAAGCCAAATAGGATGGAATATGAAATATCGGACAGATCCATCAGAATCACATGACTATGGAGATGCAGTGTACCAATTTGCATGTTTTTTGGGCAGAATCTGAAGGAATAATCTCCAAAAATGTATTTTACATAAGTCGGCCTCCTGGTGGCGCTGTAAAAAGCAGATGTGAAAAATGCAGTCCAGATGTTTTTCCTTGGCCTCTAGGGAGTGTGCGTGCAAAGTTTCACGCAGATCGGTGCAGTTATATTTGAAAATGCAAATGCGCCAGTTATAGCGCCACCATGAGGCTGATTTGAAAATGTTCAAGTGGCATTTCTTCCTCGGCCTAATGGGAATGTGTTTGTGCAATTTCATGGAAATGGCAAGCTGCGTTCATGATTTGAGGCATTTTGTTCAAACCGGACCAATCCTGCAAATTTTGGAAGCAAACCTTAGCCAATGAGGATGGAATATGGAAAATTTAACAGATCCGGGTTGATCACATGACTATAGAGATACTGTGTACCGATTTGCATGACGTTTAGTTAAAAGCTGTAGGAGTAATGGGAAAAAATGGGTTTCGCACAAATCGGCCTCCTGGTGGCGCTATAACAGGCCCATGTGAAAAAATTGGGGCAGAGGTTCTGAATTGGCATCCAGGGAGTGTGTGTGCACAGTTTCGGAGCGACCGGGCCAACGATGCCGGAGATTAGCTGGTAACACACAGACAGGACGGACGGACACACACACACACACACACACACACACGGACGGACGGACGGGGTGGAAAACATACTCTCTCGCCATGCCTTTCGGCCTGGCGTAGACAAAAAGCCTTCTAACAGTCAATATTACAGATTTCATCTTTAAATATTAGTAACAGAAATGTGTATGTTAGACAACAGTTCATCATCCTATCCGGTATGGGATTAATAGCAACATATTTAATGTATGCATATGAATATGTTGTGTATTCATGTTAACCAATGTGTATTATTTAGAGATGAGAAAATAATGACAATAATAATAATTGTCCATACTCGCTATATTCTATGCAAATCAGTCATTTCTGTATTGCAAGCAATCATTTTGCTGGGAGCGGCAGTCACATTTCTCAAATATTGGATATCTCATTTGGAGAAAAAAAGACTCCATCTTCATTTGGATGCCACATTATCTCAGCGGTATGTCACACAAACCTTTCATCATCTCTGTTTGCAGTGCTGGGGGTTGATGCTGCTGTAGTTACACTTTCAGCAATATGACACTGCTTCACAAGTCTAATCAGCCTGATCCCTCTGCATTTCAGCAGCATATCGGGGACAGGATCAGCTGAGATGAACTTGAGGGAGAAGATCAGAAGAACCGTGCACACAGTGATGGGGAATGGAGAGCACTGGGAGTGAAGTTACTGCTTATCTTTCTCAGCCAATGTGTGTGTGTGTGTGTGTGTGTGTGTGTGTGTGTGTGTGTGTGTGTGTGTGTGTGTGTGTGTGTGTGTGTGTGTGTGTGTGTGTGTGTGTGTGTGTGTGTGTGTGTGTGTGTGCGAACGTGAACATCATACATACATACATACATACATACATACATGCACGCACACACACACACACAGACACACACACATACAGTACATACATGCACTAACATTTATCTACACTTTCCATGTATGAACTGTACTGTAAGTATGCACTGTATGCTTCTATACAACATACACATAGTGAGTGTGAGTGTGTGTGTGTGTGTGTGTGTGTGTGTAGTTTTGCTGTTTTACCCCTGCTGGTGTCAGAAATAATTTATCTTAATGCAAGCGGATGGGTTTTTGAGGAACTTTAGACTTGATTTTCTTACCTTAATAAACATTGTCATAAATACTATGCTTCCAGTCGCTAGTTTAAAGTCTCCTTTCAATCATCGTGATATGCGTTTTGGTAAATTAGGGTCCCATTTATTTTAAAATTGACGATAAAGTAGGTTATGCTCTAGGAGGGGCGGGATGATTTGATTGACAAGCTACGCAACCAATAGCATTCATTCCCCGCCCCCGCTCTTGATTGACAAGCTACCCAACCAATAATGGTCTAGTTGCATTGCGCAGGATATGACGCGATATGATCCGATATTGAAATATGGCGGATTTGAAATTCCTGAACAATCGGCTTCATTTACGGTCTGTAGAAACTTTGTCCATTCTTTTTTACAGTCTATGGTGTGTACATGTATGTTGTGTTTGTTGACAGACCAACTAGCGCTAATAGCACTGACATTATGATAGTCAAAACTGCTGATCTCCTCACTGACATTTTAATAGTAAAAAATGCTGATCTTCTTCCCTTTCCCTCAACACTGCTGATGTGCACAGTTAGCATCCATCACGTTCATACTTCACCTATCTGCAGATTCCAGCATTATCTTTTTACCTTGGCAAAGGTGAGTGAGCAATTTGTTCAGTAGAAAGGGCTTATATAATATCCTTGCCAAGTTTTATAAGCCTTTGGTCGTGAGGTTGAAGTTTATAAATTAACTTCTTATTCTCATTACACGCTATTACTTATAAAGTGCAGTGGATCCATCACGTGAGGGACTCTCACGACTAAGTCAAAATAATCTGATCTACAAGTTGTCAAGGCGATGCGTAGTTAGCTTGTATATCTGTCCATTTTGAAGCATGATGACGTTTGTGGTCTAATGTTAGAGTTCCCGGTTGCCTTTTATGGTGTTAAATGGGGCGTGGATGATGTACATGGGAGCGCGCTTGTGACTGTCAGGAAAAAATTAGCTACAGCCGCGATACACACAAATGGCTTTTGGTTAATCGCATGTGAGATTGTGCTCATAAAAAAATCCTTCCTTTGCTAACTTTATTTACATGTTATTTACGACCAGTTTAGTGAATCTGAGTTTTCTTGACAATGAGATTCCTAGAACATGCGTACGTGCAGGCTTGTGCTATAAGCATGTCTGGTGTGACTGGTACAATTGACATCCATTGGAGCCTTCCAGACACATAGAAAGTGCACAGTAAATTCCACTCACGTGGCGTGCATTGATGCGTCGGGTGTAGCCCAGACATTATAATCTGGCACAATGCAGACACAAAGCAGACGTGGACATGGAATAACAATATAATTAACTAAAACAAATGCAATGTGTTGAAAAGCTGCCCACTGTTTGATGTTCATACTATAAGTATCTAATCAATGTGGTACAGAAACAAGGTATCTAGGCAACCAATGTAAGAGGGGTGGGGGTCTGCCCATGGCATCATCCTATATCATTACTGAGGCTTAGAAAGACCACTGCATAATGAGTCTGCTTAGCTTACAAGTACTGAGGGTTTTGTCTTAAACCTTGAGATTTAGACTGTTATTATTTATTTGACTAAACGTGTAATTGTCACGTGTATCTGGCACTTTTGATTATGCAATATGATTATTATCTACACTGATACTGTACATTTGTATCCATCCAGATTCATTGTCACAGCTATAAAAAAAGCCATTGAATTTTGTGACATCAAGTTTAATCAAATTGCCAAATGAAGCATTCCGAATTTAAATGAGAAAACAAGACCTGGACCCTGGGGGAGACCACATACAATGAAATGCATTTCCTTTTCATTTATGATCAAATCTTGAATGATACATTTACAAAGTTACATTGTTTAGGCTCACATTTAAATACTCATAAGCTCACCCTTAAAAGCATACATGTCTACCACTGATAGTTCAACACTACTGCCGTCATAGGCGGCGGGTAATGAAGGCTAGGGTAGGCTAAGCCTTCCCAAATGTTATCCTGGAAATTTTTTGAAATTGAGCAAATTATATATAATAAATGTGCGCAGCATTATATATTGTGTGTGCTGTCGCTGCAGCCCCCTGGTGACAATCACGCCTACCCGCCGATCAAAGGAGCACCCTCTCCGCCCCCTCCCTTCAGCAGAAAATAACGTGCATTACTGCGTTCACATCAGCGCAGGCTGCGCAGCACTGCTTGTCACTGCTTGTCACCCTATAACCGAAATAAACTTAATAAAGTAACCAAAAAAGTAACTTTATCCACGGGAAACCCGAAAAAAAATCCACGCGCGCTGCGCGCGCGTGCATGTGTCCCGTACTAGCCTTCCCAAATGTCGGACTCACCCGCCGCCTATGACTGCCGTTACTATGTCTTTACTTAATCCAAGTGCAGATTGATTGGAAAAGTTTTGGCCAAAATAGTCCCTGGAAAAAATGAAAATGTGAATAAAGTGCAAACCATGAATTCTAATTGTAAACAGCACAGTGATACATAGCTAACATTGATTCAGGTAAGTTTAGTAATATTTCAATGACTTTGCAGAAAATGGAAACAAATGTGAAGTATAAATATAAACCCATCGATGGGAAAATGGTCTGTTTACTGTATGTATCATAAGGGTGTGAATAACAATGACATACAGTATATTGCTGCTGGCTGGTGGCCCTCTAGACAAAATGCTTTTAGGACCACCAGCTTAGACGTTGTCCTGTTTGGAAGTTGAGTAAATCCTCTGTGAAGACTGGTCTCAATGTCTCAGGAAATGATACAATAGACCATATTCACACGGCGGCCATATTGCCATTAAGCCAATGAAATGCCACCCCAGTTGCCACAGCAATACAATGTTAAATTCCAAAATGGCCGCCGTGTGAATATGGACTATAGGAATTGGAATAGTGGTTCACAGGTCTTGGTAGAGATAATGCTAATTATGGTCATCATTATTAATTTGACAATAATACAATTCTACAGAGGTTGCTAGTAGATGTGCTGTTGGAATACACTCCTACCTTCTCCATTATCCTATATATTTCCACTGGTGCATTAATTGTTTTAATTAATACTGCTACATTGTCAGCTCAATTTCTATTAAAGATTAACACGCCTGCCTTTATTCAACTGTAGAGACACAGTACCTTTTAATTGGAGCTTAAGGGCCAGGAATTTCAATTTGACATGTCATTATAAGACAAGGGCCAAACAGTATTATTAATAAATGTATCTTGCAGAGGATTGTTTTCCAATAACCCAATAACTCTCAATAGTGGCCTGCATCTTCTC
Organism: Gymnoscopelus microlampas; assembly: GCF_963454915.1. Taxonomy (NCBI): domain Eukaryota; kingdom Metazoa; phylum Chordata; class Actinopteri; order Myctophiformes; family Myctophidae; genus Gymnoscopelus; species Gymnoscopelus microlampas. Next base: position 24,832,940 of record NC_139959.1, read on the forward strand.
ATGTATCTTCAATGCCAATTTCTCAAAATCAGAAATGTATATTCTACTCACTTTAACAAGGAAACATTCCAGAAAAAAGTAAGTAATGTGCTTTTACAATAACCACAGGTTATCAGAGCAATCATGAATAGGGAACTATCCATTGTACAGCAAAGTGAAGTGAATAAAGAGTCCTGCGGATCGGAACAATATTTGACTAATGATGTACTTTCAGATGATTTTAAGTGTTTTGCTTGGTAAAACTTCTATCTTATATTAAAATTGGCTCATGGGTGGGACGGTGGGTTTGGCCTTGTACACAAGAGCGATTCAGACTTCAGGGCAGCAAGGTGTTGATACAGTGCGTCACGCTATCCAATACACAGCAATGTAATATATGTTAGGATGCCTTGAGCCAAGAAGGAAGTTAATACATACATTAAACACACACACACACACACACACACACACACACACACACACACACACACAGGGATAGAGAGGAGTGGGCGAAAGCACTATACACCTGACCCTGTCACTGCCACCCCCGTTCACATTCCTGGAATTACCCAGCAGACATGGGAGGTCAGCCATGCCACCTGCAACATCTGCAAGCTATCTGGCGGCTGTCAATCTTCATGTATGAGCTCCGGAAGACCCAGCTGGTCAGTTCAGCTATATTTATAGGATGAGATTGAGCTGTGTCTCAGTCAGCTGTACCCTTTGCAACTCCTTGTTATTGGTTATTGTGATTGGATATATTTGATCATGGGATATGATGCATTTTTTATTAGGTTTGGCTGATACCGACAACAAGCCTCTCCGACCCTACTTACTTGTTAGGGTCAACTTAACATTATTATTTCTTTTTAGCAGAGTTGGTTCCTTCCTAAGCAGCATAAATGCCTTTATTTAACTCGAGGCACAGTAAGTTTCCATTAGTGCTTTGTTAGGGCCATACACTTCTATTTGACAGTCAGTATAAGACAATGGTCACACAATATTTCTAATTAATTTCTCTTGCAGAGGATTCAAACAACTCCCAATCTGCAGTCTGCATCTTCTTTAAAGCCAATTGTTCAACATCAGAAATATATTCACCTCACTTTAACAAGGTAACAATTCAGAACAATCTTGTGTATTACCAAAAAATAATAAAGTAATGTGCTTTTACAATAGAGTATTGTGTGTGTGTGTGTGTGTGTGTGTGTGTGTGTGTGTGTGTGTGTCTTTAAATGAATTGAAGTCTCCGTGGGGTGACTAATTGAAAGAAAAACATATTTTTTTGGGGTCATTTTATCAACTGGCCCCTGGCCCCTTGCCATTTTTGTAATCCTCAGGTTCAGCTATTTGAGTGTCCCTGGTCTACTGTTTGTGTTTAATTAGTGTACTTGGTTGCATCCTTGTGCTGCAATCACCTCCAGCTGTTTATGCCTTGCTCATACAGACGGATGGACGGACGGACAAACACACAGTCTGGCACCGCTAAAAAGAACACATGAAAAACAAGTAGAATTCCATCCATACAATCTGAAACATAACTATCTGAAACAAAACCATTAATGTTCGGGTAAAGCAGCAGGCATCCACCTAACCTCAGCAACAGACCATAAAAAAACAGCAACGGTGTCATATGCCAAAAAAGAACAGTCACAATTGTCATACTACAGAGAATAAATGACTCACATTAATTACCTACACAGTATCTTCTTCCTAATTAAAATTGTAAAATCAATATGAAGTTGACATTTTTAGTTAAAAAAAAATACATGTAAAGTAATGCAAACCAATACCAAAGTTTAATTGTGCTTTAAGGTCATTTGCTAACTTTATCTGAGAAATTGTGAGACCTCAGACCTCTACATTATTTTATTAGTTTAGTCACAGTGTCAGCGGACAGGGAGTGGCATCATGCAATTAACATACAGCTCCAACTAGCCTCTGGCCCGAGTATGAAAAGAAGGCAATTATAAAAACTAGAGCCCAGAGACAGCTAAGAGAATTACAGCGCCATGCTCTCAATAGTGTTGGATGGAGGAAGACACTGGAGACAAATTTACATCACAGGAGAACCTGGCCCCGGTTTCTCGATAATGATGCAACATTGGCACTTGCAGCTATTTTTACATTGCAGACTTATTCATGGCTGAAGTACGAGCAAAGGAATAGAGTTAACTGACTTTTTAGTAATAACGGCCCTGGTTTACTTTTTTATATAAATGTTAATAGAAGCTTAACATTGTGAAAATAAGACGTTTGCCTGTAGATGCAAGACACTACACTTGTATAAGCTAACGTGAAAAATAATTGAAGGTAGTGTTCATCAAGTGAGAGTTGAGCTATCAATTAAAAATAAGTGTATTGATTGTAATGATTGTAATCTCAGTCCTACCGCAGTCCAACAAATAGAAATGTTCGTGTGGCATCTGTGGTTCTGTATAAATTGATTGTTCTACCGTGGGCATCTAAATACAGTATCATGCTGTGGGATTAATAAATTGTGCAACTGCTGGCGTCTAAATATATGCAGTCTGCCTGGGGCAGCTGAACAAGCGGCCGTTTTTGACGAGTTGGGATGAGAATGTGTTGAAAACGTGGCAACTTAGGGGAGGTGGAGGTAAGTTTCACCGGGAGGCATACGTAAGTCCGACATCCCATTTCTCCGACTATGTGGCATCCGCGTGCGGTTAGGGTTAGGGTTCGGGTTAGGTATAGGGTTAGTATAGTAAACGTCGGAGGCATGCGCTGTCGGAGGAATGGTCTGTCGGACTAACGTATTGCACCCAGTTTCACCATAAAACAGGAGGCTCAGAGTCAGCTTAGGCCTACTACAGGGGGGAGGCATGCGTTAATCCGACAGACCTTTTCTCCGACTATGTGGCATCCGCGTGTAGAAAGAGAGCAGTGAGCCTTCATGTTCAGCTTGGGGGGGCTTTCCTCAGAGTTCAATATGCCTAGGTGGGGGTAGGGAGAGAGAGAAACCAGGTGAGCCACAATAATATGAGGACATCCAAAGTTCATCCAAAGTTGTTCCACAATGTTAAGAATCCTATCTAACTCACTTGCAATGTCATTCTTACCAGCCTCTTACTGGTAGTAAAACAGGTCTTGGCTCCTTGCTGTCTGGCACCAACTGTCTGACTCCACATGTTTGGAGCTGGTGAGTTAAGGGTTCCGCTGATTGATTATTGGATGGGATCCAGGTGTGACCAGTGCTAATGGCTGTAGAACCTGGACAGGGTAGTACACTCCCTCCCCCCTCCCTCAGTCTGAGCTTAGGCTGCACTAGCCTAGCCTGGTAAACCCTCCCTCCCAGAAATCTCATTTCCATTTGATTTCTGGAAGGAGTCTGGCCTGAAGGCTTGTCTGGGCGTTTCTAGCCCGTTCACCAAATGAACGAGCCTATCAGCGTTCTGTGATTGACAGCTTACATTGGCCAATCAGGTGGCGAGTTCGAGTGAGCCCGAATGAAGCCGAGTGCAGCCTGAGTGACGCCGAAAAAAGACGAACGGCAGCCATTGTTGTTGTGCGAGTGCCTTCACTTCTTACTTTTGTTTTTAAAACGGTCTCAAACTTATTTTTTGAGGCACGGAATTTACTATTAAGATATCGTTTGGATAGAATTTAGTTGTTTAACTTCATATATGTGGTCAATTAATCATGACAGAGCCTATTTAAAAATATAAATTTAGAGAACCGGCAGGGGCGGGGAGTGACACGCATGTATCCCAATAAGGCAACCTATTTTGGGCATGGCCGTCTCAAAGGTCCCGTTGCGTCACATAGTCTGGAGGTGGTAAAAATGAACTGCTGATTGGCTGAAGGGGAAAAACGATCATTGGCTGAAGGGGTTGTCAGTCAACGGTATTACTCCCACCCAACTCCAGCCCACAGCCAATATTGCAGAATGGGCGATCAGGCCAGACTCACTCCAGAAATCAAATGGAAATGATATTTCTGGAGGGAGGGTTTACCAGGCTAGCACTAGCCCTCCTGCTTTCATGCCTAGAGGGGCGGGTTTAACATCTCCGGCGAGAGAATGCGTGTGATCCCATTGGTTCACCGATCTGTCTGTCAACCCCTGCCCCGTCAACACAACATTATGAGCGACGCCCACTGCACTCTGGTTGGTTGGGGAAATGAAACACTTCCTATACCCGGAACACCGACGTGCTGATCCAGGCTTTTATTTTTTAGAAAAAATAAAAAATAAAAGCCTGGAGATCGAGGCTAGTCTGAGCTTGACTGACAGCTCAGTTTCCCCTGGTTTGCCACAACACACACACCTGGGAGCTGCCAGGTACAGCTCCGCTGGAGTAAACAGTGGAATGCATGCCTTGCATTGGTTCAATTTTTTATTCACAATACATGAGCACTGTCTGATGATGGTGCAGCTTATAGCACAACACACTGCTGTCTTACAAGTGTTGGAGTCCTGCTGAGGTGTGCTGGCAGAAGGAAATAGAATAAAATAAAAACAAATGTTGTGCCACGGCGATATTACCTTAAGCTTTGGCAAATGGGCGTCCATGTGCATTTTCCAAATAAAGATTGCTCATGGAAAAAGAAAGCATGCTTGTCAGAAACAATGTGGTGAATTTCCTGGGGACAAGATGCCAGAATTGTCTGATGTTCCTATTAGGTGTCAAGACTTGTTGTTTAAGAATGCGTTGAGAGTCTCTGCTAATTAAATTGTGTACGACTGCTGTGTATTGTGCACGGATGTGTCTGGGAGAGAGCTGACAGATAATAGTCTTAATGTCCCACTCATGACAGAATGAATCCAACAAACACGCAGCATATCCAATTTCTCTGTCTGCTGTTTTTTTTGGAATAAATGCATTAGGCTGACAACTACCTGATGCACTGTACGCACACGCACGCCACCCACACGCGCACACAAACTCATGCGTGTCTGTTGAATAATGATTCCAAAGTTAAGGGATTGCTCTAAAGGTCAGGTTGTGGATTAATTTCAGAGAGAAGGGGAGGCATAATAAACAGGCCGACCAAAAAAAGGCCATGTTGAGCATATGTCCCTTCCGAAACCATTCTCCAGTGCACTACAGGGTGAATCATCACGTCCCTACATTCATCAAAATGCACTGATTGATGGACTGATGTACTCCCTTCACTGCATGCAGGATAGACCTTAATTCACTCTCGCTCCACATTTCTGGAGCAGCCCAAATGGCTTCACTGGGGCTGGACGAGCGCTGGGATGACAGAGCATCTTGATAATGTGAGCACGAGTAAATGCTCTCAGAAGGGGATAAAGGAAAGGTCACCCTGACAGGCAAGAATTTGAAAATGACAGCAACGTCGGGAGGGATTTTCTATTTTATTAAAATGCCAAGATTTTGCTATATCAGTCTAAACAGGTTATCAAGGTAAGACCTTTGTACTATTTTGCCTTTCTGTCATTGTTGGCATTTCTGCCTAGGGAAATTCATCCTAATGCCTACTTCATTGTTTCATTTGCAGGGTGAAAGCTGCTGCTCCTTCCTCTCTATGCCCATGCTCATCTCTGGAGAGCATTTCATTTACTGTCTACCTCTTCTGAGTATCTTTCAACAACATAAGAAGGTAAAAGCCCTGCTGACCATGGGTCATAGCTCTTAAAAGCAAAATATAGTATGCATTATTTTCTCACACTTTTACACATCGTACTGGGCATACGCATACACATTATGTCAAACAAGTCCCAAATACACATTTGTCTTGTCAAATTTGAAATGTCTCACCTCCTCATGCATGCATGCATGCACAAATATCACATACACATGCACGCACACACACACACACACACACACACACACACACACACACACACACACACACACACACACTCACGCACACATGAGCATGCACAGACACATGCACACACACACACACACACAGAGACAATGTCAAATTTCATTTTGACGATGTATGTGCATCCTCTGTGTACTGAATGAGTTATTCATACATTTCCTCACAGGTATGCGGTGAAATTGATGGAATATGTGTCAAATCACTCCCTGACATCTGCTCATATACATCAGCATTGCTAAACCCTGACATTGGTTCCTTCATTAGAGCGGTGACACAAAACTCCATCACAACTTGATATCCCCCCCAGCACCTGGGCTAAATTGGATTTTAAATAAATGTCAGTGCAAATTCTACATGAACTCTGGAAATAAATAAATACATACATAAATAAATAAAATAAATAACAGTTTGTCCTATCAGGTGTGAGCAAACAGACATATTGCTGAAGAAAAAAAAGGAGAAAAAAAGTACAGATTTCACAAATCTTATTTGCACCAGCCCTTTGCCAGGGTAGAATTTGCAATGCAATTAAGTCCTCATTCATCAACTGAAAATGGCATCAGGTGTGGCTGTGAATAAATGTATAATCTGTAACATTCCATATTACATTCCTTAATCTCATGCCATGGTTTCGGAAACTATGCTGGCACGGATGTTGTGGGATTTTGTGTTCTCGCAGCTGAATGTAACTGTGATCAATCCTCTTTTCTTTTCTCCATTTTCTTTTCTTGTCTTGTCTTTACTTTTCTTTTCTTTCCTTTTTATTTGTCAGGATAATCATTATAATCATTATTAACTGAAATGCTGTGACACGCTGTAACCTCTTTTCCAAAGTACAAGGAGTTACAACTAAAGGTCACATAAAGCTATGGGCATTTAATGAGTTAACAAGCATATGAGATGCTGCACTGTGTGCTCACCAAAAGGTCAGTCCATGAACACTCTCAATAGTTTCATTTTGTGCTAGGCAGTGTGGCTAATGCATATTCCCTCCACTCAAAGTAGGTAGGGGTATTAAGGTAATTAATGCATATTCCCTCCACTCCATGTAGGTAGGGGTATTATGTGAATTACCATTTGATATCTTGGCTCCTCTGATCCAAATGCAATTACTTTGCAAACCCCCTCTGATGATTATATGGAATTGAAGTGCAGTAATGAATGGGCAATGGGAACATTACGCTTTGAACAGCCTAATAGCACTGCTTGTGAATGTATTTTAAGGCACAAAAAAAGAGCAGCACAAAAGGACGGTACTGTAATAATACTGTATGTCGTTTCCTTTCTTATTTCTCCGACCATGATACAGACTCAGAGTGTGCCAGAATACAGTACTCTCTGAGAGAGAGGACAGACAGACAGACAGACAGACAAGAAAAGCTTCCCAGTGGCCATCTGCTCTCAACATGGAAAACTAGTGAGGACACGTCTGTGTGTACTGTACAGATACTCAGCAAGACACATGCAATATTGGTCTGTATAAAGGCTGGGCACTATGCACATGTACAGATGTGCCATTTCAAAACTTCAAATGTCCTGCCATCGCCAAGACAGTACATTTTCAGGGGATTCCCAGGGCAATAAGAGGGACAAAGAAGGGCATTTACAGATACATTTGTACAGATACAGTACGACATTATAACAATATTCCTTAACTTAAGTTGAATGATGAAGATATTGTACTTGTATCAAGGAAAAAAGTAATGTATTTGAAAGACACAAATTTAGTGATTTTTTTTACCCCCATTAATTATGAAAAATATGTTATACTAGTGCACCATACTAGTGCCATAGGGTGTAGCTTCTGCGTGATCTTGAAATAGATTGCAATGTGTCACTTCTACATTCTGTAGAAGTCAGGTAGATTATTGTGGTCTCCTGGTGGCGCTATAAAATAATAAAATAAAAATGCTAACTGCAAACTTTTGTCACGGTTTGAGTCAGGGTAGGATTGTAGGACCCAAGTGCAGAGAGAGACAGAGGCCACAGGTTGGTTTAACGGGTTTATTAACTAAAGACAGGAACACAAACAAGGAACTGAACTCAAGATCTAACTACACGCAACAAGAGACAATGAACAAGCAAGGAAAAGGTGTAAACACAGGGCTTAAATAGACAGGGAAATAATAAGACACAGGTGAACTGAACAGACAATCAACACTGGGATAGGCTGAGGGACTAAGAGGACACAGGAGGAGAACATGACTAATCACAAGACCGGTTAGACAAGGCAGGTACAGAACTACAGGGGCAGACAGGAAGGCACAGAATACTACAAAATAAGGTACACAACAGCATGGCAAAAACAACAGAGTGACATAATAGCAAGACTAGGTGCAGAACAGAACAAAGGAACAGAAAGGAACATAGTCCAAGACCTTATAAGGGCAGGAAGGTCTACACAATAAAGTCAGTCCACGGTCCGAGGAGCGGACCGTGACAACTTTGGAAAGCAATGTTAGCCAATCAGCATAGAAAATGAAAAATTTGATAGATCCGTCTTGATCACATGACTATAGAGATACTGTGTATCGATTTGCATGTTTGGAAAAAATCTGTAGGAGTGATCAAAACAATTGTTTTGTAAAAATCGACCTCCTGCTGGCGCTATAACAGGCCGATCTGAAAAATTGGAGGCAGAGGTTATGCTCTGGCCTCCAGGGAGTGTGTGCGCACAGTTTAGCTGCCAACGGTGCCAGAGATTAGCTGCTCGCAGACAGACGGACAGTACGGACGGACAGACAGACAGACAGACAGGGTGCCTTCGGCCTGGCGGAGACATTTTCTATACATAGAGATGTGTTTCTATACATTTTTAAATAAATGCAAACTGCAATCAATATCCACAAAGAAAGTCACAATACTCAAAAGTGCAAAGAGAGACTGAAATTATCTCCAAGCATGACAGCTTGTTAAAACGTTATGGACTTAGGCTCGCTTAGGCTACAGACCCATGCAGCCTAAACAAGTCCTATTTCAGGAATATTAGCATATCCACATGTTCAGGTAGCAATTGCGATCTTTGGGCATTAATTATATCTCCAACTGTCCAAAACAACACATTCAGAAACTGAGGTAACAGCAATGGAAAAGTGTGATTTGGATACAGAGAATAATTTTCTCTCCACCACTTCAAAGGGCAACTATAGTAAATGTACATTTCATTGTGTCTCTCTATCCCTCTGTTGACCTGTTCGGCTGACTCAAGAGTCCCCAAGCAAATCTTCAAGCGTCTTTACGGAACAAGTCCCACCCAACATGTAGCTGTTTGTACGAGTGAGTGACAAATAAACCCCTCTTGATTCTTGATTCAATGCTAAATTAAAGTATTCTATTGGTAGTGGTCCTTCCAGCTCAGCTCCCTGACCCCTCTGTCCTCCATGTGTGGGACCTCCACCACTTCTCTCTCCTCTGTGGTAACGTCCATGATTGGCTTATTCACCGGCAACTTAAGGTTCTGCTTATTCGTTGCCAACACCAGTGTAGCTATGGAACTCAGATGGACAAACCACATGTCTCACCCGCAGAAACAAACGACTAATGTACACTTTGGCTTGGGGAGACAGATTTATTATACAGTAGGCTATAAAACACTTGATGTGCGGCTCCATCTCTTGCTTGGCCACATCCATATTACACATATTTCAGTCACAATAGCATGCATGCTATTGGTTGCTCTTTTGAGCTCCCACTCAGGTACAGCTGCTTTTAAAACTTTGGTTAACCCTATGTGACCTCAAAAATAGTACAAAACTTCCCATTTCCCAGCCACGGTTGTACTGTAGCTCTGGGTTGTCCTTGAAGGCCAACCATTTTTGTATTATTATGTATTATTAGTTATTGCAATACATTCTGCCTCTTTAAGGGTATGTACAATGTTGGCCTTCAACTCTTTGTACAGGGCTGTGAACACTGAGCGAGTGGAATATGTGCATGATGAGGGAATGGTATTTGCTATCGCTGTGGCTATCTGCCACTGCGGAAGTAGAGGCACAACGGAATATTTAAGCACTGTTTGTCCTTTAGATACTTTTGTCACGGGCACATGCAGTTGATTTGAGTTCAGAACTGAAAGTGCTGAAGCTGACTGTGTATAATCATTGGCTTAGTGGTGGAGTAAGGCATTATTTTCTTACAATATTTGCTTACATATTGTTTGTGTCTTGTCAGTCGACCTGTCGCCATTTCATGTTTCATTAGGAATTCCAAGAATGTTGTCATAAAACTAATTAATTTCACCCGATTCTTCAATTATTAGTGCCTCGCTACAACTGCACACCCATAGACCACACCAGTGTCAAAACACGATGCCCTTCACCTAGTCGGAACTCAGTGCCCTTATCTCTTCAGACAAACAATAGATGAATTACTAAATACTATGTTCTGATCTCGCGATACAGTTTTTCAACTGGATGATACATAGCATCACCTCTGAATATTGCAATCTTTTTTTTGGCATGATACTCTGTGACACCCCGAACATGCTCCACAAGACGCATATCTTTGTCAAATTTTGGAGAGAGTGGAGGCTTTTAACATGATAACTGGTATGTTAATACTAACAGTTAAGTCATCCTTTCACATGATGTAAGTGCGTGTGTGCGTGTGTGTGTGTGTGTGCGCGAATGATAAAGGCAACTAGAAAAAGTGCTCTTCGGAGCAAAGGTCTCCGCCAGGTCAGGTAGGTTATTGTGGGCCAGCAATGTCTGGAATTTGCCATCAGGATGGAATATGAAAAATCGGACTGATCCGTCTTGATCACTTGACTATAGAGATAATGTGTACCGATTTGAGTGATGTTTGGACACACTTTGTATAGGAAACAAAAGGTGGAAAAATCTGCCTCTTGGTGGCGCTATAATAGGGCAATGTTAAAAGTGTGGCATTTGTTCCTCAACGTAGTGCAAATCTGTGTGCAAAATTTCACCACAATCGGACGCTGCATTCATGATTTGCGCCGTTTTGTTAAAAACGGGCTACTCCTGCAAACTTTAGATGTCAATCTTAGCCAATCAGGATGGAATATAAAAAATCAAACAGAGTCGTCTTGATCACATGACTATAGAGATCATGTGTGCCGATTTGCGTGAAATTTGGATAACATCTGAAGGAGTGATGTCAAAAACTGTGTTTTATATACTGTAAGTCGGCCAACTGGTGGCATTATAAAAGGCAGATGTGAAAAATGCAAGGCAAATGTTTTTTTATTTGGCCTCTAGGGAGTGCACATACAAAGTTTTACACAGATCGGTGCCGTTATAGGTAAAAATGCGAAGCGGCCTGTTATAGCGCCACCATGAGGCTGATTTGAAAATGTGGCATATCTTCCTTGGCCTAGTGGGAATGTGTGTGCCAAATTTAAAGGAAATCGCTCGCTGCGTTCATGATTTGAGGCATTTGTTCAAAACGGAGCACTCCTGCAAACTTTGGAAGCCAATATTAGCCAATCAGGAAAATGGAATATGAAAAATCTGAAATACCTGTTTTGTTTAATGACTATAGAGATACTGTGTACCGATTTACGTGATGTTTGGACAAAATCTGTCGGAGTACTGTCAAAAAATGTATTTTGCAAAAAAACGGCCTCCTGGTGGCGCTATAACAGGCACATGTGGAAAGCTTTGGGCAGAGTGTACAGGGAGTGTGTGTGTGTAGTTTTGCTGCGATCAAGCGAACGGTTCCGGAGATTAGCTGTTCACAGACGGACACACGGACACACACACGGACAGACGGATGGACGGACGGACAGGGTGCAAAACAAAGTCTCCCCACGCATACGGCCTGGCGGAGACAATAATTGTATACAAATAATGTATAATAATTTTGTTCACAAAAAAATGTAGATGTATTGTTATAAACACACAATATCTACCATTCTACTGTGCAGTGTATGACAAGAAAGAATAAACACAAACAAACGCACGCACACACACAGACACACACACAGACACTCCCACACAAACACATCCCTGTGGCTTGTTTTCAGTCTGTATACCTTTATAATGGAGACCAATTAAACTGTAGTCTGGATACTTGCTACTGTAGGGTGGAAGATGGATGAATATGGTCTGACATGCTTCACAGGATAATTAAGACAGCCAGATGCAGGCAGGTTGGACTGAAAGTAGAAAACACTACCAGCCTTTTGGAACATGGGGCAAGATTGCCACGAGTCACTGGAGAAAATTGGCCCCTCCCACGCAGCAATATTGCTGTGAGCACACACAGCCGTGGGCAACACCTTTTCATTGTTGAAAAGGAATAATAATATAAACCTTCATTTAATTATTTATTTATCCATTTTGTCTCCCCAATTTTGTCGTCATGTCAATGAACTCCTCCCTACACAGTTCTGCGTTGTCACTGCTCTTGTCCCGTACTGGCTCACCTGTCAGAGAGGAGCCCCCACCAGGAGGACGCAGCGCCTCCGTCCTACCCCTCTCCGCTGACAGCCACCGCCTCAGCCCATATACAGCGACAAAGATCACCCTCCCTGTCCAGCTTCCCTCCCCTGAACATGGCCAATTGTATTTGTAGTTATTCAGCCAAACCGAATGCACCACGGTGGATTCGACCCCCTGACTGGTGCTAGACCGGCACTTTTCCTCTTCTTGAGCTGAATCAATCCAGATGCACTAAAAGGCTTTCACAGGCAGCAGAGCCAGGTATAGTGCTATGTTTAAACTTCAATGACAGGATTATCACAGGGTACGTTTGACTGGTTTCCTGCTGTGAGACACACAGTGTGAGACAAACGTATAGAGGTTTGTTTTTATGAAATTGTAAAAGCATCTATCGGTCTCTGGTTTTCCTGATGGCTTTTAAAACTTCAAATTAGATTTTTAAAGCAATTGTCAAAACAGGGTTACAAAGAGCTCCTTCTACGCCTTCCCTCTCAGCTTTCCTACAATCTCAATAAAAGCAAAGGACTGACCACAATGTACTGACCTTGTCGTACATTTTGTGTATAACCTAGTCTCACATTTTTGTGTATATTGGATAAGTCAATTCTGAAGTGCGATTCATGACAGGGGGTGCAGACTGCAGAGCCGTGATTTGTGCGGATAACATAATCTCATTTTTGCTTGTAAGTCACAAGCACGCTCCCGTGTAGATCATTTGCATTGTTCCACCATGATCGTTTGCATTGTTCCACGGACCATTTAACACCATAAAAAGGCAACCGGAAATAACCAATGTGGGAAAAAAAAAACAGATCTGCAAGCTTATACAAAACGTCGAGTCACACCGCCTTGACAACTTGCACATCTGTTCTGTCTGGAAGCGAGTCCCTCGATCATGCGATGGATCAACTGAACGTTAAAAAAGTAATGCTCTCATGTGCAATGAGAATAAGCAGTTACAAAGTTTGACCCCACCACCAAATAATAGGCAAATAAAACGTGGAAATGATATTATAGAAGCCTTTTCTATTAAAGAATGCTCACATTTGACTGTGCTAACAGACATGGAATCCAGGAGATCGCCGAGACCGGACCGCGCTTTATTGATTATTGAGGAGAAATCTGTCTTTTGGATTAACAACATATCCTGCCCTACGTCGGAATGGGGAATGGATATGGACACAGATAGATGTCATCCATACTGTATCCTCATCAGATCAGCGGGTAAGACCTTTTTTTTTCTTTTTTAAATATGGAGTAGCCAATTATTTTTACCCCCTTTTTCTCCCCAATTTAGTTGTTATGCCAATTTATTCCTCCCCACACATATTTCTGTGTTGTCACTGCTGTTGTATCCTACTGGCTCACCTGCCAGTGTGGAGCCTCCACCAGGATGACGTAGAGCCTTCGTCCTACTCCTCCCGCCCAACACTCCCTGCTGACAGGTGCCGCCCCAACCCGGAGGAGTACGTGCAATGACAATTATCACCCTCCCCACAGGGGACATGGACTTTACCACTGCGCCACACAAGCCCCCTCAGAGGGTAGGACTTATTAGACTCTAGAGCACCGAAGTCTGATGTCACTGCCGCTAGAGGGCGCTATCCCCTAGGTCGCGGTGTTGTTTTTTGTGTTGAAATTCCCATTGGGGAATCTTAGATCATGTCATATAAGAACTGTGTTCCAAAAATAAACCAATCACCCGGGCGTTTCTGTCAGGGGGGTGACTCTCGTTGGTTATGATATTCATTTATATTTGATACAGCCTGTTTCTGGAGAAAGTTGTTTTAATTCTGCCTTAAAAGTCTTAAAAACTACACTTCTGGGTCTGAAATCACTGTCCCTACTGAAATACGTTAGGCTCCTTTTATAAAACAAGCGCTGGATGTGGCGTATGTTATGTGCAGCGGGCAGCAGCCAAGTTCATGGGAAATCTAGTCGTTGGGTCGTTTGACTCGTTTCTAGCGTTTATTGTTTTAATCTTTGGGTAAATTTGTAAAAAGCATAAAGTAAATCAGGCACTCAGGTATATATATCAGGTGAATGTACTGTATGTGCCATCAGCGCTGTGAATAACTGCGCCATGCATGATGTCAAACTCACAACCAACTTGTGAGAGTTGAGAGAGTGAGCAGCAGTTGTTTTGTGATTTCCAATGACAATTTCAGGGTTGTTTTGAAAATCTTTCTTCTTCAAAAACTATTTGTTGCATTCTTTAGAAATTGCCATGGCATGTAATTGGAGTTCTGAAAGCACCCAAAGTGGCACTTTTTCTAAATTTGACATGCTGTGTTCCACCTCTAAATCTGACTGAATTTTCCCAAAACTTTACAAAAGTTATTTGTATGGATATTGGAACACAATGCAACCCCAGACAGTTTGATATATTGCACCTTAATTGACAGCTTTCATGAACGAGTCCATAACACCCGACAGTTCAGCACTAATTCAGCTCTTCTGGAACCACATCCTTTGCTACTAGTCCACTTTTGTGTTGTGTAAATGTTTTTGTGTTCAGTTTTTTTGTTTTCTTTAAAAAAAAAATGTGCTAATGATATATTGGATTCTATGTGTGTTATGTGTGTATTTTCAGACATATTTAAATATTTGAAAAATGTAAATAAAATTATCTTGGACCCCCTGCAATGACTCTGAGGACTCCCGTGGGGTCACAGACCCCCTATTGAATACCCATGCTTTAAACCATATATACCCTATATACTTTGTTGACCGGGGTCCCCCATGAGTCTATACTTGGTCCCCTCATTTATCCCCTTCTTCACCAGATCTCTTCATTGGAAACAGTCAATCTACAAGGTCACAACATCTACAAGCCAATGTACACGTTTACAAAGCATCACAACGCAACGTGTTGTGAGCTTGTGCATCTGCTATGTCTGCAGAATGTTCACTTATTTTCACTTAAACATGCCCATAATTTGGACCGTAGGGTTCATGTGGTTAACCCATTCATTGTGACCATGTGGGATGTGTGGCATTGTTTCGCACGACACGTTTGTTCACCAGTCATGAATGAAGTGACTTGATTTGCTTTTATTGACTCCAGTGCTGCTTTGGACTTCTGAAGTTTTTACTTGCTTCAGGATTGCCCTTTACTGAGAGCACCTGCCTCACCAACAGTTTCTTTGTGTGTGGATTGTTTAGAGTGTGAAACTTGACAGTGTTTGTACATGATCATTTATGTATTTGTGTTGGAGTACAGTCTGCAAAGCAAATTGCCACTTGGGGACAAGTTTTACCATACACAGACACCCGCTTAGCTGCAAGCAGAAATAATGGATCATCATAGACCACCGAAGTCTGACGTAATATACGCATCCTTTTTTGTCTACCTGGTTCGCAGTTTTCCACCCACATTCTGAATCCCATAGACGTATTTAATATCGCGTCAAATAAGAACTGTGTTCCAAAAATAAACAAATGACCCCGGCGGTTTGACTCTTATGGATATGAAGCATCAACTGACGGTGAGAAAACGATAATGTTACTTCCGCCAAATTAGTTACATTTTTGCCAGAAACAGACCGTTTCAAATATAAGTGACTGACTATCATAAACTATACAGAACCTCCTCCCTGACAATGGCGCCGAGACAGTTTGTTTATTTTTGGACCACAATTCTTATATGAGACGATTCTATGATGACCCAATGTTATTCTCCATAGCGAAAATACTTTACGAACCTGGGGATGAACGAGTGACGTCGGGACTTTGGTGGTCTATAGTATGCCATGGCCCAATCCAACCACTCTATTGGCTAGTCATGACTAGGGGGTGTGCCTTATAGTGGCATAATGCCAATGATTAAAAGGGCATTCACCCAGGTGCATCCTGTGCCAATAATAGAATTACAGTAGGAAATGGACAGAGCTAAGGAACACAAAGAAGACCATTGCTGTAAAGAGAGATTTACATATCGTCGGTGTCCAGGACGAACCAGCTAACTCCATTTTCATCTTTTTTTTTTTTTTTCATAAATCGACACTATTGAACACCCTTCACATCTGTGTAAACAAATCTAAACATTTGAACCAATGAAAAGTATTAAAAAGCGCCTCAGACGAAAACTCCCAACTCCATTGGATCCTCAAACTGTCCGTCAAAAACAAACAACTCCCCCCTCTCCTCTACACAGTGCTACAGCACAGCATTAGCAGTGCGCGTTGCGCAGTGAACGAGGAGGAGGAACACGTAAACAAACTCCCCGTAGTCTGTTAAAACTATGCAGTGTACCTGTTTATCAAACAGCACTGACGCTAATGTTATGAAAACAAGTAATTATATTTCTAAAATCTATGAAGTGTTTAATGAGGAGAGCATTGTGATAAGAAGAAAGACGTTCATAGCATTTCTGTCGCGCTAGTGTTCTACTACCTCTTAGCAGAAGTTATTGTAATATCCTGTTTATTGTTGTAGGCCTATATATTAAGTGTCATGAAGCATCAGGGCATTAATTCACACGTTGTTGTGATGCATTGTGAGCTTGGAGATCCATTGTTAGCTTTTGGGAATCTGTACCCTTTTGAACCCTCTCTCTCAGCAGCGAGTGGAGCTACTGTTGTTTGGACACCTAACTCCATTTCAGCTTGATTTCTGCTCGTCTGAAACTTCTAACTCCACTCGCGCTGGGTAAAGTGTTGATTTACCCGCGATTTGGGTAAAGTGTTGATAATATAATGGCACATGCAAGTATCTCACAATATATACAGTCACTATACCAACTTTGATGAGGTAGTATTGCTTTGTTTTAAAAATATAAGGTTTTCTTCATTTTCTGAAAAATGTGTATTTTGTTTTTTCGTTTCCTGAACAATGAGCGTTTTGGAGTTAGCAGTTTCATGCTGGACAGCAGAGATATATATATATATATATATGAGAGAGAGAGAGCGACAGGCAGAGGCGCGCGCGCGCACACACACACACACACACACACACACACACACACACACACACACACACACACACACACACACACACACACACACACACACACACACACACACACACACACACACACACACACACACACACGTGAAAAAAACACATCTGCTTGCGGAGATGATCAATTCAGTGAGCAATCAATTGATCTGTCAATCAGTTACTGCTCTCCAACTGTCTCTGTCTTTCCAACTAAGCACGTACTACAATGCCTTATTCAAAGTCGTTTGTGTAATACTCTCGCATAGTAAACCAGAGTATAGAGTTTTAGCAAGTACAACTACTCTGAAATGTGACTCCTGGAATGATACATACATACATATAACTAATGGAACTTTGACAGATTACAACAGAATAGGCTGCACATAAAATGAAATAAAAGTGTTTCAAAATACATTTTAGAGGCAGACATGATTAAAATGTTTGGGCAGTGTTTGAAGATGGTGCTCTGATTCTATTGTAGCGTTGCATCATAGAACCAATGTGATCTTTTTTTACCCCTTTTTTCATTAGATTACAAATTATATTTGTAACATTAATTTCCTCCAGTAGACAAACTACCCTGAATTAAACCTTGAAACAATAATTGTACTGAGGGAGAGAGCACAACATATTGCTATATTTAATTTGGTAAGCCAATGCCCTTGCTGTGTAATGAATTAGGATTTCAAGACAGCACAAGGCGTGTAATTGTGTTACTTTGGTTGACGAATCCCTAATATGAACCAGAATACAATCAACTGAATATTGTTACGCCACAATCAATCATAAGGCCTGGACAGGTTTTATGATTAAAATGATTGCTGCCTAACTGTACATGGGTATGGCCATGACTGTTTCACGATAATATCATAAAGTGGTATATATCTGACAGGACAATCAGAGTCGGTAGGATTAATTGGTTTAGCACTGTGATAATGAAACATTTGATTATTTGCACAGGACTATTGCCAACATGCTTGAATATACAAGATGTGAATATGCAGAACGGGCATTCCGAGTTGTGTAGTTAGGTAATTAATGTGGTTTACTTAATTAATACTTAATGAAACTTAAGATTTTAGATTTGATTAGAAACTTAGATGTATCCCATAATAGTTGAATCTTGTTACATGATCTGATTTCCTGAAATCTGCAAGTTTAACCACTTAAACCAACACACCAATCTGTTGGATTTAATAATGCTTGGCCAAGTTTTGTGTGGAAATTGCTCTGGCTCCTAAGAGCAGGTCTAAAAAATGTCCACAGGCAGGCTATATTAAAGGAAGGCTGGGGTAGATATTGCAGCAAGGAGACTCAGATAGGTTTCAAAGATGAGAAGGGAGAATCACGAAGTAATCAAAACCTATCCTGTAGATTAAGCAGTTACACAACAACTATACTGGAAGAAATGAAAGATGACCTTGGCATGGCCTGCACAACGTTACTGTTCCATCCAAGCAACAGTCAAGCTCCTTAACTTTAACCAATTCAATCTGGTATCTGGATGTTGTCAGTTGAATAGTCAATAGCGCTGGATAGCCCATGTTCTGTATGTTCTGTTGTCATGTGCTGCTATTATGTTGAAGTTATGACAGATACCCTAAGATAGCCTAAGAAGGCATTCAACAGACTTCAACATACTTTGTGTCTCCGCCAGGCCGAAAGGCATGGCAAGAGAGTATGTTTTACCCCCTGTCCGTCCGTCTGTGTGTCCGTCCGTCCGTCCTGTCAGTCCATTAGCAGCTAATCTCTGGCACCGTTGGCCCGGCCGCTGCGAAACTGTGCACGCACACTCCCTGGATGCCAAGTCAGAACCTCTGCCCCAAATGTTTCAGATTGGCCTGTTATAGCGCCACCAGGAGGCCAATATGTGCAAAACACAGTTATTGATACTACTCCTACAGATTTGGTCCAAACATCACACAAATCGGTACACAGTATCTCTATAGTCATGTGATCAACCTGATTGTCTAAGATTGGTTTCCAAAGTTTGCAGGATTGGTCCGTTTTGAACAAAATGCCTCAAATCAGGAACGCAGCTTGCGATTTCTGTGAAATTTCACACGTACATTTCTATTAGGCCGAGGAAGGAATGCCACCCTTTTCACATTGGCCTGTTATAGCGCCAACAGCAGGTCTAACTTTGCACCAAAAAAAATGGAATAAAATGCCTCAAATCATGAATGCAGTGTCCGATTGCAGTGAAAAGCCCTTGATCAAATGGCACCCTTTTCACATTGGCCTATTATAGCGCCACCAGGAGGCCACAATAACGTACCTGACCTGACGGAGACCTGTGCTCCGAGGAGCACTTTTTCTAGTTTTCTCTCGATTTTTTCAGAAACAATCATTCAATCTTTGTCCTGCCATCTGTTTTCAGGAGTTCATTTTGTGTCCTAATATGTTTAATTTTAAAAGCAACATATGTGCAAATTCTATTTCTCTAAGTTAGTGTCAAATGATATCCCTCCAAAATGTGTTAGTGTTCTGTTCTTTTCAATTTCATCATCCATGAATTTAGCTTTTTATTTATGAGCTGAATGAGGGCTCCATGAAGCAAAATCCCACCATTCCACTGCACTGTTGCACTCTGCTTCATGCGGAAACATTGTGACCACAAGGCTGCCTTGTTGACTGCATGCCGATGCCTTATAGTAAATCAGACATTAATTTCACACAGATTGTGACTACAAATTGCATGAACGGGACAGTGAATTCTCCACTGTACCTTTCATACAGTATATGGTCATGAGTTCTAAAAGGCTGACCTCTGTGCACTACCACACCCTACAGTAGAATCACATTTTGTGAATCTGGTGGCTCAAGTAAGGGTTGTGAAGATCTGAGTGTGTCTTGCAAGTCTCTCCTCTCTCTGCCCTACAGTAGGTGTCCTGTCTCTCCACACACTCCCATCTAAATACAGATTTACAAAGTTAATAGAAAAAAGAAAAAGAAAATGACTGACAGTGGGTGTAACACCAGTGTGTCAACCAATTTCCCCATACAACTGCGGTCAATGTTCCTTTTTCTTTTTGCCAAGTGAGCCACTGCTCACTTGGCACAGATCGGAAATGGCAGACCAACTAGAGGCCATCTAAGAGGCTGCGTGTGTGTGTGTGTGTGTGTGTGTGTGTGTGTGTGCGTGCGTGCGTGCGTGCGTGCGTGCGTGCGTGCGTGCGTGCGTGTGTTGGGGGCGGGGGGGAGCGAGGGTGCTAGATCCAGGATGGAACGGGAACTGTTACTGTCAGATAAGGGGAGAGTTGCCATCGTATAGTACGCTACCATTCCTCCAGGAGTAAACCGTGTGTCGGTAAGGTCAGAAAAATATTGACCCCCTCACCCCCCCACCATAGCACACAAAAAAACTGGAAAAGAAAACGAAAGAAAGAAAGACAGAAAGAAAAACTGAAAGAACGAAAGAAAGAAAGAAAGAACACACTAGAAAATGATGAGGGAATGCGTAATTGCCTTTTTGTATGAAATTATTAAATGTGCTACACAAATTAAGTTGTGTGCCACATTTTTCAAACAAGGCTTCAATTTGGCTTAATTCTAACAAAGATCACGAGTACATTCCAGTTTTGTGAAACAATGTTCAAAACAGCGTTTGGTTCAAAGAGCACACAAATATATCCTCATTTGCACAAAACAAAAAGAAAAGGTTAAACGTGACAAATAATATTTTTTAGTCTGGCGGGTCTTGACCACGGTGCAGCTGCCCCGCTCTTGATCGCTGACTGTAAACATCAGCAGCATTATCAAAGCCCTGAGCTCTGCCCCTGCTGTCTCCACAGGCCCTTGGCTCAGCTACGGCCTGCATCCGTAATGTCCCAGTGGCCGCGTTATCTCCCACGGCCACTCGTTGCCAGCCTCCGGTTCATGGCAAAGCTCTGATCTGAAGACAAGGTGATTGTGTGCCAAGGTGGGCATTGGAGGGGAGGGGGGGGGGGGGACGTCCAACCAACGGGCCACTCATCTCTGCCATGCATGCACGCACACATGCATGCGCTCACACGTACAAGGCATGCCAACCGCTGCTGTCTTTTCTTCTGCTGCTGCCCCAATGACACACTTTCCAACAGACTGCCGGGAGTGAACACAAAAGCTCTTTAGTAGATTACCCTGTGCCCTCCCCGCGTGTTGTCTTTCAATTCAGAGTCCTGTCGAGCGCTTGTATGGAAGCTGGAACTCATCGACCCCACCAAGGTGGATCAAGTTGATGCAAAGCTTTACTGTACATAGGTCTGTCAGAAGAGACGTCCTGCACAAAATATTTTTTTCTATAACAGATTAGGATGGCGGCCCCAGCGATGGAACGCCACCAGTGAATAATGGCCCATGGTGATTTGCTTTTCTGATTGTTGAGCACTTCATAACTTTTCTTCTGCTTACAGGCCCTGACTGTTCTTTCATGCACATCTACTCTGCTAGATTTGCTGTAATATGAGCCCTATGAGACTTGCCGTACAGTGGTGATCATGTCCAAAGCGAGAACCAAAGTGATTAAAAAATATATTTTCCATCCAACTGAAACTGGCATAGCGGAGGTGGGGGCAGTGTTGGTCTCACATTTTGGTGAGATTTCTTTGTATGTTTTATCTTCTTTAAAAAACAAAAAAGTAAATACGAGAGCTGTACTACTGAAAGAGCGAACAACTCCAGAGCGTGTCTTCTAATGTTGACATTACAAAGAGAACATAATCTCTCTCCCCATTTCAAACAACAGCGGGACGCTGGGGAGAGATCATTTTCCAAGTTGGGAATTACCAAAAATAGACTCTGGACATTGATGCATGAAAACCCAACTGAATCATTTTACTTTGATGTCCATTGGATTTCACTGTGGTTTACTGTATGCCTGGCCTTTAGTTGAATGTTGCATAGAGGTTTGACTGATTGCACCAACTGCTTGCAGTCTGACCTTCTGATAAAGCGTGTCTATGTGGTGCATAGGGCTTGCATGATGATTAGCCCTGCATGGGCCCCATGATGACAGGCTAATTGTAAAGCACTTGTCAACGCGCGTGTGTTTTTTCCACAAATAGCAAGTTCTGACAATACAGTATGTGTCTAAATCTATGAAGACACAATATTGTCTATGAATGTAAGGGCGCACATTATTCACCACCAGCTATTGTCTTTCAAGTGAAAGACATCTGGCGTTTGAGGCTTTTGACATGTACATAATTGTGTGTGTGTGCGTGTGGGGGGGGGGGGGGCTATGCCACTGTCTGTGACACTGTAAAACCAAACAAACTGCCAGGTAGGTTATTGTGGGCCTGCAATGTTCGGAATTCGGCAATGAGGATGGAATATGAAAACATCAAACAGATCAGTCTTGATCACATGACTATAGAGATCATGTGTACCTAGTTGCATGACATTTGGATAAAATCTGACGGAGTAATATAAAAAAAAATGTTTTACATAAGTTTGCCTCCTGGTGGCGCTATAAGAAATGTGAAAAATGCAGGGCAAAGGTTTTTCCTTGGCCTTTAAGGAGTGTGCATACAAAGTTTTACACAGATCGGTGCAGTTATAGGTAAAATAAAAATAATCAACCTGTTATAGTGCCACCATGTGGCTGATTTGAACATTTTTAAGTGGCATTTCTTCCCCGGCCTAGTAGGAATGTGCGTGCAAAGTTTTTACAGAAATCGCACGTTCAACATTGTGTTCATGATTTGAGGCATTTTGTTCAAAACGGAGCACTCCTGCAAACTTTGTACTGTAAGCCAATTTTATCCAATCAGGAGGGAATATGAAAATCTGAAAGTTTTGTTTAATGACAATAGAGATACTATACCGATTTGCGTGATGTTTGGACAAAATCTGTACGAGTACTGTCAAATTTTTGTTGTTGCAAAAATCGGCCTCCTGGTGGCACTATAACAGGCCCATGTGAAAGATTATGCCAAGTTTTGCTATTATCTTTTATAGGTTTCATTTTGTATTATGTATTTCAAGAGGACATCATCAGTTTGCATCAGCGTGGGGCTGGATTTTACTGTATATATCTGACCACCATATGTCATCTGGCTATTACCTATTCATATACCTTCAACATACAGATTACATAATAGATGTATGCATCTATCATTCAAAATATCGATCTAATGATCCTGGATGTAACAATAATCTAATGTGACATGCCAGGGCTAAATATACTAATCATCTCATTGTCCTCATTATTTATAGGAAAATGAGCTGATGATCAGTGCAGTGCCATCTTGTATAGAAAATGTGCTGCTGCAAGCTCAGGAAGTGTAATGGGTTCAAGTCCAGGGAAGAACAACCATTTATCAGATAGTCAATCAATACGTACAAGGGGCACCAACAAAATGGATGACTCCTGGCGTCTGAAGTGAGGGGAGTCAACATTCATTCACAACTGCCTCTAACCAGCACCTGAAGAGATGCACTGCTGTGCACAGGCCTTCCAAAGATTTGGGCTGCTAAATACTAATACTCATATTGACATTCTTTCCAAACAAATAAAATGTAATTAAAAAAACAGAAAGCACTCCAAAATGTAAAAGAGTTGAACAGGCTTTATTAGTTAAAAACAAAAATGCCTGGCCTGGGCCGTAGCGTGACGGTCCAGGGACCCTATAGGCTGCAATGCCAGCTTGACAGCGTGTCGCGGGTTTGACTCCCGTTCCAGACGACCTTTGCTGCGTGTCACCCCCCCCATCTCTCTCCCCATTTCCTGTCAGCCTACTTTCCCTATCCCTCTCTAAATAAAGGCATAAAAAGCCCAAAAGAGAGAAAAATGCCAACATGTTTCGACCATCACGTCTTAAACAGGGCAATCCTCCAAACAGTCCGCCGCTCCAAAAAAATGTTTTTCTTTTTGATTAATTTGTGATTAATTGCAATTAACAGTGGGTTATCATGCAATTAATCATAGTTACATATTTTAATTGATTGACAGCCCTAATAAATCATTTTTGTAAAATTGTAAAGTTGCAATGGTTAATCTTGCAATATTGAATACTTTTCAATATACGTTTTCATTTTAAAAGGGTCTACTGCTTTACTTCAAGGCTTGCTGAACTGATGCTGCACTCTGCTGGAACTGCTTAAAAAAACCTAATCTAAGATAAGATTTTATGAGTTTTATGTTAGAATAGGCTCTATGCACAGCAGCCATATTGGAAAGAAATTTGGCCTCCTCCTTACTTCCTTCACAGGTGTTACCAATTATACTAACTAGAAGTTCGGCCGGCTTCGCCGGCCTCACATCTAGCGTCCACGCCCACGTAGCGCCCACGTCCACGTAGAGACCACTTGGCAGCGCCGATCACTGGCGTAGCGTCATGAGGGCTAGTGGGGCCATGGCCCGGTCAGTGAAGATTTGCCAGGAAAATGAATTCTGCTCCGACAACAATAGACACAGCCGGCGGCCGCCAGTGACGTTACTGAAGTGATACATTGGCTGGGCCATTCACACCTTTTACAAAGCTAAAGCTGGCTACTCCTGCCTATCAATGGTCCAAGTGTGACCTGTAAAGTAGCCTATCGTAGTCTGTAGGACACATAAGCATGTCCTAAGAGGAGTCCAAAAGAGAATGGATCCTGGGAGTCATGAATTAAATTACAGAGGTGAGTAAATAACTACATGTGCTCAAGTACTGCACTTTACTGGATATCTATCTATCTATCTATCTATTTATCTATCTATCTATCTATCTGTCTATCTCTCTATCTCTATCTCTATCTCTGTGTATCTCTCTCTCTATATATATATATACATATCTAAATGGCGAAATGGCTGGGGGGAAATGGGCAATATATTGTTATTTAATATTGTTATTTTATTATGAGTATTAATAAGTTATGATGATTAATTATATCATATGATTATAATATTTGATTAAGATATATGATCTTATAATAATCATGGGGCATGTATAATCATTATCGAATAAGCAAATAATAATACAATGAGTCATCATACATTTTTTCGGTGGCGGGTGTTATACAGAAATGTGGGACCCTGTACAGTCTGGTGAAAGTGGCCGCTGTGTGTGTGTGTGTGTGTTTGCGACGTGCGTGTGTCACACCTACCAACGGAGACGTTGTGTATTGAAGTAATGTTTCGGTGTTGGTGGCGGGTGTTATAGGGGAATGTGTGACCCTGTAGAATCAGGTCAAAATGGCGGTGTGTTTTTGTGAGGCGCGTGTGTGCGCGTGCGTACACACACACACACACACACACACACACACACACAAAGGAATGTGTGTGGAAATGGCGGCTGTTTTTGTGTGTTTGCACAACAGTGCATGTGGACACAGGAATGGTGAGTTGGACGCGTCTTTTAATGATCAGAACACGCACAGTGCTGCGCACACACACACACACACACACACACACACACACACACACACACACACACACACACACACACACACACACACACACACACACACACACACACACACACACACACACACACACACACACACACACACACACACACACACACACGCACGTTGAAGTTATTTGCGTGTGCGCGCGCACACACACACACACGCACACACACCTACCAACGGAGGCGTCGTGTATTGTAGTGATGTTTCGGTTTGGGTGGAGGGTGTTATGGAAATGTGTGACCCTGTACAATATGGTGAAAGTGGCGGCCGTGTGTTTTTGCGATGCGTGTGTGTGCGCGCGTACACACACACACACACACACACGCACACACACACAAGAATGTGTGTGGAGATGGGCGCTGTTTGTGTGTGTTTGTGACAACAGTGCGTGTGGACACACGAATGGTGAGGTGGAGGCGTCTTTTAATAATGACAGCGCGCACACACACACACACACACACACACACACACACACACACACACACACACACACACACACACACACACACACACACACACACACACACACACACACACACACACACACACACACACACACACACACACGTTGAAGTAATGTCTTAGCAAGTGAAAGAAATAACAAAGTAATTACCTGTTGTTGCTGCTGTTGTTGCTGCTGCTGCAGCTGCGCGAGCCACACGAAGTCGCGTAGCGTTGCATGTGCGTTGGGCCAGGTTGTTTTTTTTTGGTCCCATGGCTGCGTGCACAGTTTGGTGTGGTAAAGTTTTGTGTAGACGCGCAAGGCGTTCGTCGCTGCGACTGACTGATGGCTCCAGCCATAGATAGATGTAAACACTACAGCAAGCTCTCTGCGATGCCATTGTCTGGAAACTGCTCTTAGCGTGACAGGACCAATGAGAGTGAGCGCTTTCGTTGTTGCTAAGATACGGTGCATGGCACACGGCGTCTCTACCCCATAGCTTGTAGATCTCTCACACATGATTGGCGTAGGCTGCGTTGCCAGGTCTGACTTTGTGTCTAAGCAATGGTCGGCTTGTTTTTGCGCGCCTTTGGGCTCGTTCGCATAGTGCGCACGGCAGCGCTTGTTTAGCGTACGTCAGCGCGACGTGGCAACGGACGTGGCAACGTGAAAGGTGATTGGCTGGTGAAAAGAAAGACCCGGACGTGAATTTTGTGTTGGCGAAGTGATTTGCATAAGTATTGGAGCATAATGCGTTTGATATTAATTGTACATCCTGCAAGTACAGTGATGGGATGCGAAGCAGCTGGTTTGACAGGCAGAATATTGAGGAATTTTGGGGGAAAATGTGGAGTTAGTTGGGCCATGTGTCTGCTTGGCCATTGAGGCGATACACTCGTGTACACTCCATGACTGTGGCCGTCAATTATGGTAGCAAGATGAAGGCTCCGTTTCATTTGAAAAGTTTGAGAACTGTATGTGCTACACTCAGATTGGTTCTCAAACTTTTCAATGTCAAGGTCCGCCATAACTCTGAGGGTGTACAAATGGAACCAAATAGACCCTTATAGGTCCTTAGGTTCCATGTGTACACTCTAAGAGTTACACACCCATAAGGGTCCATTTGGAACCCCCTCAAGGAACCATGAGGGTACCTGCCTGGACCACACTTTGATACCCACTGGTGTAGCAGAAATTCTCTGTTTGACCAGAATGGAACAGAGCCTTAATCTTGCTACCTAATTGAAACCTGGTCCTATTCCAGGCTACAACACTGATGATACGTCCCAGGTGCATCCATGTGATGTTTTCTTTATAGTTAGTGATTCTATTTATAGTGGCTCATAGGAATTAGACTTTGTGACAACCAGGAATAGTTTGGTGACCACTGGAGAGACCCGGGAGCAGTATGGGTTAGCGCCCCAGCCAGTCTTCCGTGAGGAAGAAGCCCAACAAATCCTTGGCCTTTAGGAGGGCCATTCAAGCAAGCCGCAAGTGGAGCCTGCGGTACCACCACGGCCCAAGAAACCATCACGCCAGAAGGAAATGTTTGGATCGGGGGGAGTCTGGTGCAACGCTCAGGTCCTGGACCTGGTGAGACGAAGGAGGAGCCCGGCCAGGATTCCACCCACAGAGCCTAGTCCCTCCACGTGCCAGAGCCTCCCCCAGTCCCGGCAGAGTAGTTCTGGAGAAGCGGACTGAGGGGCCCTGTCTTTCCCTAAGAGGATTGACCGCGGGTAGCTACTGAGATGTACAGTAAGTCGGGACTTGATCAACCCCGGCTTGGTCACCTGGGCAAGGGTATGTTGTTGCGAGACCCGAAACACCCGATGACTCAAGGCTACAACACTGATGATACGTCCCAGGTGCATCCATGTGATGTTTTCTTTATAGCTGTACACTACTATATCAGAGAGAAGCAGTTGTCCAATTCTCTCCCAACTTGCTACAAAAGTAATCTTTTAGTAAGCTGATCTCCGAATACTCGGATAGTACTTTTCCACTTAAACAGTGCATACGAGAGAGAGAGAGGACACACGATATTCACAGAGAAACAACAACACATCTTGACAAACTTTCAATGGCAGTTTATCAATGGCAGTTTATGGTCTAATGTGCAAACATATGGTGGACATGGAACAATAACATCATGGACACAATTAACTTCAGGTTTCACCGCGCTCTGTTGTTCTCTAAACAGACCAGCCATGGGACCACGCAAAAAAATGTCCAGAAACGCCTGGCTCGAGCAACAGCAGCAGCAACAGGTAATGATTTAATTGTGTCACCTTATTTCCTTTACTTGTTAAGACATTTTGCTCATTACAGCCTGTTGCATCTGTGTGTGTGTGTGTGTGTGTGTGCGTGTGCGTGAGTGTGTGTGGAGAGACACACACTGTGTGTGTGTGTGTGTGTGTGTGTGTGTGTGTGTGTGTGTGTGTGTGTGTGTGTGTGTGTGTGTGTGTGTGTGTGTGTGCGTGCGTGCGTGCGTGTTGCTGGTGCAACGACCTGTGAAGGAAGTACAGAAGAGCCCCTATTTCTTTCCAATATGGCGCTGTGCATAGAGCCTAATACAATTTAATTTGAGTGGCAATCAAGAAGGAACTTCCTGCAGCCGACTGTTACAATGGTGACTAAAGTAGGCCCTGTAGCACATTTACCCATTACCTCTCTAACCAGCACCAAAGAGAAACACAAGCCGTGTCCAAATTATGATCTACACATTCATTACTTTCTATTCTGCTACATTTAATGTGTTGTAGATCTCTGAAGAAGAGCTCTAGACCTGCATTGCAACGGTTAATAATGGACATGAGAGAAGACATTATATGTTTTCATTTATTTATTTATTTACATTTGGAGCATAAGTGAATGCATAGTAAATATGTGGCTGCAGAATGGACGCACAAATGAACACCATAATCTCCTTACTTTCTATTAAACTGAACGTAATGTGACAGTCTTCTATAGCGCTGAAAGCAAGGTGGCTGAATGAACAGTGAGATGAGGCATCATCACCAACAATGATGAGGACAATTTGAGGAACAATTTTCAGTACAATTTAAAGTCGGCAATGATGTAGCACTCAGAGGTCTATATTCAACCCATGTGTCACTGTGACTGGTGCTTGACTGTCTGTCTCTTTGTGCTTTCTGTGCATGCGTGCGTGTCTCTGAATGTGTGTGCGTGTATGCATGCACAAACACACATTTGTGTGTGTGAGAGTGTGTGTGTGTGTGTGTGTGTGTGTGTATGTTTTGTAATAATAAGACAATAATAATACAAATCTACAAAGTAACTAAAGTTTTCAAATCATTGTAGTGGAGTAAAAGTACAATATTTGCCTCTGAGATGTAGTGGAGTAGAAGTAAAAGTATACTGAAAATTGGAACTACTCCTGTAAAGTAAAACCCACCTCAAAATTGTACTTAAGTACAATACTTGAGCAAATATACTTAGCTACTTTACACCACTGCTTAGGGAAGTGCACAACAGCAGTGTCACAGTGGCTGCGTCCATATAGGGTTGACCACCCATTTGTTGTCCATGAAGCGGCTCCATATTTCTCCAGTCTCCCGTTTCTAGCCTTGGGAGCGACTCACTCCTGCTCACAAATCATGACTGAACTGCCCTGGTCCGTAGGGAATAACACGCAATTTATGTTTTATGATGCGTCATAGTTCTTCTTCTAAACTAAAAAAAAAGAGAAAAATTGAAGAGGACAGCAATATGATAAAACAGTATGTACTGGAGCAAAATATGTTTCTTTTAAATTGCACTCAGATATTAAATCAGTGTTGTGCAATTAATGACTGGCATATGAAATGAATGTCATTTGGCATCCACTGTGGTGGTCTTTTGATAGCCACAGGCTGGCATTACTTATTCATACTTGCATGAATAAAATCATCTGTGCTGCCAGAGAATATCAGCCGGATCCCCTGAAAGAGTTTAAATCATTCGAGAGTCTCGTATTTGCATTTCAACAAGTCTCAAGCACAATTGCTAGTGCCGTGAACAGTAGAACAAAATAAATAAATAATACAGATGTATGAGGACAAATTCTACCCACGGGTATACTAGCATACTGATTTACATGAAGGCCAGTGTGTCCCGACAGCTGACATAAGCCACTGGAACAAGTGGTCTGTCTTAAAGTCAATCGTGAAGAGTTGCATCGCTGTAGAAGTCATCGCTGTCTTCTTGACCCCTTTCCTGCTTAATTAACACCTCATCTCTCCATGGTGCGGCTCATGAGCTTGGAGTCATGAGATTGGTGCCACTCACTAACTCACTACGACAGTGGTTCTCAACCTTTTCAGGCCGCGACCCCCCAAAATAATCATATTTGAACTGGGGACCCCCCCATTTTGTTTGAATCCACAGATTAATAGTGTGAAAATAGCAGATCTACAAGCTCACAACGCCTTGCGTTGCAAGGCGTTGTGAGCTTGTGGATCGGCTATTTAAAAAAAAAAATCCCTCCTTATATTATTTGTCAATTTGGCCCATTTTTTATAGTATAGTTTGTTCATTACATTTGTTGCAGTATTTATTTATTATTATTTTTTTAAAGGTCTTAAAGTCCTTCAATATTCACTTTACTATCATCTGAGGTATCTCAGTGGTATAATAATAATAATAATAATAATAATAATAATAATAATAATAATAATAATAATAATAATAATAATAATAACAACAACAACGCTAATCTATAGACCAATTATTTGTTTACTAACATTGAGCCTGGACGCAATCAATTCCCAACCTGTTTCGGGGTGCACTGGTTTCAGCACACCCCAACCCCCTCTTGTGTGTGTTGGCTAGTGAGACGCGTCCTAACGAGACCTGATATAATGGGTTTCGTTGCGCGCATACTGGCTGCACGCAGCCAGTATGACGTCGTCTGTTAAGGGGTCTATAGGCTCGCCACCATTACACATGATGTATTTGGCCGCAGACCCCCCATCTCAAAATATTTTGTTCCAGGGACCCCCAGAAGCAAAGATTTGAGTTACAAATGTTGGATAAGGTGTTAAAATGATGACGCTTTATTCTGACATTTTGCTGGGGACCCCCTGGTACCCCCCTAAGGACCCCTTGAGAACCAATGTTCGAGACGGCTCACCTCGGAGGAGCCTTGATCATACGCCGACCCGATCGCCATCTGCCATCCGAACCGCTACCCGTTAAACACAGTGATGGTGATGGATGCTATGAGCTCAGATCTTTCTCTGCCAGGTTTGAATTAGGGAAGTTGGATGGGGTACATATACTAGGCAGCTTCATAACTACAATGTTGCCAGTTTACTCTTCTGCACTGAAGGAGGGGTGCGTTGCTGCTGCCAGCTGGCGATGGGACTGGGCCTGTCAACACAGTATGTCTGCGACGTTCATCAACGCTGTCCTTCGACACTAACCACTACCCTTTAGCCAGGCACATGTAAAAGCTGCACCAGGCTCCAAGATGCACTAACGTTGCAGATTAATTAATTAAGCGTTCCAATAAACAAGAATGATTATCTGAGCCAGTCTTGCATCCCTTATTTTGGAGTGCCGCTTTTTCCACTTCAGTGGTATCTGAATTAAGTCATATTTATAGCTGAGCATCCACTGCCTAAACAAAAAGCCGTCCAGGGGAAGCGCACCTGCTTTTTTTCTTACGTTGCAGTTTAATTGTGTGTGAGCATTTTTGATGCAAGGGTGCACCTTGGAATTGTGAGTACCTGATGTTAAATGTTGAACAATACAATATTGAAACTCTTCTTCAAGGACTCATGCCGCTCTTTGTGCTACTGATAGGAGAACGTGTAAACAAAACATTTACTATATACATTGACAGGAAAAAACACTCGATCTACTACTTAGGCCCATGGAGAAGAGGGAATAGACAGGCAGACATGAATGCTAGAGATTAAAGCCATTTAAATTGTTAGTTTGGATGCAGCAGCATCATTAGCCTCTCTGACACCAAAGCCATCTCCTGAATCAAAGACACTTCAGCAGCCTGTTGCACCAGCTGTGTGCAAGTTAGTTTAATAATAAGCTGCACGGTGTTTCTGGCTATTCTGGTCCCCTATACACGATCTCCAATGTGCAATGTCAGTGGCCGTTGTTGGGATCATGAGATATTGAGGGCCCAGCCCAGCGCAGACATATTTAGACGTTCCCCTGGAAATTGTACCAAAGTCAGTTCAGAGTAAAATGAATATAAGATGTGAGAGACTGTTCTTTATCAAAATCTACTGATCATGTAGCCTGGTTCCAGACCATAGACCCCACCCAC
Source organism: Gymnoscopelus microlampas (assembly GCF_963454915.1). Taxonomy (NCBI): domain Eukaryota; kingdom Metazoa; phylum Chordata; class Actinopteri; order Myctophiformes; family Myctophidae; genus Gymnoscopelus; species Gymnoscopelus microlampas. The sequence continues at coordinate 24,865,185 of NC_139959.1, forward strand.
TCTCTGAGTGAGCTCCACGCAGCTTCAGTCTGATAATCAGGCTACTGGTCATGTGCATAGGCTGACTTTCACATCATAAAATCAAATGAATAAATCTAGTGTAATCTGAGTTGTCATATAATTTAGTTATTTTTATTTTCAGGAGCAGGAAATACAACTCCACGAAATAGATGATTATGATCTTTCTCCTCCTGCTCTCTTCTCTCTGCTGTCCTGGTCATAAAGGGCATCAGCATAATAGCAACACAAATCTAAACAAATTACTACATTTGTATGTGATTAGATCATAAACACATCAACACGTCAATGTATTTTGTTAAGACTTAACACATTATTTTTTAAAACACCAACTAATATAACATTACCAAAACAAACAATTAATGCATTATTCAATCTCATGAGGGCTAAATAGTCAGCAAGATTATCAGAAAACATATGTGAGCAGAGATGCCGACCTGGATAAAGTGGTGGTGG
>NC_139959.1:24868158-24883158 GCF_963454915.1 Gymnoscopelus microlampas
TGAGGAAGGAATGGTAATAAACGTTATGCTCTCAGTTTACATGCATTAACAAAAGGAGCAGTTGTATAAGTTCCATTATAAAACGGGTTGGTCAGATGTTGATAAATGTGGTATAATATCCATAGACCATGGTGACTTGTGTCTTTTTACAGTTCTATATCACTATGTGGTTACTAACTGTAGGTCAAAGTGAAATTCATAACAACATTTAAGTTGAACTTTGATCTCTCTGGATGAACTTGGGGGTAGGGGGTAGGGATCAAGCGAACTGCACTTATGAGCCACCAAATACTTTGATGACTGGTGTCAGTGAAAAAAAGCTGTACTTTGAACCTTCAAACTACCAAGGATGACAGGCAGAACTGCACAATAAGACTGACAAACCTGTGGAAAAAATTGAAATGAAAAAGTCGCAAGCAATCAGCAAGCAGTCTGGGACATCTTTGTATTTTTATTTTTCTTGCAATGAAGCGGAGCATGGGGAGAGTGCGGTGGCCCATTATAGCTGCTTACGCAAACCGACCAGAGCACAATTATTGTGTAACCCAACAAGAGCTACTGGGGTGGTCTGGACCCTGAGACATTTTTGTCTCTATATACCTGTATCTTCGACTGGGACCTCCACTTGCCCTAGAGCCTATTGCTGACCCCAGTCAGTCTTGTTTGGGCCACCACTTGAGCTGGAAATAAACGAGGAAGCTCTGTCGGACTACTTTGATCTGCTATACGAGAGCGTTTAGAAGAGATGCATGAACTAAACTAAGCTTTTGCTGAGGCTGGGGTCTGCCAGATCCTGATGCGTGGGGGGAGGACTTTGCCTTGGGGACTCGGGTGTGAGTGTTCAAGCCATCACGGAAGAAAGAAGTCTCCCAAAAGGTATACGGTACAGTGAGCACGTCTTTTATGTTGTAAAATATTGCTGAGTATTCAGTTTCAAACTCAAATTACATTTGGTTGCATAATGTGTTTGTTTTTTTTTGCTTTGTCATTCAGAATTAAACTTAAGCAATCACTTCTATCCAAACACCACTCAAGAGCAGGTCTTATAATGACAGTCAGGCGGGGGGAAAAAGGGATGTAAGTAGCTGATTAATTTTGAATTAATCTCACAACAAACAACAGTAAAGACAAGGCACAATAATTAATGATGAAAATGTGTTCAGGGTTTAGTGGGTGTGACATGATGTTTTCATACTGACATAAACTGGTAACATGTCAGTGCAAAAGCAGGACAGTGGTGCCCATAAAATAATTAGCTAAAGAAAAAAACACATACTGTAAAGCAAATCCACATTTTCTTCTCTTTTTTTCTTTTTTTACTAAAGGACTAACAGAAATCTCCAAAGGATTAGCACTGAAACTGAACCTGAACGTGCACCTGCTAACATTGCAGATGGAGTTATTGATAGCCACAGCTAGGGAATTAAGAATCATCTCTGGGCAAGTATGGATCAACAGAGACTAAACCACTTAACTCCACTTAATGTCAACTGAATGTGATTGAGGGTTTCTCAAGACTGCATGCCAGGAAAATACACTTCAGATGTATTTAAATGTATTTATTCATAGATAGTCGGCAATGATTTATTTTTTGGAGTAATAAATAGCCTAATAGGTAGCTTGAGGATGCTGTTGAGTGTGAATATTATTGCATCTGTACATTATATGTTACAAAGCTATGTAATAAAGAGTTATACCGTTAACTGTTGCTCCTTTGAAATTGTTGCAGTTTGAGGAGTTTTATATGGATTGGTTATTGTAATTAGACAACGTTAACCTGGACTATTTACTGCAATAATAGCCTAATCAATGATTGCTGTTGTTGAGTTAGATTTAAGACTTGGAACCCCCTACTTTGAGAACCACTGCCTCTTAGCCTATACTGGCACTGATGCTGATTGGTGCAGTGGTTGGCGAGACTAGCCATGGACGGGAAGATGGAGGGACACGAGGGACAGAGAGAACTTTGAGGGACATAAATCAAAGCACTGCACACTGCAGAACCTAAAGGCCAATTTATTCTCGTCATCACATCAGTAGCCATTCACTTAGTCACTTTTGATTGATTGCAAAGGGAGGTGTGTGCGGTAGCCATCATGCCAGCAGCGGATGATCATATTGTGTGCGTGTGCGTGTGTGTGTGTGCGTGTGTGTTTTCAGACAGGTCTGCACCAGAGAGGAGTCTCAATGTCAAACGGCTAAGGTCAGACAAATTGATGGCTAGTTACACCCAGATTACATGCTTTTTTGAGTTGATTACGTAGGTCAAAAGACGTGTGAAGGAGCTTGCATAAATCCCACTTAAGCCCTGATTTTTTATTAAGCAATATCCACATGGTTTATGAATACCATGTAGCCTGGCGTGTTTATCAGCTGCATTAAAGGGATAGTTCACCCAAACAATGACTTTTTTTCTATCGATTAGTCACCATATGCGAGATATATTTTTGTTTTTGTCACATTCCTAAGCCAATCATTTGATGACCAGCCGACCGGTAGGCAGTCGTTCCGTAGGTAGGAGACACAAAGAGTTTCCTTTGTCTCTCCAACCGGAACCGCTGCAGGTCATGCTGCAGGGGTGACTAATCGATAGAAATAAGTAATTTTGGGGGTGAACTACCTGGTCCCACTTTTCACTGCAAGCTTGCATAACTACTGCTGCAGGGTTCCTCTATCCCAGTGGTTCTCAACCAATTTTCAGGCCGCGACCCCCCAAAATAATCATATTTGAACTTGGGACCCCCCACCCTGACAAGCACTTGGAATTGAAGGAGTTGAGGTATTACATATACCCAAGTTCTCCCACACAACTATCCTTCTCCGTTCTCTACACTGGCTCCCCGTAGCAGCTCGGATCCAGTTTAAAACCCTGGTGCTAGCCTATAGGGCAGTGAAAGGAACAGCTCCTTTCGACCTCCGGGCTATGGTTGATACACCCCTGCCCGACCACTTCGGTCTGCCACCTCGGGGCGACTGATTGCCTCGTCACTCAAGGGTCCTTCTGGTCGATCGACACGGTCACGACTTTTTTCTGTTCTGGCCCCACAGCGGTGGAATGAACTTCCCACTGAAGTCAGGACAGCAGAGTCACTGCCCATCTTTCACCGCAGGCTGAAAACCCACCTCTTCAGGAAACACTACCCTTCCTCTTTGTCTGGCTTACTTGTTGTTAACTAGTTTTGTACGAACTTTTGTTTTAGTGTTGTACTGTTTTATTGGATCTTGTTTAGTCGATACACTTTTTGTATTAGCTCGTGCTCATTTTATTTGGCTATTTTGGCTATTTTGGCTATATCTGTTTAAGAAAGTAGGTGGCTGATATATAGCACTTTTACCTTAGCGCTAGGTATACTCTTGGTTGCTTGTTTTTGCAGGAAATGCACTTAAGACTTCTGGTGATTAGTAGTTTCGTTCCCTACCTACGTTGAATGCACTTATTGTAAGTCGCTTTGGATAAAAGCGTCTGCTAAATGACTGTAATGTAATGTAATATAATGTAGTCTGACTCGGTTCCACAGATAAATATTGTGAACACAGCAGATCTACAAGCTCACAACAACCTCACAAGCTTGTAGATCGTCTTTTTTCAAAATTTTCGTCTCATATTATTTGACAATTTGTTTGACCACTTTTTATAGTATACTATAGTATGTTGGTTACGTTTGATGCAGTAATGGTCTTATTATCTCCGCCAGGCCGAAAGGCATGGCGAGAGAGTACGTTTTGCCCCCTGTCCGTCCGTCCGTGTGTGTCCCCGTCCTTCTGTCTGCGACCAGCTAATCTCCGCCACTGTTGGCCCGGTCGCTGTGAAACTGCGCACACACACTCCCTGGATGCCACAGCAGAACCTCTGCCCCACATTTTTCAGATCAGCCTGTCATAGCGCCACCATGAGGCCGACTTTTGCAAAACACATTTTTTGCTATTACTCCTACAGATTTTGTCCAAAAAACACGCAAATCGGTACACAGTATCTCCATAGCCATGTGATCAACACGGATTCGTCTGGCTAAAATTGGCTTCCAAAGTTTGAACAAAATGCCTCAAATCATGAACGCAGCATGCGATTTCTGTTAGATTTTCCACAGAGGTTCCTACTTGGCCCAGGGTTAGGGTTAGGGTTAGGCACAAAATGTCAGTTAGGCACAAAATGCCTCAAATCATGAATGCAGTGTCCGATTGTCGTGCAAGGCCTGAGAAGAAATGGCACCCTTTTCACATTGGCCTATTATAGCGCCACCAGGTGGCCACAATAATCTACCTGACCTGGCGGAGACTTGTGCTCCGAGGAGCACTTTTTCTAGTTCTTCTTCGGTTTCTGCAGGAGCAGGAAGAAAGGTCATGCTGTCAGGCAATCAAGAAGTATGATCATCTGTTCTACATCGGTACCTGAATGTTCACAAGATTCTCAATTAGCCTGAACGCCTACTGTAACAGGTATCTTAAATGAGGTGAAATACGTATGTCTCTAATGGTGACAGGTGAGAATTGTTAGTCTGGTCGCCATCGTTTGTATTCTATGTGCATGCATGGGTCACCACTTGACTGTGGCTACCATCACAAAGTGTGCACAAACGTTCCATGGGAGCTGTGCACGCATGTAAAACTACTTGTAGTGTGGCCGGGCAAACCATGGGGTGGTGCCTGATCCTCCCTGACACCATGACATACTGTACGGCGTGAGCCGCAGTCAACATGCACAGCAGCTCAAACAGATGACAAGAGCAGATGATGTCAAATTATCTCAGGAGGAAATATAAATCCTATAAGAAGCTTTTCTCAGTTAAACCCAGTCCATAAGCTCAAGTCTTAATCACCAAATAAACTACATGGACCTACAGGAGGCGCCACTGGGTGGGCGTCAGGGTACGCCACATGTCTGAGTGAACGTTGTGTATATGATCGTATATTTAATAGGTTCTTTGTAGGGGTGTTCGATATTGAAAAAAAAACTATCACGATATTTTTCAAGAAATATCACGATAGACGATATATATCACCATATTTTTTTTTATGTTCGTTTTTAGGAGTATTATTATTTTATGATTATTAATAACATATATGATGATTAATTATATTATATGATTATAACATTTTTATAAGATATGATCATGGGGCACGTATAATCATTATATTATATAATATAATGAATCATCATATCTTATTAATTAATGTGTTCACAGACAGACTACAGGCTACATACAGATAGATAGATAGATGGATATAATATTCGTTTTTAGCGGTGCCAACCGCTCTATACGTGGCTTTTGACTTTTGTATGTCCGTCCGTCCGGCGGTTTCAGCACGGGATGAGCACGGCAAAGAAGCAAACAGCTATAACTTCAGTTTGCAGCATGCCACCAAGTCCAAATTTGGTATGTGGACTTAGACCACCAATAGGGACGAGCATGAATTGATGACGTTATCAAAAAGGGGTCCAGGGACCCCCAGCGCCCGTATGAGCACGGGATGAGCACGGGATTTTAAACAGCTATAACTCCAGTTTGCAGCATGCCACCAAATCCACATTTGGTATGTGGACTTAGACCACCAATAGGCACGAGCATGAATTGATGAAGTTATCAAAGAGGGGTCCAGGGACCCCCCGCGCCCGTATGAGCACGGGATGAGCACGGGATTTTAAACAGCTATAACTCCAGTTTGCAGCATGCCACCAAGTCCACATTTGGTATGTGGACTCAGACCACCAATAGGCACGAGCATGAATTGATGAAGTTATCAAAGAGGGGTCCAGGGACCCCCCGCGCCCGTATGAGCACGGGATGAGCACGGGATTTTAAACAGCTATAACTCCAGTTTGCAGCATGCCACCAAGTCCACATTTGGTATGTGGACTTAGACCACCAATAGGGACCAGCATGAATTGCTGAAGCCCCGCCCCCTCTGTCTTCCCATTGGCTGGCCTTCAAACAGCCATAACTCAAGTTCGCAGCATGCTATGGAGTACAAATTTTGTACATGGACTAAAGCCAGCAATAGGGACTAACTGTCATTACTTAAGCCCCGCCCCCTCTGTCTGCCCATTGGCTGGGCTTTAAACAGCCATCATTCCAGTTTGCAGCATGCTCCCAAGTACAAATTTGGTAAGTGGACTCAGACCACCAATAGGGACGCATTGAAATGAGTTAAGGCCCGCCCCAAAGGCACCGCTTCCTTCACACAGGGTGTGATTTTTATGCTGCTGATAGATAGATATAGATATAATATTCGTTTTTATGCTGCTGATAGATAGATAGATATATGTAGATATAATATTAGTTTGTATGCAGATAGATAGATAGATATATATATATATATAGATAGATAGATAGATATATGTAGATATAATAGTTTTTTTTGCTGATAGATAGATAGATATATGTAGATATAATATTAGTTTTTATGCTGATAGATAGATAGATAGATAGATAGATGTAGATATAATATTAGTTTTTATGCTGATAGATAGATAGATAGATATAGATATAATATTAGTTTTTATGCTGCTGATAGATAGATAATCTATTCCTTTTATCCAGCTGTTGTATCATGTGACATTCAGTGTAGGCTGCTTGATGGTGAGTTAGTAGTGTAACAGACTGCTTCAGACAGAACATCTGACAGTCAGTGGTGGAATGTAACTAAGTACATGTACTTAAGTACAAATTTGAGGACTTTTCACTTTACTGGATTATCTTAAATTTTCAGTACTTTTACTTCTACTCCACTACATCTCAGAGGCAAATATTGTTCTTTTACTCCACTACAATTTAGTTACTTTGTAGATTTGTATTGTTACAAAACACGCATTAACCACTTTATCCCTATATACTTCGGCTATTTGAAAATAGCCGATCTACAAGCTCACAAGGCGTCGCTTTGCGACCCGTTGTGAGCTTGTGAGTATTTCTGCATTGCAGTACTGATACTTTTACTTAAGTACTTTTTCCACCACTGCTGACAGTAGCATATTACACCTACCTACCTAGTAACAGTAGACTAGCAGGTCACAGGATCATTGATATGCATATGCATCCAGCTAATGTTAATTCATGGTGTTGATAAGCTTTTGTAAGCGAGGTACGAATTGTTTGTAATCGATGCGCGAGGTCCACATGTGCGTGCGTGCACTCTTTATGCGGGCAGCGGTGATACCTCCGCTGTTTCACCCGTGTTTGGTTAAAAGTTATATCGAGTGACGTTCAAACATTGCAAACTTTGCAATTAACTTTAGTTTGCTTCGTGTCGGTGAGCCTGACTCTGAGTCTCCGTCCATTACTGCTGTTGTGCAGACTAACAAGTACGACGGTCCACTCGCTGGCAAGAAGAAAGGGGGCGGGGACTTTGGGAGCATGTGTGATGAACACGACAGATCTTCAAGCAATCAATGCGGTCCGGACGTGCGGTCGAGACGCGTTGTTAGCTTGTAGATCTGCTATTTTTGGCGAACGAAACCGTCGTACTGCAGAAGTATAAATTAAGGTATAGAACTGCAAATCATAGAATGTGAGTGCACACTCTATGACTGAGTGACTCACTTTATGACGATAGATACGATATCTCTGAAAACGCATATCGTGGGGACATTCTATCGTCTCGACGATAGTTATCACAATATCGAACACCCCTAGTTCTTTGTAATAATAATAATAATAATAATAATAATAAGTGTGTTCATAAATGTGACCTCTCTCTCCCCCACTCTCTCTTTCAATCTCAGGTGCAGTTACAGTAAAAATTCTCAGTGTTCACTTTCTACTTTAACATAGTAAATCAAAAGAGACCGAGCGAATGAGCATGACTATTAAGCTCATGCGTCACGATCACAAGCGGGGAGAGAGCAGGGCACAGTGACCTGGGGAGGGGAATCAGCAGGTGAAAGCAACAGCGACAGTCAGAACGCTCTGACCCGTTTGGAACGGATGAACTAACAACAGACGTAAGACTCCCCTAGCACACCGGCTCTTCATTATGGAACCTGTCAGCAAACCGAGGAGCCTCTGTACGCGTTACCTGGGCTGATAGCTGACACACAATATTCCTGGTTTTGTGTCATCTTTTGAAAAATTAAAACAATTGCCTCTGCCCGGTCCCCGTCATTTACATTATGATGAGATGCAGCAGCACTCACAGCCATTACTCGTGCATGCCTCCGTCCAAAAAGTGATGCCATTTATGATGACAGAAAACACCAACAACAGAGAGGAATCACACAGTGGCAAGGCACTGAAAAATTAGCCTCGTGCTGAGCTCAATATTGATACAACTGACATTCATGATTCGTGTTCTTTATGGGTGAGGTGTAAGTCACTTTCATTCTGGGAGCAGCCGTCAAACATCATTGCTGCACTGAAAATAATGATCTTCCCAAATTAACTCACCTCATTAATCTATGAAGATCCATCTACCCTTCACTCATAGAAATATGTGGCACCTTGCAGTAGCGGCCGATCACAGAATGTTTGGAGAACGGTAGCTAGTTGTGCGCGACTTAGCCTACTACACAGACAATCCACAGTGTTAATTTAACCCTGAGAATTGAAGGAGTAGTTCTCCCAAAAAAGGACTCATTTTCTATCGATTACACACCCCATGAAGTCTTCAATTTATGGAGATGTTTTTGTTTTCGTCAATTGAGCCAATAATTAGATGACCGGCAAGAGTCTCCATTGAGTCTCCTACCAGAGAGTCCACCGGTCATCAAATTATTGGCTTTGGAATGAGTCAAAAACAAAAACGTCTCCATGAATTCAAGGTTTCATGGGTTGTGTAATTGATAGAAAAGTCATTTTTTTATCAGCCTATATCTGATGACACTGTTTTGCTGCTCAGGCATTCTCAACCTTGTTGGGCCTAACATATATGGATAGGCTGCACAGCATGACACCGTTTTGTAAGCTCTCAACAAACACACTGTCCTCCATATAATATGTTGAATGCGTATGTAATTTCAGAGATGAAAGCATAACTAATTTACCAGCAGTAGAGTTGCCTTGACACCAGAGTAAATCAACTCTCAGCGATGGACACAGTGATCATTGCAACGTGGCCAGAATGACAATCGCTGACTAAGCTAAATGCCGATCAAACTTGCGTAATCATGAGTTGCAACATTAAATCACCAGACTATAAACAGCAGTATAATCTTATGATGACTTAAAGGACGACTTCCCCCATTTTCAATCAATCTTCATATACATGGTCCTCACTAGTGCTCATGTTAATAGTAAAACAAGCTCTAGTTAATAGTAAAACAAAATTCTTCTCCGTCTGTGATGTCATAGGAGGGCTGTGGACACTTCAGAAACCCGCCTACCAGTGACATCATCATTAGACAGGTTTTCTTTTTCAAACAAGATTTCATTTTTTTTTATTTGGATTTTTATGAACGTGAGAACAATGGTTTACATTATAGCATGCTAACTTTCCAGGAATGTCACTGGTAGGCGGGTTTCTGAACTGTCCACAGCCCTCCTCTGAGCCACCTCTGAGGCATCAGTGAGGACCAGTTATATGAAGATAGGTTGAAAATGGGTGAAGTCGTCCTTGGCTTGAATTAAACACTCTGGATTTTACTGTGTCTTAATAATTATGTATATAGAAAAAACAGCTCTTGGATCTTTTCTAGTCTACAATAAAGTCTACCAAAAAAGAAGTTTTACCTTTCCCATGACCACCTTTCCATGCTGCCCAAACTGGTCTTTGAAACAGCACCTTAAAAAAACACTTATGGCATCACGTTATGCGCGTACCTGCATGTGCTAATGTTTCTAAAAGAACATTTAACACACCCTTCATATGATCTAAATATCAAGTATTCACCTTTCACACTATCTGTATATGTGGTAGCTACAGTATATATCTTTATTTGTTCTATTGAACCTGTTTCCCATCTCTTTCTCTTTGCTCTCACTCTATCTCTATCTTCGCACGGAATACTACAAAACTAGAAAACATAGCACATGAAGCATAGCACACACAAAAACACAGTGATGTAACAAATAAAAGTGATTCTGAATAAACACATGTGCCTTAAACACTGTTAGGCAAATGTGTTAGTTGAAATGTATAGTTACTTTAGATTCCCCCATGAGGACATGAGGGCGTACGGGGGGCCCTTTAGCGACAGTATAGATGGCATTTAGCGAGAAACAGCCGTGGGCAGCATTACCCTCGTAACCGTGAGGGATGGCCCTCTCCAAATATTGTGTGACAAGGTCCCTATTGCACATCCTATTGCCTCAAGGAGATCCATCGCTATGGTAACTATGTTTTTTTCCGTCCTTTCTTTATTCTGTGTTCATAACATCCCCAGGGTTGCATCCATCACAGGCATCCCCGGGTACGAGGTCTTTGATCTGACGTTGCATCATGAGCACAGGTAAATCTCTTAAAACATCCCCAGGTGGTTGTCTGAATGACAACACACTTCCACTTTGGGGAAGCCTCCGAGCTGAGATCAGGTACTGCCGTTCCTTCCATTTTTATTCCCCAAACTCTAATCATCTAAAACTGATTCTGTGAAAGGGTAATAGATGGCATTTGATTTGCATATAAATGATTGTGAAGTCTCCCGTGATCTATGAGTCTCACATCTGATGTACAGGTGGTAAAAAAAAGTTGGGAGGAGTCAGAGGTACGGTAGAGGGAGATGTTGAGCAAGTGAAAGACGCGATGAGTATCAGTACATGATGGAGATCTGTGAGATAGTATGCTATGTTGGGAAAGTCTTTGTTCTGTTTCCAATTTAATTTCCTATAGAGCTAGACACTAACAATGCCAGGGTTTTGGGTTTAATTCCCTTTAGGGGGGAGCAAGATGCGTTGCGCGCGATAAGGGAAACATCATGTGTCAATGTATGTTAGTCTGTCAATGCATCGTCTCAGAATCTATTGCTTTTGCTCTTAATGTAAGGCATAAACAATTACACAAAGTGTGCGTGTGCGTGTGTGTGTGTGTGTGTGTGTGTGTGTGTTTATTCCTCTACATGTGTACACAATCATATACTGTATACTGTACAGTAATGCTGAATAATACTAATGAATGGACATGAAACTATATATTTTTCATTTTTCCTTGTAATGACCTATAGCACATTATTAAAAGTAATCCAGCTGAAATTACTTCTGTAATTAGCCATATAACTTTTCATTATCTAACAATTTGACAGGTGGTGCCAAAGTGTACCTGAGTGTACAGTACATGTCGCTGCTCAGTGCTGAAGTACCGCTCAAGAGGGTTTGAGTGTTTGCTCAGACCATTGAAAATGTGAGGGAACATTGGTTATGAACCAAGTCACTCCAAATGTAGACAATTATCATGAACATCTAGAGATGCATCAATCTCACTTAGGCATGACAGTTTAATTTCTAAAAGTGCAGACAAGCCATTTGTGTGTGATAGTGGTCAGCAGATGCAATATTTTCCTTCAGTCCATCCATTAAATTCAATAACTACCTTGATGAATCCTTGCAGTTATGGATGTACAGTGTTGATTTCCTGCTATATCCTTGGGCTCATTTATGTATATGTATTGGGCCTCTTTCCGTCAACCTTGCTAAGGGATACGGAAGTTGATGATGATGGGAGAACAGTGTCAATAATTCTATTGAGTTTCATTAACAGGCAGTCTATAACCAAATCAATGACTGGTGTTCCATCATACCTGTCTGGTAGTGTAGCCGGTCTGGGCCTACTTCTCAGCAGACCCTTGCTACGACTCTGCGTTGTGTTGTGCGTGTTTGATGGACAAGGAGATTCTGTTGTTGTCTTTAGCCGAAACTGTGGCGTATTTATTTCTCTGCATGAAATAAACACAATAATGCAGCAGCATTAGTACACAAGACGTCTGCAACACTCAGTGTCTGCCATGTAACAACTGAGTGACTAGTACTTATAAACATTCAGATATCAAATCTGTCACAATAGATCACAATACACTTTACACAATTACAATTACACTTGAAATGAATACACCACCGGCTAATTAGTATTTTTTAGACATGTAAATAAAACAAACACATAGTACAAAACACAATAGACCAAGAACATGGGAGCAACAAACATACCTGCATGAAATAAACACAATAATGCAGCAGCATTAGTACACAAGACGTCTGCAACACACCAGTCTGTGGTGGGAAAAAGACGCCATTAAACATGCTGCAAAGTGCTGTGTGTGAGTCCTCACAAGTGCTGCTAAACAGTACACTTAACACAAAGTTTGCTAAATCACTCAAACTTTCTACAAAACAACTACACAGCAACACATTAGCACCATAGAACGATATTAACCTTGTTTCACAGTTTGAGATTATATAAACACTGTAAACAGCTTTTAGAACAGAAATCTACTGAGCACATGACAAACTCTCCTCACCTCAGTGTCTGCCATGAAACAACCATAGAGGTAGGGAAACAACTGACTGAACTGAGTAAGAGAGGGTACAACGCAGGTAGATAACGTCACTGCAGGAAGTGAAGACTTCAAAATAAAAGCATTAGCTCCCAAAACGGTCTTTTGTAGTAAACATACCAAAATAAAAGTGACAATAAATAATATTGGAACAATAAAATAAAACGTGAGGGATTATTGGTGGAATGCATTTCTGTATATTTATATACCTGCTAGCATGTACAAATAATTGGAGATGCATATTGAGTCATTGTTAAAACACCAAAGCATTTACAAAACGCCACCTGTCCAACTTGGAAAAGAAGATCATCATTCATAATAAAAGTTCAGTTTGTTAGTAATCTGCATTTGGCACTTTCACACGCACGTGAGTCATACTAAAATTAAGCTATATCTGTGTCCTTGATCTTTCCATACAATTCATTGTGATGTATTTTCTAATGAGTCCAATTATTTGCAATGCACAGGGGCTGGGACGTTTAATTAATCCATGATGGGTAAATGGCCCAGATCATTACACACTTAGGCCTAGGCTACACGTACATGGATCTTTTTCTAAACGCACATTTTTGTGTGCTTTTGGGCCTTTCAGCCACACGCAAACGGTGTTTTTGGCTGCTAAAACGGATATTTTTGTAAACGGATAAATAAGTGAAGGTTTTCCAAAACATGTGTTTCAGTGGATCTGTGTGGACATGTAATCCGGAGACTTTGAGAAATGATGACGTCATCGCGCATTCGCACATGGTCATTATAATAATAAATAATAATATAATAATACACACCGGACCGCTCATGGTCATTATACTAATAAATGAAGAGAGAGAGAGAGAGAGAGAGAGAGAGAGCAACACTTACAGTCTATGAAACAAGGCACGCTCATTTATGGCAAAATAATGTCATAATTAATAATAAGACAGTGGTGGGAAAAGTAGCTCATTCACTGTGTGACGAAAACCCTCTTTCTCTGCGCCGAGTAGAGCACACGGCGCGCACACAGGTTGAATACGGGGTCTGTCGTCCTAAAACACAATCGCCCCGGGTCAAAATCCAGCGACCATGGAGCGGCCGCGGGTGGCCCGCTCTAAAGGTGCGTGGGTCGGGGAGTTTTGGGATGACCGCCCATGGAATGAATTGATGAAGTAAAACTCAGCCCTGAAACATGACTGGCATACCATGACATGCTAAATATCCGTTTAGTAAAAGATCCATATACGTGTAGCCTAGGCCTTAATCTGCTATACTGGATGCTTGTGTGTTAGATAATTAATTTATAGATTCACTCACAGGGTTACAGTATGTCCACATTCCCCCAGCCCCATCTTCCCTCAGTTTAGGGTTAGGTCGGGTGAGGAGTTAGGGTTAGGATTTAGAGTTAAGGTCAGGGTTGGAGTTAGTTTTGAGGGAACATAGGGCTGAGGGAACATAGGTACGCTTCCGCACTCACAGCAAACCAAGGCATGAGAATATTCTGGCTGCGATGCCCGTCTGACCGTATACCCATTGTACCCGTCATAGTACTTAGTGCAGTATATTATCAAAGTACTTGGGGGCAGTCTACGACGTTAGTGCTATAACATCATATTGATGACATCAGGGATCTCCATATGTGCAGAAAAGGGACACAGACAGACAGATACACAGAGTTTTGTGGAATAGATACTAGATTCCAGTCCTATATTGCGCTGATCAGAGCAACGGTCACCAAGTTATGTCCATTTGAAATGTTAGACTCTGCTGTAAGTAACACTGCTGTAGTGCCCCATATGTGTACAATTGAGTTGTTTTTGGTGTGACTATTGTCATGGCAGACCCCTGAACAGCATTTGTGCCATGTTTGGTGGCGATTGGAGCAATGGTGTGACTGATTGTACGATCTATGGTTCAAGAGTTCACAACGTGAAGTGGGCTGTTATAGCGTCTGCAATACATACAATACTATTGTATATACATAATAATAAGAATATAATCATCATCATAATCATCATTCATATTATAAATACAATATACTGTATCTGTTCATTACTTTTTTCAAGTTAAATTATTCCCTTAACAATTAGTTCCTCTCCACAGTTGTGGGTTGTTAACCATATTTGTGTTTGAACATCCTATGGTGGGTGACCGCAGACAGCAGACTGCGGCAGGCAGCACTCATCTCTCTGGGTGTTTTCATAATTAACACGATTGACGTGACCCAGAGGGTCACTTTCAAATTCATAAATTCAGAATAGCAGGGACTCGCTCTGTTTTACATATACTGGCAGCCTCTCCCTCGGAGCTGTCCACATAGAAGCATTATGTTGCTCACAAATGGAAATGGACAGCTCCTGCTGACAGGGTTATTTCTTCTGACAGATGCACTTTAGTTTATTGAAGAACTTATGCGACAGGATACATCATGGGCTGGTCAAAATGATAAACAATAGGTTGGAGGGAGGGGGAAAGATGGCCAGAGTGTGTGAATTCATATTCCAGGAATAGCCAACAAAAGATTACTCCGGCCTTAAATGGTGATAACGTTGAGTCCATGATTAAGGACCCCTGTGTCTGAAATCATGTGCATCCCCGCTGAGATTGAATCCTGC
>NC_139959.1:24888158-24938158 GCF_963454915.1 Gymnoscopelus microlampas
ATTTCACAGACGACCCGATCGAGTACATTATCGGGTATTGAGTCGGTCGGATACGCAGTTGGCCAGAACTGCCGATACGACCGATACGCTGATATGTGAGTATACATGGAGATATGGTTGTCGAGAAGAGCCAATTCAACCAGAATGCTCTACATGGATATGGCCGTATTCACCTTATTCCTGGCCTCGCTCACCTTGGGGATTTAATTTTTAGGCAAAATTGTACAGACCTACAGGACAGTTTCTCTCACAAAAGAATTGCTCGCTCGATCGCTCGCTGGCAGTTTGGATGAGGTGTTACAGTACATCTTGAGACCTTTGGAGTCCTGCCGAAGGACAATTCAGTGCGGTATGTGGCCGGTGCAGCCAATGTAAATCGTGACCTGAAGAGAAAAAGAAAAATCTTGCATTTTGTAGGAGAAATCGATTGATAATGGAATTGCTTCTTTAGAAATCACATTCTGTAAGCCTGAACATGGCACCTTGTAGAGGCAAGACCATCTCGCTGATCACTCTAACTTTGTCACCTTATCTACCCTTGTGACGTCTATCCCTTTGACTGAGAGGAACTATAGACCACAGCTTGAACCCGTGAACTTCCAGTAACAACATAGTATCTGTAATCATCAAACCACACTTTCTGCCACCTCTGTCGCAGTGGTTTGTATCGAGGATTAGATGAGCAGCTTAAGAGAGCCGGTTCTTTGCAACTATTCCCTTCAGAACCCGGACTGGAATAATATGCTCTAGGATGAGCAAATTTGTGGTATTTTAGTCTGTTGACTGTCTTCCGTCTCACTTCAAGCATAAGTCTGACAAGGGTGTGTGTGGGTATGTGGGTATGTTTTGTGTGTTGTGTGTTGTGTGTTGTGCGTTGTGTGTGCGTGTGCGTGTGCGCGCGCACGCGTGTGTGTGTGTGTGTGTGTGTGTGTGTGTGTGTGTGTGTGTGTGTGTGTGTGTGTGTGTGTGTGTGTGTGTGTGTGTGTGTGTGTGTGTGTGTGTGTGAGATCAGCTCTGTATATGGAGTGTATTAGGGGATCTAGTTAGAGCTGCCGCATCCTCCCAATGTCTTCTATCAGTAGACCAGGGCAGAATCTGCACTGCTATGAAGCTAGGCTTATGGGGATTAGAGTCAGAGCTCAGTGGCAGCTAATCAGAAACAACAAGCAGAGATACATTTAATATTCCAGCGTGCTTGTTAGAGCGTTGTTGGGGAACTGCCACCGCAAATTGGGATTAGGCAAGTGAGTGGGGGCTTATGTGAAACAATAGATTCAAAAGGTGTTGTTTTGTTGTTGTATGCAACCCCCCCCCCCCTTCAGAGGAGTTAAAGGTTCCCTATGTTTCACGGTCTTGAAATCTAACATCACCTTGCCCTCATCCTAATAAATGCTTAGACACAGAAACGAACAGAGCTAGTGCGTTTTCAGATTGTTTTTGTCCCCCTCCAGACCCATTTTAAAGTATGCAAAAATACTATGTTATGATTAATTCTGTATGTTGTTTTCCACGTGAAAAGTGAAACAAGAAATGAGTTGCACAAACAATCTCCCCACATGCCTTCTAGTCTGACCCCATTGGTATAGCAGCTATGTGGCGAGGTGCGCTGAAGCAGTGAACTGTGCATGGGCAAGCTTCACAATGAGTTCTGTATTCTGTTGCCACAGGTGAGAATTATGGTGGACAGCACTAGAATAGAATACGCTTTTTTGTATTATTTGGTCGAAAGACTGTTTTCATTGATTGACCAATCATAAAGAAACCACTGTGGTGACCACCCATCCTAAATTTTGGAGGACAGTCCTGACATTTAAACATTTTCCCTGCGTCTACCTTTAGCACAACAACATCCTGATTTTCAAAGCTCATGGCAAAAATAAAACATGGCCTGGCATTGCCAGACTGATCACATGGGATCACTGATACTGTGGAGGAACTTGTGAGTGATCCCACATGATTGGTCTGGCAATGCCAGGTTGAAAACAACAAAACAAGAGGGCTCTCTTTTTTTCTCAATTGAGATGGTAGACAATAGACAATCTGACAGCCAGACATTGTTGGCGAGGCAGAGGAGGAAAGGTTCTGGTGGGATTAAATCCTAGACCATGCATGTGTGGAGAGCATCTTATAGCCATCATTATATTGGCAGACACCACTTACACAGCAGAGCACCACTTAAGTACACTGTGACACACGGAACAAATGGACCGGTGCCCTGAAACATCTGGTAAATAGAGATGTCATTGCCTGAGAGTATTTATAGTATTTATATGGTGAAACTCATCAATTATTCAAATTCAGCCAACAGACAACAACTGCAAAAGCAACACAATACTGTAAGCATAACACCGCATAATACAATATAAAAACATATCCAGTAAGAGAGAATATGGAGCAATGTTTTATTTTTTTTAAGAAGTGAACTAGAAACGGCATTTCCATAAAGTGCCCTTCTGTCCCCTCCTATGTAAAAAGCAGCAAAAAGTTATCATTGCAGAGTTGGAGTGTGAGAGCTGACTACTAATATATTTTAAGTAGCTGTATAGGCAGGAGAGAATTGGATGGTATAGGCTTTCAAAATTATACTTTCCCCAGCAAAGGTTTTGTAAATTTCCCAAAGGTCACCGCTTTTCATTTGAGATGCCATTATGCCATACTATTTAATTTAAGAGGAGGTAGCCAGAACTCTAATATCATGTTAATGAGATGATGAGATGATGAGATGTTATATGATGTAATTCTTCATCAGAAGTACCAACCTTAGCTCAATGTCAAATATACTGACACATGGGTGGTCAGTGGTTTGTACTAATGTTCTCTTAATAAAGGGCTCAAGCCCAGAACGAGGTCTATGGACACATCTGCCAGGCCGGGTGGCATGCCCAGAGCTATGTATACGTTTTGGTTGCAGCCATCAGGACCCAAGGAAGCTGTGGAATAACGTTTTGACAACACACGGTTCAACTTTTCATAGTGGCACCCCCTAAGGGCAAAAGTGAAAGCGCTTTTGGAGTTGCACTCCATGTGATTCTAAATTTGTGTTAATTGAATGTTGCTTTTATGATGTGTTCAGTATGGTGTGAACACTGTAGAGTTTGATTATTATTACAAAATCAACTTAAAAATATAGCTGCAAGCAGCAATGAGCGGTTTCGAGAATAATGGCAGACTGGCAGACTGTGACAGAGTGGCAGACTGGCAGACTGGCAGACTTTGACAGAGTGGCAGACTGGCAGACTGTGACAGAGTGGCAGACTGGCAGACTGGCAGACTGGCAGACTGTGACAGACTGTGGCAGACAGACAGACTGTGACAGACTGGCAGACTGGCAGACTGGCAGACAGACAGACAGACAGTGACAGAGTGGCAGACTGGCAGACTGTGACAGACTGGCAGACTGGCAGACTGTGACAGAGTGGCAGACAGACAAACAGACAGACTGTGACAGAGTGGCAGAGTGGCAGACTGGCAGACAGACAGACAGTGACAGAGTGGCAGACTGGCAGACTGTGGCAGACTGGCAGACTGGCAGACAGACAGACAGTGACAGAGTGGCAGACTGGCAGACAGACAGACAGACAGACAGACAGCCAGACAGACAGACTGTGACAGAGTTGCAGACTGGCAGACAGACAGACAGTGACAGAGTGGCAGACTGGCAGACAGACAGACTGTGACAGAGTGACAGAGTGACAGAGTGGCAGACTGGCAGACTGGCAGACAGACAGTGACAGAGTGGCAGACTGGCAGACAGACAGACAGTGACAGAGTGGCAGACAGACAGACAGTGACAGAGTGGCAGAGAGAGAGAGAGAGAGAGAGAGAGAGAGAGAGAGAGAGAGAGAGAGAGAGAGAGAGAGAGAGAGAGAGAGAGAGAGAGAGGCAGTGAGAAAGAGAGAGAGAGAGAGGCAGTGAGAAAGAGAGAGAGAGAGAGAGAGGCAGTGAGAAAGAGAGGCAGTAAGAGAGAGAGCGAGAGAGAAGAAGTGAACATGCATTCATTAACAAAGTCATGATTTTTGTTCAGTAAATTATATTTGGACCGGTTAAATTGGGGTTTGAACCAGGGACCTATAGACTTGTGGGTAGACAGTGTAAAGGATAAGGATAATTCCAGGTCCGTTCATGAAAGTCCTTGCGGTCTTGTTTCCAATGAGGGCCTGTGAGCAATTAGGGGTTAAGAGTCTTGCTCAGGGACAAATTTCATTTCATCGACACATTTGCTGGCCTGGCCTGGAATCGTACCTGGGGCAACCAGGGCCTCTGGCTCCCTAGGTGGGCTCACTAACCACTCAGCTATGGCCACAGTACAGACTGAGCCATTGGATAGACAGAATTGGATTTCATATGTGGTAAGTTATCATACAGCATGGGTTGCTTATTATATACATACAAGCTCATAACGCGTCACATTGTAGATCGGCTGTATGTGGTTACTGTAGGTGTTGTATTAATAATTACATCTGCAAAGTAACAAGTAACTAAAGCTGTCATCTGCTGTAATTGTAGTAGAGTAGAGTAGTAAAGTAAAAGTACCTAAAAATTGTACTGTGCATGTGGCAGGTGTGATTGGTGATGAGTGAGAGCAGGTGAGAGGGGTGGATCCAATCCATGGGAATAGGGGGAATTCCAAATGATGATCACCTCAACGCATTGTTGGGGACAGGGATCGAACCAGCGACCTATGGATTCACAGGCTGCCTCTCTTCTCATTGAGCTAAAGATATGGCCTCCCTGATGGTGTCTGTTGATATCTGTAGGTTTTTCCGTCCTATAGGTTCTTCCGGTGTGAGATTGTAGATCAGCTATTTTCACAAGAAAGTATGTCATACATAAAAAACAACTACTCTCAAAAGCAATTCATGGTATTGTTTAAAAAGTGCACATGTCTGAATTAACAGGGTCATGTTTTGTATAATGCAATTTAAATGTAAACTGTGACGAGTGGGGTTTGAACCGTGGACCTTTGGCACATGAGACTAACACTGTATTGATCAAGCTATTCAATCCACAGCCTTGGTCAGTGAGAAGGGAGAATCCAACAAAACAAAACAAAACAAAAGAGGGAATGAAGTACATCATACATTGAAAACAACTACTCTCAATAAGCGTTTCATTTAACAATTGCATGTTTATTCATTGATACAGTCATGTTGTGTGCAATGCAATTGAGTTGAGGTCTGCATGAGGTGAGATTTGAACCGGCGACCCTCTGGTAACAAGGCAGATGATTAAGCCATTCCGCTAAAGCTGGGGAACAATAGCTTGGGACGGGGGGGAAGAAGGGGAAAAAAAGGGAAGGAGGGGGAAGGAGAAGCTGTGGGGGAGGAGGAAGGGGGAGCTGTGGATCGAAAAGTCACCAGTTCGATTCCCGACCGGAACATCCCTCTAACCCAAAGTCTTACCATATTTGAAAAGTCTTTCAAATATAATTTCATTAGTGACACAGTCAGTGTCTTATTGAGAATGCCATACAGCCAAGGAGTAATATTACCTTTGTATGCCTTTGTGTGTAAACAAATCAATTGCCTTCTATCTATGCATGGCTGATGTTTGCATGCAATGTAGAACTGTCTCATCATCTGTTTGAATTTGCAAAAAGCTAAACTTTGCTTAACTGCTATTTGTACCGGTATATTTAGTAGAAAAAGTCAAAAGTATAGCTCTAGAAATAAAGTGCAGATTTATTGCAAAATATACACATCTTAGAAATACATGAATGAAATAATGATACAAAATACAATTAACAAATAATGTGCTAGCAAACTCTGCTTTATTGGACAAAAGGGCAAGGTTTCAGCTCAATTGGAGCCCCATTGAAGTCTTTCATAAAATTAAAGTATCTGCAGTTGTGTATAAAAATATATTTTAAAAAAAAACGTAATGCTAGAATGACAACATGATTGTTTTAGGGTATTATAGTAGTAATGTATGATGAGGCTGTTCTTTGAGGAAGAGGAAACCCAAATGCACTGCACTGTGCTGCACGTAACAGTTAATACAAATTCTGAATGGAATCTGCACCTTCCATCGCGGCAGTCAGCAGAGTAGCCCTGAAACATGACTGTCATGGCGCTACTTGTTCCTGTTTTTAGGACGGCTCAAGCGAAGCGAGCCGTCCTCTATGGAGAGAGATCAAAGGCAAGTGAGGTATGTGGGAGTTAACCTCTCGAGCTATATAAAGAGAGGAGGTGGCTTAGGCGAAAAAGGGGCGTAACGGGGCGTGATTTGGTCAGGGACTCTCTGTTTGTGGGAAAAAGGGGGCGGTCTTGGTAAAAAAGGGTCTGGAACGCGTCGTCATTGCTTCGTTGCCACCGATTGGTTGCTGCAACTTGGCTTCATGCAGGGCGACGCCCCCTCTTTGCTCCAAACACCGATTGGTTGCTGGCTTCATGCAGGGAGACGCCCCCTCTCACGCCCCCTCTCAGGTCTGAACATGCCCCCTCTCACAACTGAACATGTTTGCACCGCCGCCATTGTTCCAACACCAGTGTCCGCCCACGCAGCCTAAAGCCCCGCCCTCCCCTCTACACACTGAGTTAGTTCTTCATGCAGTATCACTCTGCAGAGAGGCATCAGAATTTTGTATTAAATTATAGAATGCACCAAAACATTAATAAGTGTCGACTTGAATCTATTTAAGCCACAATAAAGCCCCGCTTTTATTTTTGATATTTTTTTGGGGTTTATTTCGCATAGTTTTAGATGATTTTCCGTGCACATTTCTTCATTTAAGCATCGCGAGCTGCGAACGGCCTTTTTGCATGTAGTTGAAGCGCAAGGGGGGGAGAGAGTCGCAGATAGACAGCTGGAGAGTTGAATAACCTCTTCAAATAACCAGATTTATTTACCAAAGTAGCCTATGTAGGCGACCTACATGTTTATGTTTTAGCTTAGACACGGGTAGCCTACAATAGTTGGTAGATGATTGGTTTCTTTTAGGAGCGCTTTGTGATGCACCGTGCAGTTAAATCCGCGGTGTCAATAAATTCCACTGCCCGCTCTTTGATGAGTCCTCCATCCTCCATGAATCGAATACAAACTGCAACTAGTTCCCGTTTGGAAAGCGGAAAATCTTTATACGCGAGTAGGCCTATTGCAAAATATTGTCCAATGTCCACTGAGTTCAGCCTTTATTTTACCAAGCAGGACTGATGCTGCAGCCTGAAGCAGCTTGTCCTGAAAGTGGTTTAGGCGGTCGATCGCGGTGGCTACCGTTCGTTTAGGCGTCCTCGCGTCGATGAGTTTGCTCTGGACAAACTTTTTTTTTTACGCTGGTGCCATTGCTGCCTCAACAATCAAAAATGAAGAGAACGAGGCCAGGACATGTGTGTGCTGTTTATATTGTGCGCTTATGTCATGACGTAGAAAACCGGTTCTGTGAATGAGGGACACAGACAGACACATTTCACACTCGAGTGTGAAATGGGATTCTGAGAATACACATTGGCTCAATTGCTCAAAAGACCCAACATCCTCCAGACACGCAGGACGTAGAGAGAATGGATGTGTATTACGTTATTTGTCAGCCTTAAGTATAGGGGCGATATTCATAGTAAATACACAAAAAGCTGTCTGGCGGAAGGAAGGCACAGTGGCCCTCATTTATCAACGCGGTGCAGCCCGAATAATGAACGTACGGCGATATCACCGCACCTTTCGGCATTTATCAATATATCCTGACGAGGCCTTCATCCTACTTTACGCTGAGATCTCACGTCTGGTCGAGACCAGTTGTTGACGTTGCCTGCGCCCGTTTATTCCATTCTAGACCTGCGGAGCAGACGGTCTGACAGGCATCTGGACACATATATCCACTCCAAAATGTATATCTACACTAATAAATAATCCCTGTGAAAATATAACATTTTATAAAGTAATTTAAACAAACTGCTTTAACAGTCACTCGGTTAAGCTTGCAGATCTGCATGGCTGCGTTGGCTATTTGAAAATAGCAGATCTACAAGCTCACAACAGGTCCCATTGCGACGCGTTGTGAGCTTGTGGATCTGCTATTTTCAGCGCAGCAGCGATTCTGCGAGATAATTTTCGGGAGCCCCGACATTCTTTTCATGGACACGTGAGGTCTACAAACTTACAGTAGCTTGTCCTATGTTATGGAGTTATGTCATAGAGAGTTATGTAGGCTACACAACCTGGCTGGGTTAAGGATATAAACCCGACGCTCCAATATTAACGTGGCGGCACGGAATCACTGCATTCCGCCCGAGTCTCAAAATGCACAATTTGTGAGCGCCATCATGTTCACACATTACAACAACAATAAGGCTCAAACCCATTCAGGGACATTAATCACTTATACAAAATGTTTTGCATCAATGAAGTCAATAACATGCTATTCAATCTGTCGCATCATACACATGGACATAGTAAATGCATCTGTATGTTTACACATTGAAATGTGTAAACATAGTGGAGCACAATAGCATAAGTGTAATGTCACCTTAAACATGTAGGCTAGCTTTGTTGTTTTATAGCAATAGTATATAAATGCATTTTCTGTCATCAAACCTATGTATTCCTTTTTACGTTACTGTATGTGTTGTTTAGCATAGGACAACCACAACATTCAGGTCAGCTGTTTGTAACATCGCATCCGGGGTACTACAGCCAACGTCATTGTCAAGACAAATAGAGTGTGTGTGAATGGCCCCTGCTGGACGGGCTGCTTTCCCAGTTAGCAGTACTTCATAACGTCACTATATCACACAGGTTTATAGACCTTTAGTTATGAATTGCATTGCAAACTGACGTGATTCAAATATAAATGAAATGGCATGGTGGAAAGAAGTGATCGAATGTTTTACTTAAGTAAAAGTATCAATACTGCAATGTACAAGTACTGCATGATGAGAAAGGATTCGGAGATAATAATGTGCTTCAGTAAAACTATTGGTATTTAAATGGGCTTACAGTACCCAAAGTACAAAAATGTTTGCAAATAGCAGATGTGGAGCTGACAACGCAACTTAAACTACGACAAACTAAGCGTTATTCTCTGCCAGCCCTTGAAATACCCGTACACACAATTAGCTTTGGTGCCATGAGGTCAGCTTGTACATGGGCAGTTTAAAACATATTTTTTATAGGCTAGGCTACATGTTACCACTTGAAAATGGGACATTGTGCATAATGACTACTTTTACATTTGATACTTTACGTACATTATGAAGCCAATACTTTTGTACTTGTGAAACTCTAGTAGGCTACATGTGGAATTCCGGACCATTTGTAACAGAATATTTTAATATTGTTAGCCTTCAGTGCTATCATGCACAGTTCTAAACTAATTCGTCTCATCGTCCGACAACAGCACAGTCAAATGCAAAAATCATACATTGCAAAAAGCACACATTTCTTTGATGATGATGTTGGTTTGGTAATTGTTGTCGGCCAACCGAGCGCGTCCTCCTCTCGGAATGGGTCGCTCCGCTCTGCTCAGCTCTTTGATGAACAGCTGGCTCTCCCGCACGTCCTCCACGTTGCTTGTCCGACTCGGAACCGAACTCCCTCTCGTCTCGTGGGGGTTGGTTTGGCAGAGATGATTACGTTTCGCCTCTCCCACGACGCTCGTCGATAAGAGACCCACGACGTCGAGCTAGCCTAGCACTCCTCACGTGAACAACACCAATCTCCGTACTTTCCTCGTCGCACGGGCTGACTGTTAAATAACTGTACCGATATCTGAGCTCAACCTAACTCAAGCTATTCCCTTCGGTCCAGGGACGAATACACGTAGTAGATTTGGCGTAAAACACTCAAACTACAACACAACAACTACACATAAAAACACGCAAAACCGATACTGACTTTTGGTAATTTATTACACACACACACACACACACACACACACACACACACACACACACACACACACACACACGGTTACTAAACTACTAATACTTGGTACAGTATCTGATAGCCTCAGCCAGCCCAAGAGAAACTACACACATTAGCTCTCCTTAAAGTGGGTGCTAAAGATAAGCATTGTAAGATGCTGTTGCAGTAGAAGTAGCTTATTTAACTGTAAACAGAAAACACACAAATGGAAAATACTATTAAAACTACGCAAACAACATGTATAATAAAATAACACACAAAATGACCATTTTCCATGCACAATTGTTTACCAGCTCGCATTCAAAGTGCAGTCGTTCTCATATGCTGGGATGAAATGCTCTTTCAGATGTAAACAACTTTACTGCGCATGTGCAAGACCACTCGTGGAATTCCTTTGCAATAACACACAAGTTTCACATAAACACGGATGTTTGTCGCATCACAAAATTAAGTCATTCTTCCCATGACATCTTAATTTCCACAGGAATCAAAACCACAAAGAACATTTGCAAATTGGAGTAAATACGGTTAAATGTGTGGTAAAAGTGGAATCGAAAATAACAGTGCGTCCTCCGTGCGCTAGCCTAACTTGGTTAATAATGCGCTTGTATGAGGTTACCAAACACACTGTTTTTAGCCAAACACAGTACTGTCCGCTATTAATTACTTACTTATCGACGCAAGTCACGTTATTATGCTTTTTCATGGCCTTGTAAAGACGATCACTTCCGCATTTTCTTCTTCGGTGGTATAAACTATGACACGGTTGCCAGATTTTCGAGAGAGTAATAAGCAACCAGGTCAATGAAAACAAGCCCAAAGATGTAAGTGGCTATATGAGCACTATAAACCTATATGCATCGGCTTTTTGAAAATAGACGATTTGGAAATAGCCGATCTACAAGCTCACAACAAAATAATAAAAACAAATAAAAAGCAACTAGCAATATTTGCAAGCAACTTCACAGAGAACGAGGTCGCTTATAATTACTATACATGGCAACACTAGTTACAAACAAAACATGTGTCATGAAATAGCAGATCTACAAGCTCACAACGCGTCGCCGCCTTGTGAGCTTGTAGATCTGCTATTTTGTATTTTGATTGAATACTGTATTTACAAAAGTATTTGTAGCTATGATTCCCTGCTTTCATATGACATGAAATAACAAAAATGAAAAAAGCCTAGATGACTTATCTGTTGTCGTGGTGGGTTAGATAGATAGATAGATAGATAGATAGATAGATAGATAGATCGATCGATAGATAGATAGATACACACATGCATTTTTAAAAAAAAATCTCAATAGCACAATACCTCCCTACAGCAAACCACATCCCATCTTCACTTTTAAAGACCCACCCACACAACAGCATTACTTCAATTCACGTCTACACAAAGTAGCTTCAATGATGTACATGTTAATGCTTAATACCTTTTCATGCCACCTCATGCATTGTTTTTCTCCTCTGAATGTACATAGCCATGGCAGGATATGGCCTTCGACATAAGGTCTTACAGTGGCCTTCATGTAACATCACTGGTAATTAGAGTCCGACCGATAGGGATTTTTGTGACCGATACCGATAACCGATTTTAGAGAGGTTTGGATTATATCGGTCACCGATAACCGATATGCAACCGATATTGTGAATTTTATTAGCTGGAATGAAAATAGGCCTTTTCTGTTTTTTTTTTTTACATTTACTCAAGTACTGTACTTAGGAAAATTTTAAGTAAAATTTTGAGGTATTTTTTTTACTATTATTATTATTATTAGTAGTAGTAGTAGGCTAGTAGTAGTAGTAGTAGTAATAGTAGTAGTAGTAGTAGTAGTAGTAGTAGTAGTAGTAGTAGTAAAGTATTGGAAAGTATTTCCAATTTTCAACACTTTTACTTCTACTCCATCTCAGAGGCAAATATTATACTTTTACTCCACTACAATTATTTGAAAACTTTAGTTACTAGTTACTTTGTAGATTAAGCTCTAGAATATTATAAACAACACACACATTAACCACTTCAGCCCTACACATATCTGCCATTTGAAAATAGCAGATTTACAAGCTTGTAGATCTGCTATTTTCCAAAGATTTTTATACATTTGAAATCTTGTTGAACAGGACATCGTGACAGTCGACCGTCGTGTATCCATGGCTATTACTCCCTCTAACATTTCCCATGTTTTTAGCAGTGGTGGAAAAAGTACTCAAATTCTTTACTTAAGTAAAAGTACCAATACTGCAATATAGAAATACTCTTGTTACAAGTAAAAGTCCAGAATTCAAAATTTACTTGAGTAAAAGTACAAAAGTATTGGCATCAAAATGTACTTAAAGTACCAAAAGTAAAAGTACTAAATATTTGAAAATAGCAGATCGAGCTTGTAGATCGGCTAGGTATAAAATAGGGTTAAAGTGGTTAATGTATGTTTCATTATATCATAATTTATATCTGAAAAGTAACTAGTAACTAAAGTTTTCAAATAAATGTAGTGGAGTAAAAGTACAATAGTTGCCTCTGAGATGTAGTGGAGTAGTAGTAAAAGTATTGGAAATTGGAAATACTCAAGTAAAGTACCGATACCTCAAAATTGTACTTAAGTACAGTACTTGAGTAAATGTACTTAGTTACTTTCCACCACTGTTTTTTAGTGTATTGAAATAATGTCATGCATATTTGTCCAGTGCATAGCCTACTGCAGGCCTTGTTGACTAGATTTAGGAGAGATTTTTAAGCTCTTGCTCCTGAAATGATCGATTATTTTTAAGGGGAAACGCCATCATTTAACATGCAAGTCAATGGGTGAGAAGGAGATTGCCAGGCACAAATGGTAGTGTAGGTAATTAATGTATTTGTGCAAGATGACCCTGCTACTGTATATAAAATGTGTATATTACTCGTTCATCATGGTTCATGTTCAAATAGCTCAATCCAAAATATAATGCTGTAGGCCTAAGTGTTAAGGTTGTTACACACCGGGGCGATTTTTTCGTGCGAATAATGCGTTTTTTTTTTAAACCTTATAAAGTCAATGGCTCCGTACATGGAGCGAAAAAGCGAAAAAGCGAAGCGAAAAAGCGTCTTTTAATTATTCGGAACGAGTCCGAATTTTGCGTATATTCGCTATTTTCGCCGGTGTGTAAGGACCTTAAGGCTGTATTTACGCACCTGCTTAATTGTAATTAATGCTTCAACATAATTATGACCGGTATTTTTTATCAGATGTCTGATAAATTTGATTCATTCCGGACATTGGGACCAGCAGGTTACAATCCTATATCGCAACCCCTGGTATACCACATTGCTTAGCAGAGTTCAGTGATGCAAATGCATGTCAAGTTGATCAACAGATTGTATTATTCCCCAATGCAATAACAGTACTGAAATGAAGGCTATAAGGGCAATAATGGGAGCCCTTTTTTTTTTAAGTAACTTCAAAGTTACTTTTCACAGTAACGCATTACTTTTTGGTGTAAGTAACTTGTAAAGTAACTGAGTTACTTTTAAATGAAGTAACTAGTAATGGCATTGGTAACTGGTCACTGGTTTTCAGTAACTAGCACAACACTAGCACAACACTACAACGGTGTCTAACCGAGAGTTATACTTCTCCAGTACAACGGTGTCTAACCGAGAGTTATACTTCTCCAGTACAACGGTGTCTAACCGAGAGTCCATGCAGATCACAGTTGACAAATATTATATATTATCAGAGCTATTATTAATGTTATCGGTTTTATCGGGATGACGTCATAATTCCTGATATCGAACCGATAATTATCGGGCCGATACTTATCGTGCACTAATAATTTTATCGCAAATTATTTTTATATTTTTCTCTGTTGTTGGTGACAACTCTAGTGCGTCCCATGGACGCCACGACGGTGTCATGAATGCGTCCTTTCACAATATTGTGCGTCAGCGACGCAGGACGCAGGCCTATGAGCATCTCTGCTCAGTGCGGCTGCAGAGTTCATGTGCAACATCTTGCATGCATGGCTGTGGCTTTACAGTTTTCCTTCGCCGTGTCTGTAGGTCACCCCCAGGGACCCCCAAGGGTCTCCAGGGACCCCTAAGGGGGGGGGGGAACGCGGACCTCCTTTTTTTTTTGTTTTTTTCATCCCATGCTTTTGGACCCCCAAAACTATTTTCTTTTTTTGTGGGGGGGGGGGGGGGGGGGGGGGGCTGCGCCGTCCATCATGACATCTATGTCATTCTTTCTTGTTTTGAAGATTTTACATTTACAACCAGCACATCTACATAAACGTTCAAATTTCAAATATAAACTGCTAAGCCCCCGGCCACGGATGTTAAAAGTTAAAGCGCATGGGTTTAAATACCCGTATCTTCCGTATTATTCAATAAAAAGCTTTTTAATCCGATCACCGGCCATTTTCTTCGGATTTTCTCCAATGTCAACTACGCGCCCCTATCGGTTGGGAGGTGTATTGCACCCTGAGACATTATCAAAAATATAGAAAATGGCGGCGATCGGATTATAAAGCTTTTTATTGAACAATACAATATTGATACAATAACATACGGGTATTTAGACCCATGCGCTTTAACTTGTAACATCCGTGGCCGGGGGGGTCAGCACTTTATATTTGATATGAAAGTTTATGTAGACGTGCTGGTTGTAAATGTAAAACTTTCAAAAAACAGGATCAAGTAGCGCCGTGACGCTTGTGACAGACGATCGTCATGCATTGTGAACCATGGCTACTCAGGGAGTTGCTATTTTTTAGGGCTGAAGCAGTTAGTCGTTTCGTAGTAAATAAGGTAGGAGACCAGCGGTGGTGGAAAGTAACTAAGTACATTTACTCAAGTACCGTAATTAGGTATAGTTGTGAGGTATTTTTTACTTTAGTGGAGTATTTCCAATTTACTTTTACTTCTACTCCACTACATCTGATCTCAGAGGCAAATATTGTACTTTTTACTCCACCACAATTTTTTGCTAAGTTACTAGTTACTTTGTAGATTTTTATTATTATTATTATTACTACAACATGACGTACAGTAACCACTTCAGCCCTTACATTTCGGCCATTTAAAAATAGCAGATCCACAAGCTCACAGGGAGCTTGTGGATCTGCTATTTTCAAAACATTTTTATATATTTTATACATTTGAAAACGTGTGAAATGGGACAGTCTGCATGAGTACTTTCTGCGTTTGGTACTTTCTGAATTCCGGACTTTAACTTGT
Organism: Gymnoscopelus microlampas; assembly: GCF_963454915.1. NCBI lineage: Eukaryota > Metazoa > Chordata > Actinopteri > Myctophiformes > Myctophidae > Gymnoscopelus > Gymnoscopelus microlampas. The sequence continues at coordinate 24,903,232 of NC_139959.1, forward strand.
AACAGAGAGTGTTTCTACATTGCAGTAGGCTATTATTGATACTTATACTTAAGTAAAACAAGTACTTTTTCGGGCACTGCAGACTAGTAGAAGGTTAAATAGAAAGAACGTTGCCAGGAGCTTAACTTTATAGTGAGGATAACGTTCCAAAAGTTATTTCACATCACAGCGCAGCATTTGCAAGCAGAGTTCAGCAGCAGCCTAATCAACGCACCTGCGCTTTATAAAAAAAAGAAAGAGAAGCTGGACGGAACGCTCGCTGGTTGGTTGCAGTAAACGAATCAGGTGTCTCCAAATTCTTTATATCCAACTCCATCTTTTCCCCACCCAGTTGGAATCGAGCATTTCCATCAAATGGAAATGAGGAGGCGTGATTTGAAGAAAGCAGTCAATGAGAGTGCAGCTTTCCCATCTTTTGGGGGATTTAGGAAATGCTGAAACGTGATTGCACGTTAGGTATCCAGACTATCCCTCTCCCGGCAGGGCCAACAGACCCGAACTGATGAAAAGGGAGTTCACACACATGACACACTTTCACGCAAATTGCTCAGAAATACTGGATTTAAATGTTTTTCAAACTGCTCAAAATTGCAGACAATCTAAGGGCGGAGTTTACTGGTCAACAATTGCACATGCATTCATTGATACAGTCATGTTGTGTGCAATGCAATTATAATGAATTCTACATGACGTGGGATTCGAACCAGGAACCCTGTGGTTTCAAGGCAGATGATTAAGCCATTGGGCCAACAGACCTGTACTAGTGAAAAGGGAGTTCACACACATGACACACTTTCACGCAAATTGCTCAGAAATGTTTTTCAAACTGCTCAATATATTTCGGAATGGAAACTAGTGGAAAATAGTCGATCTACAAGCTCACAACGCGTTGCTATCTAAAAAGGTGTGAGATTGTAGATCGGCTATTTTCACAAGAAAGTATGTCATACATTAAAAAAAACTACTCTCAAAAGCATTTCGTGTTATTGTCTAAACATTGCACATGCCTGAATTAACAGGGTCATGTTTTGTACAATGCAATTTAAATGTGAACTGTAATAAGTGGGATTCGAACCAGGGACCTTTGGCACATGAGACTCACACTCTACTGGTGGAGCTATCCAATACACAGCCTTAGACAGTGAAAAGGGAGAATCCAACAAAACAAAACAAAAGCGCGAATGAAGTACGTCATACATTGAAAATAACTACTTTCAAGTATTCATTTCTCGTCATCTTTAACAATTGCACATGTATTCATTGATATAGTCATGTTGTGTGCAATGCAATTATAATTAAGTCTACCTGAGGTGGGATTCGAACCGGCTACCCTATGGTTTCAAGGCAGATGATTAAGCGATCAAGCTGATTGAACCAACACACCTGAACCTGTGAAAAAGGGCCTCAAACATGTATTTGACACAGTTTCATGCAAATTGCTCAGAAATCCTGGATTTAAATGTTTTTCAAACTGCTCAAAATTGCAGACAATCTAAGGGCAGAGCTTACTGGTCAAAGTGATACATGTGTTCCTCATGAGTCAAGGCACATGTGTAAGCAGGTTTAACGGCTGTCGGCCAAACGAGGCATGACTTTTGCCTGTTTAAAGTTTGCATTTTCAAAAAATTGCTATAGCGCCCCCCTTTGACCAATTGGAGTAAGATTGGTTTCAGTGATACTTGGAAGGACCCTCTACAATATTGCAAAGTGTCAAACAAATGTGAGTCTGCATGTATGTGTTAGGGGCAGATGAATAATTTAAAAAAAGCTGCAATTTTCATTGGCTTATAAAAGCTTAACGTTTTCACTTATGGAAAATCCGCTTGGTTACGTCTGTCGGCATTGGTCCAAAGTTCATGTGTATACAGTTTCGTACAGATTGCTCATAAATCCCAGGAGGAGTAGGCTTTTTACTGCTTTTTACTGCTTTTCATAGAATTCGAAATGGTGGGAGATCTAAAGGTCAGAGGTCAAAAGTCAAACAGTGAAAGTTGTTAGGCATGAGGAGACGCATGTGTGTATCGAAGTTTCATGGCTGTAGGTCGAACAGGGCATGAGCTGTACCTGTTCAAAGTTGGCATATTTCAATTGAGTGCTACAGCGCCACCCTTTGGCCAATGTTTGTGAGTTTCGGGTTTTCGCCGTTTGGCATAGCCCTCTACCATATTGCCGAATTTCATAAAAAGTGACCACGCGGTTAGGCCAGAACTGGCAAAACCGGCGGAAGATCATGAATTCTTACAGATGTAATAGGGTTCGAAGCCTGATAGGCTCTCGAAACCTAATAAAACAAACAGTGACATTTGTTTCGTGAAATTGCTTTTGCACCTCCCAACATGTGCAATTCATGATTTTTGGCATTTAATGCAAACTATGGAAGCAATTCTAGACAATCGGCATGGAATCTGAAGGAGTTGAAGAAAGTAAAAAGTGTGTTTTTGTTCTGGTTAGGCAGAAATAGACATGTCTACATACCGTAGGGAAGTTGTGTCATGATCCAAGGAATACAGAGATAAATATACAATTTACAGCATTCATAGCAACAACATCTTGCCGGACGCACTGGAGTCTGTTGTGGAGAAATGCACACACAATAAGATGTGGGCCATAATGGACAATGCGAGTCATCCTCTCCACAACATAATATTGGCAGGCCGGAAAAGCAGTCGTAAGGATCTGTTCCGTTCGATGCCCTGCAAGAATGAACGGTTTAAGAACACTTTTGTCCCAACAGCAATTAGGCTCTTTAACTCCAAGACCAGCCACTAGGCCTATGAACTACATTACATTACATTATGTCATATTACTGCATTTAGCAGACACTATTATCCAAAGCGACTTACAATAAGTAAGTGCATTCAACAAAGGTAGGCAAGAAAATGTCACGAGAAGTCTTAAGTGCATTCTCTTCTCAAACAAGCAACTAGACTAATAGTTTTAGTTTTAGTTATTTATGGGTCTATGTGCAATAACAAAGGATGGTTATTATTATTAGTCATTCATCTCTTGAATGACTCTGAATCTATGGCAGCTGAAGTACATGTGCTCAAGTGGCAAAACTTAAATAATAATCAACTTAGACCTTTTCTGCACTCAACTCAACCACTTAATGTGTGATTGAGTAATTTTGACTAAGGACATGTCACATGTCTCCCCACTCTATTTTCTCCTCTTCATGACAAAGTTATTATGACACCTAGATAACTCATGTAGTTTTTATCAGTAGCTGTCCACCTCTATTCTTCTGGAAATGTGTCATTCTCCTTGGCATATTAAATATTTCTTAACCGCCTGCAATAAATAAATAACCCCCCTCCCCATATGTCATGTGTGAGACATGTTGTCTATGTATAAAATGCTGTCAACTATGTCAATTTTAATGTCAAGAGCTCTATGAATCATTTAAGATTGGAAGAAAAAATCTCCATCCGCATTCTTTTAGCTATGTGACAGGACTATCCTTCATTATTTATGGATTTCAGTTACAGTGAGACCATCATATCTGGTCAACCTGCTTCAAGTTAGAGACTTACCGGTACTATTTCAGTATATGGAAATAAGCAATAAAATTGAACTGCGACACATTTGTCCTGTATTTTCTTACATGTCATTTCATATACACACACACACACACACACACACACACACACACACACAAACACACACACACACGCACACACGCACACACGCACGCACGCAGACACGCACGCACGCGCGTGTAACGATGTACTGTATAGGCAGTGGTGGAAAAGGTACTAAATTGTTTTACTTAAGTAAAAGTATCAATACTGCCATGCAAAAACACTGTTACAAGTACATCTGGTATTCAAAATTGACTTGAGTAAAAGTGCAAAAGGTTTAACATGTTTAAAAATATTTTTTAAATAGCCAAAGTCTAAATAGGGGAAAAGTGGTAAATGTTTAAGTGGTAAAATGTTTTGTAATAACAATCAAAATCTACAAAGTAACTGGTAACTCAAGTTTTCAAATAAGTGCAGTGGAGTAAAAAGTACAATATTTGCCTCTGAGATGTAGTGGGGTAGAAGTACAAGTATTGACATTTGGACATACTCCAGTAAAGTAAAAGTGCCTGACAATTGTTCTTAAGTACAGTACTTAATGTACTTAATGTACTTAGTTACTTTCCACCACTGCACATATGAAACGTTCAGTACGAGGCTTTTGGTTCAGCACGTACAGTACGAACCGAACAATACCCTCCATGTTGCTCCGTGTATGCTGCTGTTTCCCACAGCATTAATCACATCCCAGATATGACACACTATTCTGTATTGCCAAATGTCTGTTATTGCAATTCTGTATTGCAATCATTGCTTTTGGGAACAATACTTTTATTCTTTTTTTTTTTTACAAAATCAATATTTGTTTTTTTTTACAAACACAATATTTGTTGTATAGGTAACTGAACAGAACAAACGGAAAATAAACTAGAAAAAGTGCTCCTCGGAGCACAGGTCTCCGCCAGGTCAGGTAGGTTGTTGTGGGCCAGCAATGTTCGGAATTCTAAAGATGTTTCCTTGCCAGGTGGGAGAACAGCTTCTGGTGTTCTCTCCCCCCAGGATGGTTGTCTGGAGGATCATTAGCTCAGAGGCAATGTCCTGGCTCTGATTCTGGTTCTGATGTTCTGGTGCTGTGTCAGTGGACATGAAGACCCTGCCCAAGGTTCTTCTTCGGTGCACTAACAGGGCCCCCTCTACTTAAAAATACATGGTAAAGAATATATTTAAAGGGACTACACCATGAATTTTAACTCTTTCTTCTTTTTTGTGTGTTTTTGGTCTCCCCTACCTCTCTTCTATCCCCAAAAATACCCCAGTTTGAACACTCAGGCTTTCACAGCAAATCTGGGGTTTTCTGTAAATTGGTCTCAAAACAGGCCAAACTGATTTGCACCCTGACGTCACGTCACGTCAGGGTACAATCCCTCCCGTTTTTCAGTTCCAACCAAAACAAAATATATATATATATATTTTTTTCTTTTCTTTTTTCCACACAGAACCAGGAGATAACATGCATACAAACTGTCTCAATAGCGCCCCGTGCCAAACAGGACAATGTGGTATTGTAGGTGAAAGTGCTTTATAAGCCAGAGAGAAGTTAGTTGGAATGAGTATATCTGAGGCTTGATTTAGGCTCAAACCTTTTGAAAAACGTTTGAGGGACATAAACAACATGATATTAAATATATATATATATATATATTTAAATTCATGGTGTAGATCCTTTAATAATATGTTTAATCTAACTAATACATTTGGTCACATCATGTCACTTCATTTGATCTATTGTGAAATGTGTCTGTAATTCTTCATTCTCTTTTAAGTATGCACCATGCTAGTCACCCCCTTGTTGACCACACTGACATAGTTTAAAATGAATTGTAGGGCAGAGGCCATATCAAGCAATTCTTGGGGTGCATGGGTCAATGTACTTGTCATTTACTATGCACTATATGTCAGGATCTTTTATCTTGATTAATCTGGTGAGGTCTGTGTCTTCCTCCACCACTGCCAAGATTGTGATGTGTTGAACAGATGGAGCACGGGTTTCATAAAATAAACACTAGCAACATAAAGTGTATCTTTAAATTCAGCCAGAGGGCTAAGTGACTTGCTGATGGCTTCAAGGACATCGATGTGCCGCCATGTATTGATGAGGTGACAGGCTTTTTTTTGTCATCAGAGAGGACTTGCACAATGGCCGTCTGCTGTTCAAGGACTCTCCCAATAATTGCCTGCCTGGATCCCCACATGGTGGGACACTCAGACTTCAGTGAATGCTCAGGCAGTCTCTCTCTGCACCACAGCCAACTTCCTTTTCCTTTTTAAGCTGTATGGAAAACATCTGACCACCCTCTTGCACAGCACCACAGCACGACCAATCCTAGTGTCCTCATCAAAAAAGAGGATAAAAAAAAACGATCATTATATTCTTCATAAAAGCATCATTAGGCGGTGTGAGAGAGAGAGAGAGAGAGAGAGAGAGAGAGAGAGAGAGAGAGAGAGAGAGAGAGAGAGAGAGAGTAACTGAGTGACTGAGTGTGCCGTTTGCAGGAACTTGCTCCTCATGTTGAAATTTGTGTCAATATATTGGAGAGAAAAACAATCATAGTGATAGTTTTAATCAAATACAAATGTTCAACATTTTTGCTGAACTGTAATCATTCTAAAAAACAAACTTAAAAATGTGTGAAACACGCCCTTAACATATAGGTCTTCAAAGAGCTGAGAATAACAATCAAGTAACATCAAAGCAGTGTACAAGCGGAGTGGAGATGTTTCATTTTTTGTATTTATTTATTTTTTATCCCACAATTTTGTAACCCATTTTTTCACCCAGTGCCTGCCAATGCCTAAACTGTAATCCTGGGCGCTACTCTCCCTCTGCCAGAGCGCCGAACTGAGCTCTTGTTTCCTTCCTAAAATGAGTTTGAGCAACTTTCTTGACCAGGAGTATCTATACTTTGAAGTTCTACCAGTAGTACCCACGTCCCATGCAGGGATGTCTGAAGGAACTTGGTGTCCCTTATTTCTACACATACTATAGCAGCAACCGTAGAATGAGAGTGTGAGTTAGATGGTTGAAACAAATACAAGGAAACAGGTGATTTGATTATTAAATAATCGAATCACCTGTTTCCTTGTACGTGTGAATACATTTTATTCACACGTATGGCATATCATTAATCATTTTTGTAAGCTTATTTTTAAGGTTATTTCACTGCCACATGGCTGAATTATTACTGTACTTAAAAAGTGTGAACGTGAGTGACTATACAGTATCTGTGTGCAAAGTAAATGTCAAGTTTGACTTGTTTGTCCGTGGCAAATACTGCTGCTGCTGTGTTTATAAATGGATCAATACCCACCCTCACAGAGATAAAGACTCCCAGACACATGGCTACAGTCAACTCCACCACGAAGTGAACTGTCCCTCGAAGCCCCATCTGGCTGAACGTGATGACAAACTTCAAATTGAATCATCCACAGACAAACATAGCAATGATGAACGAGCCTCTTTCTCCAACTTACGTTGTCATCTTGTATTGTGATAAATTACCCTAGCACCATATCCACAATCTAGTCATTCTGCTGGAGCAATAAAGATGGATATACAATAAAGAGCAACACAAGTGTCATGCAAGACAGAAAGAGGAGTAGTGCAGGTTTGGACAGATATCACAAGATTCTTTACGTATGAGTTTAGCAGGATGAAGAAACTTTTTCATTTCAATTCAATGATTAAAAAGCACAAAATCCCTTTTCATATTGCTTTAAAAAAATGTCACAAATGTCAAAATGCACACACGCACACGCACACGCACACGCACACGCACACACACACACACACACACACACACACACACACACACACACACACACACACACACAGAGAGCAGGTAGGTGAGAAGTTGAACTTTACCGGCTTTGCAATGCGTGAGGCATGCCGCTGGCTTTTATTGGCCACAGGTGTAAGGTTAATCGCGGACTTAGCTTGATTCAGTTGGTCTCATATACGTGTCTAACCGTGCAACTCTTGCAAATCAGACCTTTTAACAGTTCCTGTCACTGTCAATAATTCATGTCAATACACATGTAGCATACTAGATCTTGCTTTTGAAATGTCAGATCAACCTGGACGGGAATCTAATGCAGCTGTGACATAGGCCCTTAAATTATATATTGAAATTGCCTAGAGCAGGGGTCTTCAACGTTTTTCCGGCCAATAGGTGATACATAGACGAAGCAGGTACCCCCTACTACATAATATTGTTTAAGTTTGTTTTGCATAATATGCAAAACAAATTTAAATATTATTATTAAATTAGGCCTCGCCCTCGGTCCCTCCAACTTCTGATCCTTTTAATGTTTAGAAATTCTATTCTGTCATACAGCTGGATGGTATGTGTATTGCGGTCTTGCAGAGAATTGTCAAGTTTGTTGATCTCAGAAATAATTTCTACCAGATATGCGAATGTTGACCAGGCATGGTTTGATTGATTGATTGAATACTTAGCAGTTTGCAAAAAAAGCACAGAAAAGTACAGTTCAATAAGGTCTGCTAAGAGGATATTAAACCGAAAAAAGCCTATGGCGTGTTTCCATTGGGGTCATTGTCTCCGCCAGGCCGAAGGCATGGCGAGAGAGTATGTTTTGCACCCCGTCCGTCCGTCCGTGTGTGTGTCCGTGTGTGTGTCCGTGTGTGTGTGTGTGTCCGTGTGTGTGTCCATCTGTCTGTAAGCAGCTAATCTCCGGCACCGTTAGCCCGGTCGCTGCGAAACTGTGCACACACACTCCCTGGATGCCAATTCAGAACCTCTGGGCCACGTTTTTGACATGGGCCTGTTATAGCGCCACCAGGAGGCCGATTTGTGCAAAACCCATTTTTAGATATTACTCCTACAGATTTCATCCAAACATCACGCAAATCGGTACACAGTATCTCTATAGTCATGTGATCAACACGGATCTGTCTGATTTTCCTTATTCCATCCTGATTGGCTAAGGTTGGCTTCCAAAGTTTGCAGGATTGGTCCATTTTGAACTAAATGCCTCAAATCATGAACGCAGCTTGCGATTTCCGTGAAATTTTACACGCACATTCCCACTAGGCCGAGGAAGAAATGCCACTTGAGCATTTTCAAATCAGCCTCATGGTGGCGCTATAAAAGCCCAATTTGCGTTTTTAACTGTAACTGAACCGATCTGCGTGAAACTTTGCACGCATACTCCCTAGAGGCCAAGGAAAAACAGCTGCCCTGCATTTTTCACATTAGCCTTTTATAGCGCCACCAGGAGGCCGACTTATGTAAAACACATATTTTGAGATTAAGCTTTCATATTTTATCCAAATTTTACGCAAATCGGTTTACATGATCTCTATAGTCATGTGATCAAGATGTATCTGTTTGATTTTTCATATTCCATCCTGATTGGCTAACATTGACATCTAAAATTTGCAGGAGTGGCCCGTTTTGAACAAAATGCCGCAAATCATGAACGCAGCGTCCGATTGTAGTGGAACTTTGCATGCACATTTGCACTACGTTGAAGAACAAATGCCACCCTTTTAACATTGCCCTATTATAGCGCCACCAGGAGGCCAATTTTTCTTTTATGTATTACTCCTACACATTTTGCCCAAACATCATGCAAATCAGCTACACATTATCTCTATAGTCAAGTGATCAAGATGGTTGCGTCCGATTTTTTATATTCCATCCTGATTGGCAAATTCTGAACATTGCTGGCCCACAATAACCTACCTGACCTGGCGGAGACCTGTGCTCCGAGGAGCACTTTTTCTAGTTTGTACTCAATTCATCTAAATATTTAATGACAGATAAAAAAACATACAATCCTATGCCAAACATCATTCAATTAGAAATCAAAAATCAAAATATGTACAGTAACCAATGTAACAATGTCAATGGTCACTGACATTTGCTGCCAGCTCTGCAGTACTGCCGGTCTGTACCAATGAAAAGTTCAAAGTCATCAAAGGGCAATATAGAAAGTGCAAAGAAAAGGAAGAAGGTATACAGTGTGTTTTTATGGACATTTTTAAAAGCATCTGTCTGTCTCTGGCTTTCCTGATTGCTTTGAAAAGTTCAAAGCCATAGAAAGAGAAAGGCTAGAAAGATGACAAAGAGTAAAGAGGTGGCCTTGGAGATAATAATACTAATTTACAGGGTTGCAAGTGCTCCTCCTATGCCATCCCTCTCCCCACCATCTCATACAAATAAAAAACATTGTTGGATATTCTCAGACATATTTATTTTAAATATTAATAAATACATAAACATTACTATCAAACAATAACTTGGCGGCTCCCCTGCAATGACTCTGAGGACCCCCCTGTTGAATAACCATGGCCTACAGCATTGGTTCTCAAAGTGGGGTCCGGGGACCGCCAGGGGTCCTTGGGAAAAGTAGTTAACATAGCATTACAATCATTTTAACCACTTTATCCATTTATATGTTGGCTATTCAAAAACAGTAGATCTAGAGTAGAGCTCAGGGTAGGTGGGTGGGTGGACCGACGGTGAATGTCACAAACGTAATGACCGGACATAATGACAGGCACACCATTGGTCTGATCCACACCAAACTTGGCACAAACACTTTTCAGGAGTCTCCCATGAGAATACTCACACCAGAGGCCATGTTGTACAACCCAGTACTGTGTCAGCGGCCCTTAAGGGCCTCACGTTGAGGCAGATTACCCCCTTTCTGTTTGTCATGAATACATCTGTATTTCACTGTCCAGATGTTTGTTAGTTTATTTGTTTTCCCAACATAATTCATATAGACTAGAACAGACTATATCTCTCTTGTCCAAATTATACTTCCTTGTGTTTTTCATTCTCAGGCGAATAATATAGGATTTTTAGTCTCTGTAGTCCATATTACCCCTATGATTATACCCCTTGTGTTTTTCCAATTTGTGTTAATGGAATGGCGTGAGCCGAAAGTTAATAACGTTAATTCTAACCAGGCTTCCTCAGGTAAGTGCATATCCCTTTAACGGTGATAGAACACCCCCCTGGTACTGTGCATGGCTGCTACCTTATTGTTAATCCACTCTTCCGATGAGTGCTTGCCAATTACCTTTTCAGAAGGCAGGAGGGTCTCTGCATGCTGTGAATTCAAAGCTTCCACCATTAACGAAAAGTCATGTGTTACAGGTCTTCCCGTCTCTCCACTGCTGACTGGTCCAGTTAGCCAGGATAGAGGGGGGCCGTCATCATGAGCCTTCATCTTCTGTCGAGCTGTTACCCCCCAGCTTCTTCTGACAGCTTGTCCTGCATTGTCACCCTGGGAGTTGGTGGGTTTGTGCTGACAGCAGTCCCAGCAGGTGTAGCAGCATCCAGCAACTCTTTTTCAGAGTCGATTGGTTTATATATTGTTTCGGTAGATTCAAAATCTGCCAATTAACATCCTGGTTTTCTTCTTTACTTAGATGTATGCTGATGAAATCTGAGAAATGAATAATGGTGGATCGCCTGTAAAATGTATGTACGTATGTACTTACGTACATACATACATACATACTTACTTACTAATTAATTCATTATTTTTTTAATGACAGATTTAGCTACTACGTCTGCAAAATTCCCATGTAAACTGCTAGCCTAGTCACTAGGCTCTGCTCTGCCGAGGCTCCGTCTGATCAGCACGGCTGATTTTTATATTTGCATCAGGTGTGCTGTCACGCTCGTTTGAGCACGGGTAGAGAGCCTATTTCAACCCATCAGATTGCTTGGTCGGAACTACCTGTTGTATAAAAACATCGCTAATGTTATCAACACGCACAGCTTTCCACAGCCCACCTCTGAGACACAGAGCAAGTACAGCACACAGAAATGGTTCCATCATATAGTGAGCATTAATGAGGTGACATATGGTGAAGTGTCCCTCTAAGCCAGTGGTTCTCAAACTTTTTCATGTCAAAGACCCCCAAATTGACACCTATTAGCTCGCGGACCCCCATTTGAAAAGATATGCCAGGGACCCCCGTAAGAGAAGATTTTTACGGCTCTAGCAGTGATTCTCAACCATTTTAATTTCAAGGACAGTTTGACATGCATTAGGCTACGGACCCCCGTTTAATGGCATTTCTATCTCTGGGACCCCAATTCATATTGTAAAATCAATGTTAATTTAACTCTGAGTGTGCAAATTAGCGGGTCCATTTGGTTCCATGTGTACACTCTATGAGTTACAGACCCGTAAGGGTCCATTTGGTTACTAACTACCGGTATCCATCATTTAGCTGGGGATCCCCTGGAACTCCCTCAAGGACCCCTGGGGTCCCCGGACCCCACTTTGAGAACCAATGCTCTAAGCCACACACTGTAAATGTAAACAAAACATTGCTACCACACAGCTTGCTGTCACAGCCCATGCCATGAAGGCTTTGTGTCACAATCGACACATCCTGATACGCAAAACCATGTCCAAGTCATCATCAGATGCACTAATCCACCGCAACAGCAGTCCCCTATCTTGCTCCAGCAAGTGTTCCAGTGGACCCGGAGCACTGCTGGTTTCTATTCTAGCCGCACCAACCACTTCCAACCATGTAAACCGACCATTCAAGCTGCTGTGCACCATCCCCATGAGGTCCAATTTTGACCAGTCCCAATGCCCCAATTTCATAGCCTGAAAGCACATTGCTATTGGCCTTTCACCAGCACGCCACATGTGCTGAATACTGAGTTGTGGGCACAATGACAAGTCAAGACAGCTGTCCAGAGATGTGCTCCTGGGATCCAGGGTCCCATAAAAACAAAACAGGAAAACAGGGACCTATTTACCATGCAACCCCCACGTTAGTGAACTGAGAAATGACCGTCGCGCCTCTTTGACCAGAGACCTTCAAATGCATTTGCGAATGACTAATGCAACTTCTTATTCTGCACAGGCACCAACATGACACTAGTATTATCATTTTGTAAAGGGCAAGAAATATGTGTTGCTACATGAATGGTAAAAAAAAAAAAAAAAAAGTAATACATCACTGAAACTGTGACTGTCACAAGGCTGAAACTGACCAACAGCTAACATTTATCTGTGCCACATTGCCCTTTAGATGTGAACATGATGCAATGCATCCTAACTGAGCCCTCAACCCCCACCTTTGCAATATCAATAACAATCTGTTATGTTTCCCTGGTGGCTTTTGGTGTTAAACTGACTGTGTTTACTGCAGCTCTTCCCTTCCCCCCCCTCCTCCTCCTTCTACTACACAGAAAACAAAGGCAAACAAGACAGTTTTATCCATTTCATTCTACTGCGTTCCATTGTATTGTATTCTGTCCTATATTCTACTTCTCCAGAAGTAATAATAATAGTAGTAATAATAGAAACTAATGATGTGACTATAATGTATTTAATATGTTCTATTCTATTCTATTCTATTCTATGCTATTCTATTCTATTCTAGTCTAGTCTAGTCTAGTCTAGTCTAGTCTAGTCTAGTCTAGTCTAGTCTATTCTAGTCTGGTCTAGTATATTGTACTCTATTCAATGTTTATTCCAGGAGTATTATTGAGCCAGGAGGAAGGCATCTGGTGGTGAAGTTAATCCATTTAGACCGGGAACGCAGCTGTGTGTCATTTTTAAGATTTATTTTGGGCATTTAAAAAAAAAATCGTGATAATGTGTGCAAATCTTTGAATAACATTTCTTTTAAACAAACGTTTGTAACTCAAATCTTTGCTTCTGGCGATTTCTGGAACAACATATTTTGAGATATTTTTGTTTTTAAAATATTTAAACATTTTATATTTCTTTTATATTTTATATGTTTAAGAAAAATAAGGATTTCTTTTTTTTTTTTATCGGCCTCAGGTCTTAATGGGTTAAGTCAGCCCAGCAGGGCCCTGTCAGTGGCAGTCCCACTGGGCTCTCCTCTAAGCCCAACGATAGACATCCAAGACTCGGCACCACCTGGGTCCTTTCTGCAGTTAATCTCCAATTCATACATAATCAGCCAATTCATGTCCCCCCCGTTCTTTTACCCCCTCTGGGCCTTTCTGCTTGAACAGAAAGTAGAGTGAAGAAATACTTAATAACTCCTAACTATTAGTACAGGGCATGGAAATGTTGTCTACCTTCATCTCAAACGAGAAACAGGGTCGTGTCAAAGGTTGTGTCAAACCAGCCACAGGATCTAAATGCCTCAATAGAAGAGCAGCGAGACCCAACACAACCACTCCAATTGTATAAGTTATATTGTACTAACATATACTCTACCATACATATTGGACAACGTAGCATTTTGTTCACTTAAAAAAAGTGACATGATAAAGCTTCATGGTAAGCTATGAACATTTGTCTGCTGTCCAATGTCTAACCTGGGGTGAAGGGAGTGATAAAAGGACAAGAGGCTGATAGCTTGTGCTGACCCATTTGGTCAGCATATTATGGCAGCTAACCAATGGGTGCAGCTAAAGTTCTGTACGCTTCACTGGCAGCGACCTTTACTTAAGGTTAAGGAGCTTACCATGGTAACCTTACATTATACACTCGGCCCTCCAAACATGGTTGCTATGTATGATGTGGTAGAATTCACAGCTGAATAGACTGTGGAGTTTATCTGGTGACAAATGAAACAAAACTCGGAGTGGATAACAGCGACCTTTGGCGGTTCACCCTTTGACCGCGTGTTAGCAAAAGTGAGGCACGCTAGCAACAACTTCCATGTTTTGAGATAACTCTCTCCCCACCTCCCAGCGGAACTAATAGGCAACTATCTTGTATCTTTTTACTTGAAGTGTTAACCAAATGCTATGTTCTAATTGTCTTTGTGAATACATAAGCTAACGGTATGTGATAGACAAATCAAATACAATCACAAACAAATCATCACCCCACATTAATTAATGCCCTCGTACTGTATTACCCAATTTTGGGGAGCTAGCATCAGGGTTTTCTCCAGATGCTTTTAAAACAGCTGTTGTGAATTCACTGATGATGAAGCAAACTTTAGATTGTGGGACATAGACCAAGCTCCAATCAGTTATAATGTAAGTCAATGGGGCTCAGATCTAGTTGAAACCTTGCCCAAATGTGGACTCATATACTTCATAGATACGCCTTTTTCCATTATTGGTCAAAGCCATATATTCAATGTCTTTGTTACTAATACAATTTCACATTTGAGCAGTCACCGTTATGCAGCTTTTTTTTAATACTGGATAAGAGTCTTTTATGCCTCTGCCAACTACTACCAAGTAGACATGCCTTACACCTGTGCAAAATACGTCCAAGCTTGTCTGCAGCGTTGTCAGAGGGAGCCATGATTTCGCTTTATCTGGGTATGGAAAACTTCAAAGTGAAATACTAAGACAGGAGGACTGCCTGGCAGCCCAGAGAAGAGCAGTGTGAAACCTCCACCTTAATGGGGGTGGAAAAGATGGACAGTTAGCATGTCACTGCCTGTCAGCCAGGAGGAGGAGAGGAGGTACACTGTGGAGGCTGAGTTGTTCTCAAAGTACTTTTACATGTTACCTTCTGCTGGCTGTCGGAGGCATGCTCATAGACAGAGAGAGAGAGAGTTACACAAGGACTGAAGCCCTACCAGACAAAATGAGAGGAAGTCAGACTGTACGGTGGCTTGAAGTCTTTACATTAATATTCATTATTTATAATACTCGGCTAGGATTGAGGCTAGCGGCGAGGTTCAAATTCAAATGCCAGCGTTTGCTCTGAAGAAATAATTAGGACAGTTGAAAAGTTCTCGAAACTAATAACTTTGCGTGTTTGTGTTTGTATGTGTGTGTGTGTGTGTGTACACACACACACACACTTTGCTCTCTTTGATGGCGCTTTCAGCGGCATGAGCTGGTGCCTTTGTTCTTTCTGACCTGTCCCAGCGGGGGCTTCCTCAGCAACTTTCAACTTGGCAATCCTACTCCTGGCACGAATGTGACTACCCAGTGCTGGCGCGAGGCAGTGTGGCTCCCAGGACAAAATAACCAACCCACTCCACCATGTGGATTTCACAAAATACATGTGACAAAACACGTGTGTCAAACTACTGTCATTTACTTAAAACCACGTGCTGTTAAGTGTACTTCATCAATTTAGGGAACCGGCACTCGTGAGCTTGTAGATCTGCTATTTTTGAATAGCCCAAAGAAATCAAAAAATGACACACAGATTAGGGAAAGTTCCCGGTCTAAATGGGTTAAGTTAAACAAAAATGAAAAAAAGATGATAAGCAGATTCAGATGACTTTTGTGTGTCTTTCTTCTCATGCCACACACCTGACTTGCTCTTTCCCTCCCTCTCCCGATCTCTCTTGCTCTCATTGATCGAAACCAATGGAAATCGTTTCGATTCTCAAGATTGCGTATACGGGAAAAAATGAATTTGGCCCTAAGGTATGTATTTACAACCACAGAATGCAAGCAGGGCTGAACCAAAGTCATGTGTTAGCCTCACTCAGCACCGGGGACAGCTCCCACGAACGTGCACACGCACATACAGGCATGTGCACGCGTGCACATGCACGCTACTGGCCGGACTTAAACGACCTGTGCTGTTGGGCTGATGTTACCTTGAGGTGGGTAGGGCCCAGTTTGCCCAGCGCATTCGCCAGCCTTGTAACGACCCAACCTTTGCTCATCTTTAAGAAGTATGAAAATGGCTTTAAGGAATAACTAATTTATAGTGGTGACCTGCTCAGAAAAAATGTCCCCACACAAGCCAACCCAAATACTATGGTAAAAGTGAGAGGAGGTGATCATAACAAACATTAATTAATTCACACATTTATCAACATCAATAAGCAAATTAACACCATGGCACAACATTAGACACAAAGTCCCAATGCAGAATCAGATAACACAATTAACACAATAACACATAACTTCCTGCACCCACGGGGCATGCTGGGAAATCTAATTCCGCATTTAACCACCCGCTGCATTATGCAGGGGAGATTAAATCTAATGAAGAGCGTATTTATAAAACCATCTTCACCATCTCACCTAACAAAAAAGATCAACAAAAAAGGACAAAGGTAGAGCAACCACATCAGTTAGGCTACTGTCGTACACTGGTAGCCATTAATCAGTAATTGTGGACAACGATAAGATGATTTGTCTGTGGCACTATCTGCTTTTTCATCACGCGTGTCCTATGCGGAGGGCGAGGACACATAAGAAGAGGAATGGACGGTCTCAGTGGCCAGACGTCAGGTCAATATCGATGATTTTAGTTTGGGCTATTATGCCTTTGCCCTTGAGTAAAGTTATTCTTCCAGACATATTTGTCCTTGCAAAAAAATAAATAATGCTTTTTGCTTTTGTCTCGTGATGTCTATAAATGCATCTCATACCCATGGATAAAGTCAAGGATGAGGCCAGAGACATCAGTTTGCAACATATAAAATGGCTTTTACATCCTCATGTTAAAGAATGCATGCTTCAAGAGGTCAGTGGCCATTTTATTTTATCCAAATGTTTTATTTCTTCATTGTTCTAGTCTAGATGCAGTTGGTTGATTATTTGACTGATTAACATACAATACGTTTGCATTTAAAACATTGTTTAGATAGTTTGTTGAATCAGAATATATTTTTGGTGATGCATTTTACACAGTTCATATTTAGAATTATTACAATTGTTGTGTAACATTTGGAAATAGGTGACTGTTGCATCCAAGTAGCTATTTGCATATTGTGTGCTTGGTTAATGTTGGGCCATCACGGGGCTATCACTTCAGTCCATTCCTCTACTTTTTAAGCACCACTTCATTTTCCGCTCAAAGCGGCACTGAGCAGCAAAGGAACCACAAGCTCCGATTTCATTAACATTTCCTTTCCCATCCAATAAACATCTCTCTGCTGTAAAAGCCTCATCCTCATCAAGAAACATGAACATAAATAAACAGTGTTCTGTGTTCTACTATTTTACTTAATATAAATAATGTATAGGAAATAGTAAATTATGTGGATCTCGGGATCCACATAGAAATGGCGTGGCTCCAATGTGGATCTTGGACTTGATATGACTAGTTTGATCTCTCTCTCTCTCTCTCTCTCTCTCTCTCTCTCTCTCTCTCTCTCTCTCTCTCTCTCTCTCTCTCTCTCTCTCTCTCTCTCTCACATATTCCCTGATTGTCTGCCTCAATGAAGACAAATACAAAGGGAAGGTGAGTGGACTGCCTTATCTTGTTTGGGCTTAAAAAAAAAGAGGGGAAAAAAAGATACTGTGGCACACCGGAGACAGTGGGAGAATGATGGAAGAATCATCCTTGATCCAAGGCCATTGGTCTGAGCCTGACAGCTCCTGAGATAGACCCTGTCACTATACTGTCCTATCTGCACCGTGAATCACTGTATCTCAGGACAGAAGCAGAGGGACTCATTAATCCCATGTAGTAATCCAACAGAGACTGATTAAACTGTGCTTAATTTAGTAACATTTAGTAGTTAAATATACATCGGGGGGCTGTTTGAGGTACTACGATATTATAATTAGAACAGTGCTGGGGCACTGTGTGCATGGGGCTGACACCTCAAAATAAGATTGGGGCCCTTAGGTTATCTAATAAAAAGTAAATAACATGAACACATTGGTGTATTCACAACAAAACCACTTGGCCAGACCTATATGCATGTAACCGAGCTTGAACTGCACATCGTCGCTGTCGGGTGGAAACGTTATGTTCAGAAAATTTACAAGTGAGCGAAAATAGCAGATCTATAAGCACACAACTCGTTGCATTGCGATCGGCTATTTTTTACTACTTTTGTGTGACACTATTATGGTGAAGTAGGGCATTAATTTACAAAAAACTAAAAACGACATAAAAAGTTGAAATATTGAGATACAAAGTTTCTGCCCGACAGAAGATATATAATTATGAGAACTTAAGACCTGCACTGTCTGTAACTGACTTTTGACTTTTGACTGCTGACTCCTGCATGGACTCTGGCACACTGCACATGGACTACTTACACTGCCGAACGTCCCCAATACAATGCAATATGATATGAATCACCTGTGGTTAATGTGTGACTGTGCCAGTGACCTTTAAAACTGGGAAACAGTTTCCGCTCAGACGTGATTTGAGTCACACTGCGCCAGACACAGTGTGAAGTGGAACGCAGCTGTGCGTTTCAGTGTTGCTGAATGAGGGGCATTTTCATTGGAATATCTACTATACACATAGACAATGAGAAGAACCCTTTCTCTCCCAATCATTATCTAGGGGCCGATGTTGGCTGCCGTATCGGCAACACCGACCGGAGCTGTCCGCGTCGAAGGAGAGACGCAAGCGGATGATGGAGCGCTGCGGTGCATTGCCTCACCGAGCTGCCGAGCCACTAGAGCCATGACAACCTGGCAAGGTGCTACCTGAATTATATCTGTGTATCTCTTGGGATGTCAAAGCTATTTTGTTGTGTGCACAAAATGGATGCAGAGTTGGGATGCTGGGACATGAGTTAGGGTGTAGTAAATCAGATTGTATTTTGACTCCATAATGCTAGAAGGACCCAAGAATGAGGCCATAAATAATATTATTAAACCATGGGTTATGGATCAGCATGCAACAACATATTCGCTGACAGCGCATCGTGAGCAGGTTCAGATTCCGGTACCCAGCATTGGCCAGGTTATTGCATGGGTAAAATAGGTCTCCCCCCCACACACACTTCTCCCCCCCCTCCCTTTCCCTTTCCCACTACCCCCCCCCCTCCCTCTCTCTCTCCCCCTCTCTCTCTCTCTCTCTCCCCCTCTCTCTCTCTCTCTCTCTCTCCCCTCTCTCTCTCTCTCTCTCTCTCTCTCTCTCTCCCCCTCTCCCCCCCCCCCTCTCTCTCTCTCTCTCTCTCTCTCTCTCTCTCTCTCTCTCTCTCTCTCTCTCTCTCTCTCTGGTCTACCCCCCCCCTTCCCCAGGGCCCCCACAGGCAGGTTTATCTTATTCTTATCTTATGTTATTTTGTTTGATTAAGGAACATTGTATTGTTTTCCGCGTATATATATGGTTTCGCCTTAGGCAAGCCATATACGAAAGTCATAGCCTTTAGATATAGCCCCGCTGTTCCCCAACTAGAACAAATGAGAAAAAATGTAATTCACAGTATTGGCACAAGTCAGTGTGCTATTATAGGTACATAGTGGCAGACTGCTTATGCCCTCATATCCCCAGGTCTCTGTAGTGGTTATTGGTTAATCAGCTCATTGGTCGTGGGGAATTACAAATTAATTAGAAAATTAATTAGCTGGAGCGGTTCAGAAAAAATGTTTGACGCATGTCTGTGCCAGGGTCCGACTCTTTTAGATTGTGCTCCTTTCATGGGTTTATTGGGTAGGTAGACGCGTATTGAAAGACGGCTTGGCAATCCTCACAGGGGTTTACAGTCACTGCAGTGCAATCCATCCTCTACAATGAAACAGACATCCCTTAAGGTCCAAATGGCTAGCCATTTTCACCTCTAACATCGTCCCACATAATTATCCACTAACTGGCCTCACCACTCTGGAGTTGAGGTAAGGACAAATAAAATGCTCAAGATTAGACAGCCAGTGTGCAGGCAGGGCAGTTTCTTCTTCTTCTTCTGATTATGATTATGATTGTGATTATTGTTGAATTACAGTATAGGATAAATATTATCATTATTTATATTATTTATATTATTATTGTTGTTGTTGCTACAGTTAGTTATTAATTACATCTTATGGGGAAGACAGTGATTGAAAAAGTGATCCAGCATTGTGCACCCACCAATTATGTTAAACTTTACCTACCCACTGTTGCAGAACAGCTTGGAGAAAGCCATTTTAATCCTCACCCCATTCTGCATTAAATTAAAAGTGAGACACACAGCATGGACGTAATTTATCCCATATGTTGTTAACTTAATTGAGTTTTTAGCAGGTATAATCCACCAACAGGACCCATTTTTTCAGTTCTTGTTTTTTTTATTGTAAATAACTAAACAACATTCTACAAGCTCTGCTTGGGTGTTTGATTGAGTATTCATTTAATGTAACACGCAATACCTGATGCAATGTAAATCAACCCGGAATGGAACTGGAATGGAGAATAATTGCCCTCACACTCAAACAGAGGCGTCATTTCAGGAAGACAATAGGGTGTGGCAAAAATAAATGTATGGTTGCACAAGAAAATGCATGGCATATAACATACGTCACATCATGGCATATGAAGATGGACGGGCATGGATTGGGTTTCTTTCAGTGTTGATCTGAAATCAGATTAATCTGCCAAAAATGTTCAGGGTTGGGGAAACTATGCCTAAAATAACTGAAGTAATTGCCTCAAAAACCTTAAATTGCCTAGGGTTCACTGCCTCTCCTCCATCATCGACAAAGTGGCTAATGGGTCTTTATTTGCTGTGAAAGTAAATAAAACTACAACCTGAATGTTAGCCTTTTAAACTCGAGAGAGCAGCTCTCTTTAATCAGAGGATGGATACACTGGCATTAGAATCAGAACCTTTTTCGATTCCAATTATACAGCACATCGCATGGTCTAAGGACTGATAGGAATGATTGTGACTGAACAATGACAGCATGCCTCTGGGGTATTTGCAAAGAAGAGCAGTCTATCCATCTTCACAGTGGACAATGCAAATCATGACATTTGGCCACAACGGTTGGTAAATACCATCGCTGATCGTCCATTTTCATGTAACCCCCCAATTTTGAATTTGAAGTGAGACCAGTCAGTATTGAAGGAGTGGAACAGAGAGGGACATGTAAAACTGTTGTGTTCTTAGCCAAAGACATTCGTAATTGATTAAATGAAGGGTAACATACAGCTACTCCCAAACGGCGTGGATTTTGTGACAACCTCAAATTATAATTTCATTGTACAACTATAATCAAACTGATAAAAAAAAAGGCTTTAAAGTGTTTCAACTGGCCAGCCAAAAGTACAAGTGGTATTACACTAATTATACATCTGTTCATGAGGTTATGTTTACTCCCCAAAATCATGAAGGCTAATTTGACCTTTGAGATGAATAAATGAGTCAGTGTGTCCAAAACATTTTAGTTACTGTACTTTGGCTTTGATTGAACATTGATATGCATCGAGATGCACTGTAGAATCAAATCATCTTGAATCATTACCAGGTGAACACCACAGTGTGTGTATGCTTCAGATAGAGAAGAACTTATTTTGTAAAGTAACTGCATTTCTCTTATGTCTGGGGAATGAACTAGACTAGACACACTGTTTCAACTCTATCTTACTGCTGTCTTGCTCATCCTTCTCTCTCTGAAAGAACGGCATATTGAATATGGCCTGTTGTTGTGTAAGTGTATTGTTTTTCACAGCTTCCCTTGCATCTTCACATCTTTAGTACCACCCCATGTCATGCAGGCTCACTTGCACAGAACAGTGTGTGCAACCGCGACACATTATGCTCAAATACTTATCTGCATTGTGAAGTTATTCTGATACAGATGAAACATGTTACTAAATAAATAAATAAATATAAAACTAGAAAAAGTGCTCCTCGGAGCACAGGTCTCCGCCAGGTCAGGTAGGTTATTGTGGCCTCCTGGTGGAGCTATATAGTAGGCCAATGTGAAAAGGGTGCCATTTCTTTTTAGGCCTTGCATGGCAATAGGACACTGCATTCATGATTTGAGGCATTTTGTTCAAAAAAATGTGTTTTGCTAAATTAGACCTGCTGGTGGCGCTATAACAGGCCAATGTTAAAAGGGTAGCATTTGTTCCTCAACATAGTGTGAATGTGCGTGCAAAGTTTGACCACAATCAGACGCTGCGTTCATGCTTTGCGGCATTTTGTTCAAAACAAGCCACTACTGCAAACTTTAGATGTGAATCTTAGCCAATCAGGATGGAATATGAAAAATGAAACAGATCCGGCTTGATCACATGACTATAGAGATCATGTGTACCGATTTGCGTGAAATTTGGATAAAATCGGAAAGTAATATAAAGAAATATGTTTTACATAAATCGGCCTCCTGGTGGCGCTATAAAAGGCAGAAGTGAAAAATGCAGGGCAAAGGTTTTTCCTTGACCTCTAGGGAGTGTGCATACAGAGTTTTACACAGATCAGTGCAGTTATAGGTAAAAACACAAATGGGCCTGTTATAGCGCCACCATGAGGCTGATTTGAAAATGTCTTCCTCGGCCTAATGGGAATGTGCTTGCAAAATATCATGGAAATTGCATGCTGTGTTCATGATTTGAGGCATTTTGTTCAAAACGGAGCACTCCTACAAACTTTGGAAGACCTTTTTAGCCAATCAAGATGGAATATGAAAAATCTGAAAGACTGGTTTTGTTTAATGACTATAGAGATACTGTGTACCGATTTGCATGATTTTTGGACAAAATCTGTAGGAGTACATTCAAAAAATATGTTTTGCACAAGGCGGCCTCCTGGTGGCGCTATAACAGGCCTATGTGAAAAATGTGGGGCAGAGGTTCTGCTCTGGCATCCAGGGAGTGTGTGTGCACAGTTTGGCTGCGATCAAGCCAACGGTGCCGGAGATTAGCTGTACACAAAATGACAGAATGACACACGGACGGACGGACGGACACACACGGACGGACAGACAGGGGGTAAAACATACTCTCTCGCCATGCCTTTCGGCCTGGCGGAGACAATAATCAAGTCAGCTTATGCACTTCATACCCATTTCATCATCATTAAGTCATGCTATAAGGCAAGCGCAAGCAACGGTGATCTGTGAAAGTCACCCATGCTCTATGTGAGAAAAGGGAAAATGGGGGTGGGAAGGACACCTAGGAGAGGGTGGGGGCTCTGGGGAATAGAGCGGTGTTAGACTGGAACTGTGACTCAAAGGTGAAACACACAGACACTCAGACAACTCATTGAAATGTTAGCCACCTCCACTGCCTTTGACTGATTGTGATAAAGCCCTTCAGGGGAAAGCGAGGGCTCTCTCCTGGGACAGCTGGGGCTAGATCCCTGCATCTGTCTGTCTGCTAGTCTGCTACTCTGTCGGCCCCTGCTTCTTTGTCTCTGTCTCTGTCTTTGTCTAAGTCTTTGACTTATATTGTTTCTCTTTGCCAAAGAGAGCAATAATATTTTAATTGTAATGTATTGTAATGTAATACTGGCTCCATGGGGTCAAAGTAATACGAGTAGTAAACAATTAACTAATGAGACTGTCCTGTAAAAGAATGGTCCTAAATCCACGTGGTCCATCAACAATGACCAGTCACAGTGTATTTTAAAACAGAAACAACCTCTACCTTCTCACACTGTAATATAAGTGACTACTGGATAGAGGCCTCCACTAAATGGCTACAACACATGAGTTCTATTACATTAGCTCTTATGTCCTTTTGGATTACTTTCATGAATACACTTATTCCTGCAAGGGAGGCATAGTGGTCATCCATCAATTTAGCAATGTAGAGGACACATTGGACTATGTTTTTTTTCTCTTTCCCCTCAATTAACTCGGCCATTTGTGCATTTCCATGAGGAAAATGTTAAGTAGGCTGGTATCGCAGCTGCCATCACAGCTGCCATCATTCTTTAAACAGGCATTAAGGGGCAACAAGAAAAATGCCTGGAAGTGCAAGTCAACAGTACAACCTACCATGTTATGCACAATTTTAAAGACTAGAAAAAAAAGCACAGTTCGGGCGTTTGGCCCTAAGCCCCAGAAACTGGCAGGCCTCCTCCCAACTGTCCCCATCACCTTTGAGTGTAATTGATAATGGATTTGTTTAGATGGCCGGTGCTCCACTGTCCTAAATCACCTTTAAGTGTAATCTGTATTGATCATGTATTTGCATACATGTAGACAGCAATGTAGTTTTATTTGTGAACAGCAGAAGTCATTAGAAAAACATTATCATGTTCATAACAAAGTTTTTTTGATAGACAACCTTTTCACAATGAAAACTCACTCTGCTGGTTGTTCGTCCTCTGGAGAAGGTTGAGTTGAGTTGCCCATGAGCAAACCTAAAGCGAGGGAGTAGGCCTACTAGTAATGGGGAATATATATATTTTGCACTAAAAGGTTTTGGCGTTGAAACAATGTATGTCATTGATGTGACAGACGATGCACTGTTTTTTGCAAACATTTGCTGCGTCAAGCCGTCTATACAAAGTACAACCAGTGTCTGACGGAACATCGTTTGTGATTACACACACACCTGTAACTTTTAGCGTGAGGTATGTGCACACGTGTGTGTGTGTGTGTGTGTGTGTGTGTGTGTGTGTGTGTGTGTGTGTGTGTGTGTGTGTGTGTGTGTGTGTGTGTGTGTACCATAACATGATTAAAATGGGAGTTTCTATGCTTCTCTGTCTGGGACTGCACGGAAGGAGTGCGCGCGCGCATTTTGAATGAGTAAAATCAATTTGATTGCTGCTTAAGCAGCGGAACGGTCCCACACAGTTGACTCCTGCTGCTGTGCACAAACTGCTGTCAGTACTTCAATCTTGCGCTTTTCTGCCTCTGTCTTGGGTGGAAAGACCACCCTGAAGGTACCTTGATTTGTCTTGTGGTGTTGTTAAAAATCATAGTATATTCCTTGCAAGAGTGCAGTCAACACTTTATTGCAGAACACAACAGCTTTTCATTGAAGCAACCAGGTAGGATGAATGCATAGTTTGCTGTCCATTCCTAAGTAAATGTCCTGTTTTCACTGTCAACGTTCCTATGCATTGATTGAATACTTTATTAGTCAGAAATGTAAACAGCACGTTGTACAGTAAGACATTAAGGCTAACAGTGGGGATGTGTTTCCATTGTGGTCCTATGTATTCAAGGCATCAACATAGCATAAAAAAATGAGCACAATAATACATGTCATCAAGAAATACAAACACTATATTTACAAAAGAGATGGGCCAATTACATTTACCTACCCTTATGGTCTCCTGATTTCAGGCCAATGAAAGAAACCAGTGTTGCATATCCTTTAAAGGATGGTGTCAGGGCATTCCACTTTTTGGAGGCAAAGTAGTAGAAAGAGAATTTTCCCATGTTTGTTCTATATTTGGGTAGTACCAGATCATGCTTGCTCCCTCTAGTATTGTGGCTGTGGGTGTCACTTACTTTGGAGAAGTAGTTCGACATGTATGAGGGCTCTGTCCCTTTGACTATTTTAAATACCAATCCCATTGATATTGGCTTAACCCTGTCTCCTTTCCTGAGCCATCCCAGACTAGCAAAGTGTGTTGAAATTAGGTGGGTCATGGGCTTAAGGCAGAGAAGAAGTCGTATCAGTTTGTTTTGGGAGGTCTGAAGCTTAGTTTCTAGTGACATTGAGATGTTGGAGAACCAGACGCGCAAGCATAATCAAAATGGCATTGAAGGAGAGCTCCAGTTGACAAAAGAGGAAATGTGAAATGTTGTAGCTATGTCTAGGACGAGCTAATAATTATGAGAATAAAAGTAGCTTATATGTCAGATATTAGTATTAGAATGATTTCAGCTCTGCTAGGCTACATGATCAGACATAAATTCATTATTCACACTGATGAAAAATAATACAATAATGAAAGAAACCGCTTGTTTGCTGTGTATAGTATGCCACCACAGCCCCTTTATTTTGACCAATTATCTTCATAACTAATGCATGTCTTATAAGGCAGTCTGTCATGGAATTCCAGTAACAGTATTATTTGATAAATTATTTGACTAAAATATATATTCTGTCCAACCATCTAATTAGAATAATTGGCCCGAGGCAAACTTATTTGCAGACCCCTGACCTGGCACAAGATATTTTTATTTTTATTTTTTCTAAAAAAATAAAAAATAATAACAAATACAGTATATAAAATGTTGCTGTGGGGATGTAATGAGTCCCAGGTAGTACTTTTAATTGCTTCTCACAGAGTGAACTTACGAAATTGGAAAGTTTCAGGACTTTAATGGTTCTCTTCGTTGCCCAGGCTATGTCTAGTTATGAGCATCCTATTTCCTAATAAACTTAGGCAAATGTCAGACACAAAGTTTAGCAAGATTATCCTTTAGGAACAATTCCTCACAAGTGCCATTGGTTATACATTATGTAACAGCCGCATATCGTATTAACATGTCCTTGATCAAGGCAACTGAACCGCTGTCTGCACATTTTTTCCATGTCACTCTTGACTGGAGCATGAGCAGAAATGGCAAAAAAAAATGAAAATGAAAGTGAAATTGAATATACGTAGTATGCATGCCTATGGAGAGCTAAAAGACAATGCTGTGGAACAGTTCTGCTGATATGTTTTCTTTGTATTATTATTATCTTATCTCATTATTTCATTTATTTAGAGTTACTGTAAGTGGCAATAAGAAATATTAACATGAGATATTAAGCAAAAGGACTTCAGAATAACCTTTCTATTAAAACCCCAAAATAAATGAATACAATAAAGAAGCCAGGATATCCAAGTGGTTAAGCAGTCACACATCGCTTATCTGGTCAGCGTTCAATTGCCTCCCAAGAGCAGATGTCCACAGTGTCCTTCAGTGACCTAGTGGGGACCATGTTCCCTCAGCCCCATGCTCCCCCAGTTTAGGGTTGAGATGGGATTGGAATTGGGGTAAGGGCTGGCAGAAGGCGACCTTTCTGACTATTTTTCCACCCCAGGAAAAATAGTCAGAAAGCCTGGGGAATTGCCCTGTTAGTCCAGTGCATGCGCCGCCTCTGGGTTAGGTTTAGTAGGGGTTGAGGTTAGGATTAGGGTTGATGTTGAGGCTGAGGGAATACAGGGCTGAGGGAGCAAACATGTCAGTCATGCTCAATAAGAGGAGTAAAAGATAGGGGAAGAAATAAATAAAATAAATAAAATAAATAAAATAAATAAAATAAATAAAATAAATAAAATAAATAAAATAAATAAAATAAATAAAATAAATAAAATAAATAAAATAAATAAAATAAATAAAATAAATAAAATAAATAAAACAAGAAAAAGTGCTCCTCGGAGCACAACTCTCCGCTGTTGGGAATGTTGGGAATGTTCTATCTGTATAAGTGTCCTATCCGTCCTGTCTGTATAAGTGTCCTATCCCTCCTGTCTGTATAAGTGTCCTATCCGTCCTGTCTGTGTAAGTGTCCTATCCGTCCTGTCTGTGTAAGTGTCCTATCCAATTGTTACAGTATCCGCCATTTCTCAACCATTTCGTGATTGTTCCTGTCTTACCTCACTCTTACCAGACTTGTGTTGGGAATGTTGGGAATGTTCTAATTCTTATGTTCTAACTGTCCTATCCATCCTGTCTGTATAAGTGTCCGATCCGTCCTGTCTGTATAAGTGTCCTATCCGTCTGTATAAGTGTCCTATCCGTCTTGTCTGTATAAGTGTCCTATCCGTCCTGTCTATGTAAGTGTCCTATCCCTCCTGTCTGTGTAAGTGTCCTATCCCTCCTGTCTGTATAAGTGTCCTATCCGTCCTGTCTGTATACTGTAAGTGTCCTATCCGTCCTGTCTGTATACTGTAAGTGTCCTATCCGTCCTGTCTGTGTAAGTGTCATATCCCTCCTGTCTATGTAAGTGTCCTATCCGTCCTGTCTGTGTAAGTGTTCTATCCGTCCTGTCTGTATAAGTGTCCTATCCGTCCTGTCTGTATAAGTGTCCTATCCGTCCTGTCTGTATAAGTGTCCTATCCGTCCTGTCTGTGTACTGTAAGTGTCCTATCCGTCTGTGTAAGTGTCATATCCCTCCTGTCTATATAAGTGTCCTATCTGTCCTATCTGCCAATTATGTATCAGCCATGCAGCCATTTCGTGATGGTTCCTGTCTTACCTCACTTTGACAGTGGCAAAGACACTGTCAAAGTGACGCCATGTATTTATATAGTATTTCACCGTATTGTCACGTGTCACGTGAGGCTTGACCAATCGGTGTGTCATATTTAGAAAGTGAAAACAATACTCTCCTGCGGAGAGTAATAAATAAAGGCCTGAGCACCTGATAGCCCCTGCCTCTTTGTGATTTTTTTTTTTTTTTTTTTACAAGATCCTCTTCAATAACAACGTTATTGAAGAGCAGTGCATTGTAAGAACTTCCCATTGTACCTTTCCATTAGGCAGCCTCAGGTGGTTTGGTGAAAAACAGGATCTGCGTTAAGAACATGCATTAACCATAATGAATCCTTATTACTGTACTGTGCCACAGCTGTTCAACCACTTGAACCCTTACCCCTGTTTTGGGCGGGAATATTCACAGAAAATAGTGTTTGGTGCAAGCTGCAGGTACTATATTGACCATGGCATTTAATGAAGTCTTGGCAAATTAATATTTTCACTACAAGTTCATCTAACTTTGATACCTGAGTCAAGCATGTCATGCAGTTATTGTTTGATTATGGCAATAAGTGAATCGTTAGACATTTCACTGATTATTCCGGAGGTCTGCCCCTGCGTTGGACTATAATTAGACTCATCTTTATGTGAGGAAATGCAGAGCGGTTGACTAGAGCAAAACATGAAGGCACCACATGACATTTGCACTCTGCAGGCATGTATCACCCAGTTCATATTAGTATGTTAATATGTTAATATGAAAAGCAAAACATCAGGACAAGGCAACATGAAAGCAATGAGAAGGAGTATTAAGCCTTCTCATTGCAGAGAGCCGCCTTATCATAGAAAGTACAAGAGATTCATTAAGAAAAGAAAAAGACCTAGTACAAATTTAAACACATTCTTGGTTTAATTGAAGAGGATATGAGGTAGGTTGTGAATGTGGTTAACAAATTCTTAATATTAGAATATTGAACAAATACTTTCAGGTAAACATGAATTCTCTATAAATGCTTGTATGAATACTAAGCTTTATGGATGAGCACAACACAAAAACGGATCAGCTTCACTGCCTGCATTTTCCCATTACAGTCACAGAGCCCCATGATAATAGACACGAAGCAACCTCTGGTGACATTGGCAACATTTTGTAAAACAACTCTAAAAATGTCCTGTATGAATGGAGGAACAAAACAGGACTGAAATAAATGTGATTAGAAAGTGTTTTTTAGAAGCTGTGGGTCATGGTGTCAAACATAAGTAGCCATCTTCACTTGAGTTACTGCAAGGTGATTTATTTTCTCCATATAGATAATAATGAACATTGCAGTAATTCAGCAAGTAAATGGGGTTTATGGGTTGCTATTATGAAAACACTAAGCATTATGGCTGCAAAGTGTAACCTATTACGAACCCATTCCAGTCCTGTTAGCAAAAGCACCTGGTAGCAATATACATCCAACACTTAGCTAATGGCACCTTAAACTATAAACTTAAACATAGACTGGCCTATTAGTGGACAAGAATAGTGTATGGTTGACTGATGTAACTGACTTCAATTACTATGAGCATTTACAGTATAACCAACTTTAAAAAACAGCTGCAACAATCACTACGGAAAGAAACCACAACCTCCAAGACTGGTGCGGATCATCCACTTGAGATACAGAATGTTGTTTCAAGCTACAGTATGAATCACCATGAGTCTTTTTTTTCCGAAAACAGTTCTATTGTATTACAGGTCAAACCTTATGGGTTTTCTTTATGAGAAGAAGGTCACAACAGCAGCAGAGAAAATCAGGTTGAAATGTGTATTTTAAGCAGCTGTGGGAGAAAAAAGAAAATGCTGTGGTAACCAACCGGCAATGGACCGTGCTATAGATATTGCCTGGGTAAGACATGCACTTTTTTGGAATGCACCTATATGTGTTCACAGGAGAGAAAGATCACACAAGAAAATGCTGGTTCCTTGCTCCCACTTAATACTAATTTGAATAATTATTATACTGTTGGTAAAACATTTTTGTGGCAGGCAGACTCTGCATTATTGGGTAATTACAGCACCATGAGACCTCTTAGCCCAATATAATACAATTTAGTATTTTTAAAAAATTATTAAAAAATATTTTCTTATTCTTATTTATTGTAATTTTTTCTCTGTTTTTTTAAACAAATAAATACATTATAACATTTCTATTTTTGCATTCATGATCTGTGGTTTATTAAAATATTACTATTGTTAAAATTGTGTGTGCTAAACACTCGATATTGTCTGGAATGAACATCATGACAGATTGAAACTCATATCGCTTTCAGACTCGCAGTTTGCAAGCTTTGATGCCACGGCAACATCATACAGTATAGCGCATCCTCTTTGGAGTGAACCCTGGGGACAGTGACGCCGCGGAATAAATCAGATGAGCCTATAAGCGTCGGCGAGAGCCGCGGAGGTGAGCGGGAGTGCGAGAGACCCGGTGATGCTGATGGGAGCCGACGCGCAGAATTGGGAGAGAACAGGGAGACAGACTTGCTTAAGATAGCTACTGCCTCGGCCGGGGGAACGGAACGCTTTGATTTAATGTAATAGAGAGAAAGGCAGGAACATTGTGAACTTGCTTGGCTGGAAGTGGCATGCTCGCCTCACACTAAGCCGGTTTTGTACTCAGTCATAAGTTATACGTCTGAAGTGTAGAGGATGAGGAGATGTGAATCTGTGCTTGTATGTGCGTGCGTGCGAGTGTGCGTGCGTGTTTGTGGTACTATGTGTCGGGGCTGTGACAACTTCTTTCTGCAGTTAAAAAAAAAAAGCATTGGATACAATGCTCTGATGTTTATACAGACTTGTTTGGACTCTGTAACAACATCATAATTAACGACCCAGGGGTATAAATACCAAGTAAATTAATACTAATTCTATGCAAAGATACAAAATAGCCTGCCTTTTTCCAGTGGCTTGTTAGCAAGCAATATAGACTGAAATCATGCATATATTTGTCTTTGCACATGCACAAGCACAGTACACATGCACATGCACCCAAGTGAACATGAGTTGCTCATACAAAACTGATCTGCACAGGCAGTTTGCACACAGGATGTTCACGGTAAACACATGACCACATTTGGTGCAAACACGCAAGATGCTCACAGCACACATGCACGTACTTGCACAGGCTCACACAATCATGAACATACGTGCCTAA
Organism: Gymnoscopelus microlampas; assembly: GCF_963454915.1. Lineage (NCBI taxonomy): Eukaryota > Metazoa > Chordata > Actinopteri > Myctophiformes > Myctophidae > Gymnoscopelus > Gymnoscopelus microlampas. The sequence goes on from NC_139959.1 coordinate 24,934,702, forward strand.
GTCATACGGTGGGGGAGAGGAGAGAGGAGCCATAGGAAGTCCCTCGGCAGTCTAAGCTTATGCTGTTATAAGCTTGATCAAAAAGGATGTTTTTATTCTAGTCTTAAACGTAGAGAGGGTGTCTTTCTCATGGACCAGAGCTGGGAGAGGGTTCCGCAGTTGAGGAGCCTGATAGAGCCTTGAAAGTTCTGCCTCCCATTCTACCACAAGCAAACGTATATAGTGGGAATGCACTGGTTATAGCAGGCTTATAAGTCATAATGAGCTCTTTAAAGATGCTATGACATCAAAATAATATTCAAAATCACTAATTTACTGTGCTTCACTTGTCAGTATCTGCCAGTATCTGGGGAGGTATTATCAATTTTGATGTCCAATTTTGATGTCCAACACTTCATTTGGGTGTAGGATAAAATTTTGTCCAATATAATACTCTATAATATAATATTCTATTCTATATCTATATTTCAGCCACTGCAGGCCAAGGAAGAGATAGGATATCTTTTTATAGTTCCTGCCGTACACGCACAGTAGTGTTCTGGATGAGATAGAGAGACGAGTTGCAATAATCCAGCCTGGAATTAACACATTTGTCTGCATCTTTTTGAGACAGAATGTGCTTAACTTTTGCAAAGCTGAAAAAACTTAAATCAATTGGATAGATAAGACTCAGCTTAGTGCGGTTCCCTACATACCAAGGGATATGCCAGTCTCTGCAACAGGCTATGATGGTCAATTATATCAAATACAGCATTATGGGCTGACAAAACAAGTAGACAACAAGAGAAAGATTTGCCAGTGCCATTTCGGCACTATGTCGTGCTCTCATGACTGAAAAACTTCACATAAACAATTGTTATGTAGAAGGTTACATAACTGCTTAGTGAATGCTTTCTAAAGGATCTTAGAGAGAAATGAAAGGTATGATTAAATAGTTGGCTAAAGAGGAGGCCTTTTAAGAAGAGGTTTAATTACGGCTATCTTGCAGGTAGACTGTGGTACAGAGACACATTGATTATAAAGAGTTGCTAACACAAGGTCATAAAGAAGTGCTAACAACATTCTAAAGTAAAGTTTGGGAACTTGGCTGTCAATTACATGGAGGCTACCTCGATACTTTTGAAATAGAAGACATGCACATCCCAAATCCAAAACTGGGCAGGTGCTGCGCGACGACCAGAGCAAGAAAAAGGAAAATTATAATAACTAGACCATACCCGTCGGGGGATATGAGCACCCAAAGTATGTGCAGTTTGGGTTATGCGCTGTGCACAGACAGTAAATCAGGGATGGAAAATGACTTAGTACTTGGTACCTGCAACAGTTCCAACACACACACACACACACACACACACACACACACACACACACACACACACACACACACACACACACACACACACACACACACACACACACACACACACACACACACACACACACACAACACACACACACACACACACACACACACACACACACACACACACACACACACACGCACGCACACACACACACACGCACGCACGCACACGCACGCACGCACACACACGCACACACACACGCTCGTCATGGTCCGCTTGTTACACGCACATGATTTGGCAACCCGGGAGCCAGCAAACCCCCCCCACACACACACACGCACACAGACACACACACACACACACACACACATACACATACACATACACATACACATACACATACACATACACATACACATACACATACACATACACACACACACACACACACAGACACAGACACACACACACACACACACACACACACACACACACACACACACACACACACACACAAACACACTCACACACACCCTTAGGGAGCTGCGGACCCCCAACCTCGAATGTGGATAAAGTGAAAAACGGGCGCCGGTGTTCCGTGCACATCCTGATAGTCAATGGCCGTGTGCAAATACAGATCAATTGCTCCAGCTACTGAGGAGAACCGGCAAAGAGATTTGGGGACAGACAGACAGATCTTTGTTTAATTATTGGGGGATAAATGCTCGCAAACTACAGGGCTCTAATAATGTTGCTGTGACGTTTCGAGCTAAACCCTCTTCATCAGACTCAACAGATGAAGCGCGTTTACCTTGATGCTTATCCCACAGTTAATTGCTTTGGCCTGTTTCCATACAGGGATGTGTGGTGGTGGCTCATCCAGTCAGAGCACAGATCATATGCTGCTAGTGTGCAAAACGACCCTTCGAATCTGACCGTCTTTTCTCACATGTCATTCCTACCTCTCTGCCTCTGGCTTCCTGTCTCTCTACACTTGGTTGTCTGTCGTAACTGCATGCTTTTCCTTCAATTATTCATTGAGACAGCGAGGTCTGAGTGGCATCCCACCATGCATTTCAAAGTCACTTCATCCTCATGCCATCAACAGATGGTACATGTACAGTACATGTGCACCTTCATCTTCATATCGTATATCAACAGGTACAGTATAGGCTACTTGTTTCAACTTCAAATCTATCCTGTATTAAAATTGTCAAAAGGGGACCAGTTGGCCTGGCCGGTGGACCACGTCGTCACACTCAAGTCACTATGACTCGACCATACAAGGAGTTCCCAATGCAGCTACGCCCAAATATGGAGAGTTTTGTCTATCAGTATATGCCCATACATGGGCATGCTCCCTTTTGTGCCCATGACGACACATTGATGACATCAGGGATCTCCATATATGAGCCTAAAAGGGACAAGGACTGACAGATACAGATCTCAACATGGGAATATCGGTCGGATCGACGGTGCAACGTAGGTGTGAGGGACACATAGACTTTAGATGAGAGGGCCGCGTAGCCGCCCGAACCGCTAGTGTCATGTATTGTACATGAGTCAGCAGATGGTACATAATTGTAGAATTCATGTTGTACTGTTCCTGCATCTCCATGTTGTATGGCCATTTGCATCAAGCCCCAACCATCCCTATGGGAATCTCTGCATTATATGCAAAAAAATGTCAAATCATTCTCAAAGATTGTTAAACGATTGTTACAAATAGAGAACGTAGCCGATCAACAAGCCCATTAAGCTTGTGTCGTGAGCTTGTAGATCGCCTATCTTTGTCATGCGACAACACTGTAGGACAAAGTATAAAACAGGGCTTATCTCCCTTTCTCTCTTTCCCCCCTCTCTCTATCTCTCCGTGTATCTGTCTCACCGCTCAGCATCAAACACCCTTCCTTCCTGTGATTCATTATCTGGGCCTCATTCCCCCCCGTTAAAATGCTAGATCACTTTGGGAATGGCACATAATTGTACAGAGATGTATTGATATGCATCCGGCAGCCGGCGTGTAATAGAGGAAGACGTGACAAAGTGCCCTCAGTCAGCTCCGCGTACGACCATACACCTGCCTTACACACACGGGGTTGCCAGATCTGCTTATGATAATTTCCCGCAAGATTTCATTTGAAAATAGCCGA